>NC_043710.1:6326824-6349072 GCF_006229205.1 Suricata suricatta
TCTCTCATGCTCTGTCTCTCTCTGTATCAAAAATAAATAAAACATTAAAAAAAAAAAGAAGATGTGGTATATATACAATGGAGTATTACATGGCAATGAGAACGAATGAAATCTGGCCATTTGTAGCAATGTGGATGGACCTAGAGGGTGTCATGCTAAGCGAAATAAGTCAGGTGGAGAAGGACAGATACCATATGTTTGCACTCATAGGTCTAACAGGAGAAACCTAACGGGACCATGGGAAGAGGAAGTGGGGGAAAGAATTAGGGAGAGGGAGGGAGGCAAATCATGAGAGACTCTTGAATACTGAAAACAAACTGAGGGCTGAAGAGGGAGGGGGAAAGGGGTAAGAGGGTGATGGTCATGGAGGGGGGCACTTGTGGGGATGAGCACTGGGTGTTATATGGAAACCAACTTGACAATAAACTATAAAAAAATTTTTTTAAAAACACGGGTTAAATGGCAAGTTTTACATTGTGTGTGTGTCCTCAATTTAAAAAAGTTAAATATTTTATTTATTTTTGAGACAGAGAGACAGAGCATGAGCGGGGAGGGGCAGAGAGAAAGGGAGACACAGAATCTGAAGCAGGCTCCAGGCTCTGAGCTGTCAGCACCAAGCCCGACGTGGGGCTCAAACCCACAAACCGTGAGATCATGACCTGAGCTGAAGTCGGAGGCTTAACCAACTGAGCCACCCAGGTGCCCCAATAAAAATGTTTTTAAACATTTGAAAAAGGCCACAAAGCCAAGCAAAATGCCTCCTGGTCAAATTCAGCTTCCAGGATGAAATCTGACACAGGGATTGGAGGCAGGAGAGGCTGGAGGTGACGTGGGAGTCTGGGATCCACAGATCAGAAGGATGGAGAAGAACCAGCAGAGAATGGAAGAAGGAGAAACTGAGGCTTGAACTTGCCTTCAGCTGCCAACGTGGTCTGTACCAATCAGACACCAAGCCCCACCTTAGCCTCTCCCCAACTCTGTCCTCACTGTCCCTGCCCCGTCCAGTCCGCCTCATCCTGCACTGGCTTCCTCCTCTTTGACCTCTGATCCATCTTTCATTGGCCTGCATGGGGACCCTTCTAGAACCTGGATCCGAGCACGTGTCTCTCCTGCTTAAAATCCGTCCGCAGCTCCCCGTTGCCTCTGCTCGGCCTTGCAGGCCGAGCTGTTCCCAGCCGACTCCAAGCTGCTTCCCTGCTTCCCAGTCCTCTCGTTCCCGAGCTCCGAGTTCCTTTATGTCCCCGTGGCAGTTCATAAACGGCACCCCTAATTGTCCCCACAACCCTGCAAGGTAGGTACCACTGACTTGATTTTATTGATTAAAATAATTTTTTAATAAATTTTTTTAATGTTTTATTTATTTTTGATACAGAGAGTGACAGAGCATGAGAGGAGGAGGGGCAGAGAGAGAAGGAGACACAGAACCAGAAGCAGGCTCCAGGCTCTGAGCTAGCTGTCAGCACAGAGCCTGACGCGGGGCTCGAACCCACCAACATGAGATCTGACCTGAGCCGAAGCCGGAGGCTTAGCCGACTGGGCCACCCAGGCGCCCCTAAAAGAATATTTTAAAATGTTTTTTATTTTTGAGAGACAGAGAGAGACAGCACAAGCAGGGGAGGGTCAGAGAGAGGGGGACACAGAATCTGAAACAGGCTCCAGACTCTGAGCTGGCTGTCAGCACAGAGCCCGATGCAGGGCTTTAACCCACGAATGGTGAGATCATGACCAGAGCCGAAGTCGACTTAACCAACTGAGCCACCCAGGCGCCCCTATTTACTTGATTTTAGAGATGCAGAAACTGAGTCTCAAACAGGCTAGTCAGACTCGGGTCCATGCTCTCTGAGGCATGTTGGCTCCTTTCCGTCATTTCCTGGCCTCCCACGAGCATAAGCCTGTCAGCCCCTGGCAGCCGGTCTATCATGTCCAAGGACTAAAGGTCCCAAAGCTTCTTCTGACTCATGTGGCTGCCGCTCTTCAGATCGATGGGCACCTCGGTGGACATGGTCTGGGCCAGGTCACAGGCCACCCACCGAGACCACGGCCTCCTGCCGCCTCCTCTCACCACCTCAGCCAGAAACACCAGGTCCACAGGGCAATTTTCTGTCACCAAAATTTGCCAAGAGGTTGAGGGATTGCAGATGATGACAAAGCGGCCACCAGTGTCCTTGAGGAGGGCCCAGGCCAAGGTCCCTTATTTTTTATTAAGTAAACTCTACCCCCAACATGGGGCTCGAACTCATGGCCCTTAGATCAAGAGTCACATGCTCCACTGACAACCAGCCAGGTGCCCCGAAGGTCCCCTAAAAGTTCTCTCAGCGTGTCTGGGTGACTTAGTTGAACATATGAATCAGAGAGACAGTGCGAGCAGGGGAGGGTCAGAGAGAGAGGGAGACACAGAATCTGAAGCAGTCTCCAGGCTCTGAGCTAGCTGTCAGCACAGAGCCCGATGTGGGGCTCGAACCCACGAACCATGAGATCATGACCTGAGCTGAAGCTAGACGCTTGTCTGACTCAGTCACCCAGGAGCCCCAAACATCCAATTCTTGATCTTGGCTTGGGTCATAGTCTTGAGGTTCAAGGGATTGAATCCTAAGCAGGGTCCCCGTCATCAGTGCAGAACCTGACGTGGGATTCTCTCCCTCCCTTTCTCTCTCTGCACCTCCCCTGTGCACCTGTGCATGCTCTCTCTCTCTCAAAATAAGTAAACATTAAAAAAGGAAAAGCAGTTCTCTCTACCAAGGCTGACTGGTTTCCTACCCTTCTCCGTGTCCTGCTTCTCTCCCTCGACCCTGCACACTGCATGTCCCTCAGGCTTGTCCGGGTTTGGTGTCTCCTCCAGCCCACAGGAGCCCAGCTCTCTGGAGAGGACTTGTCCTGTGACATGCCCTGAGTCCGGGATGAGATGACTTATGACTGGGCTCTGAGAGGCGGGGAGCCCCCAGCCCGGCTAGAAGGCCCTACCTCCCAGGCCAACTTTGCACACGTCCCCTCCCGCTTCCAGTATTCCCGTTGAGACAGGGCTTGTGGAAGGGGTCAGCGCAGGGATGGGCTGGGACTGAAGACGAGGCAGCCATCAGCGCTGTAGCCAGTGAAATGGATTGTGATCCTCTGACGGCTTTCTGGGGATGCGGGGAACGGACCGGGGGAGGCTGACCGAGCTGGGGGTCTCCTGGGATCCATCCAGGTCCCAGGCGCCTGGAGAGTGCAGTCTCAGACCCCTCGGGCCGCTCAGGCCCCTCCAGCCGCGGTTCCGCGTGGGCCCCGCCTTCTTCTCCCCCAGGGCCGCCCCGCCCCCTGGCCTGCCAGCTCAGAGCTCTGCTCCGAACTCACCCCGCAGCCTTCCCAGAGGAGCCGTCTGGGCCTCGGAGGTGGAGGGCAGTGGGGAGGGGGTCCTGGGAGCCTCGGATGAGGGGGCCAGGTGGGGATGCGGTGAGCACACGCCCCCTCAGCCTTGGGGTTCGCAGCCCCCCAGCTCTCCTCTTCTTCTCCAAGGATCGGTTAGGACGGAGCTAACTCGTCTTCTGCGTGTGGCCCAGGGGAGGAGGAGAGCCCTGGAGAGCCCAGCGCCAGGTCCTCCAAGGGGGCGATGGAGGAGACTGGAGGGGAGCACTCCTGGGAGGTCCTGGGTGCTCCAGCCCAACGCCTCTCCTCAGGACCCCAGGGGTGGGGGTGGGGGAGAGGGTAAGGGCCCCGGAGTGGAGAGCCGGAAGGAAGCGAGCCGGAAGGAAGCAGAGATGCCGCGGGGACTCGAACCCCGGCCCAGCTGCGCCAGGCGTGCCAGCACCAGCGCCTTTTGCTTTTTCCTACTCATTTTCTCACAGACTCAAAGGTGAAAAGCAAAACCTGAACGCGGCCATGGGCCGCGTCCAGTAAAAGAAACACCTGCGGCGGCTCCGGGCCTCCCTCCCTCCCAGGTCCCCCTCCCTGCCCTGGCAGCCCTGTCCAAGGTGCAGCCAGGGGACACGTCCCCTTGGCCTCACGGTCACACGTTTCCTGCTGTGCCGAAGGCAGGAGCTCGAGAAGTCCGGGGAAAACGGAACCACGAGTTATGGTCCTGCTCACTGAAGGGCAATGTCAGCAGTGACAAGTCTCATTTGTGGATGGAAATTTCCAGAAAGATGCTAAGAAATGTGAGCAAACAACCTCTCTGTATTAGGGCTGGGATGGGTGAGGGGAGAGGGATTTTACTTCCACTTTATCACCTTTTCCATGGCTTGAATTTTTACCTCTATGCAGATTACTTTTATAATTAAAGGTAAAAATTTCACATTTGTCATCCATAACAGGAAATCTAAGAACTAGAGGGAATTTTAGGCGCCCTGGCCGAGCTCCAATGCCAGCAGTCCTCTACGTGTGCTGGGCCCCTGCTGTGCGGGGCCACGCAGTCTAGCCAACCTGCCTCGCCCTCCCCACCGCTGTCGGCTGTGGGTCCTTCCTGCATAACTGCCACTGCCTGAAAACGAAGTCAGTAGCACAGTGCCCCCACCAGCCTCTGGCCCGGTGTCTGAGTCCCCCGAGAGGAGGGTCCCAGGCACCAGGGCCTCAGAGACAGGAGCAACAGGAAGCCCATCCTGGTCCCTTGGCCAGTTTACGTGCCCTGGGGCCACCCTCCCAGCCTGCTGCTCCCAGGCCGGTCTCTGCCTCCTGTGGGCCTGCGGCGGGTCCAGCGGGAGCACCCCCAGCTCTGCGGTCCTCCTCCGGGAGTCCTGGCCACTGGACCCCGCCTGCCAACCCTGAGGAGCTCAGGAGCGGGGTCTGGAGAAGGGCAGGCTCAGAGGGGGCTGGGTCCTGTTCAGGGTCACGCCAGCTCGGGCTGAGAACGGGTCCTACTAGTCCCGAGGGATGCTCTGCAGGCAGAGCCAGTCCCACATCTCTCTCTCTCTCTCACACACACACACACACACACACACACACACGCACACGCGCACACACACACACACAGTCACACACACACACACACACCGAGGTCTGGGGACCACAGGGTGGGCTCACAGCCAGGCTTCCACCCCCTTCACCCATCTCCCTCACCGCCCCCACCCTCCTAGGCTGCCCATCTCCCCTCCTGGCTTCTCTTCAGGGCTCCACCCCCCAAACACACCACAAGGGACAGGCACTTACTTATTGCGGCAGGAGAGAGGAACCGTGCATAGCCATCTAAGTCCCAACCTGACGAAGCAACAAAGCTCTGACCTTAAAAGGCCTCAGAAATGGGGGGAGTCAAAACACAGTCTGTAAGATGAGCAAAGAATTAATTCAACACGTTAGTGACACGACCCTCAAGGCGTCTGCGTCAGGAAACTCAGAGAGTCACCTACACAGGAAAACGCGACGCCGGTGAAAATTAAAATGGCTTCAAGGAAGCACTCCGCACTCACAGTCACAAACAGAAAGAACTGTGTTGGCGGGGCCGTGGGCACAACAGGAGTGTGTAACCGGCCCCTTGCGAACACATGGACCGGGGCAGTGAGCGAAGAGAACCGAGCAATTCCGGCCCTTCCCTCCGGCCGGTGGGGACTGGGACCAAACCAAAAGCAGCCTGGGGGTATAAAAGAGGATTTGCCCCAAGACATCTGTGCCGGTGTCATTTAGGGTGACAGAATGCTGGAACCAGCCCACATGAGGTGACACTGACAGGCTCACACCCCGGAATCCCCCAGAGAATTCAGCCAGAACAGGCGGATTATTTCAGCACGAGTCACTGTGCCTACAACATAGCCTGAAGTGGAGGAAGCAAAATAGCGCCTGATCACAACTGTGTAAAATGAACACGTGACACGGGCAGGAAACAGACGAGAGATGGAAAAATGGTTTCAAAATTCAACAGTTGAAAATTCCCACACCCAGGTACTTCATTCACCCTGCCAAGACAGTAAGGTGGGGTGGGGACAGGGTGGTTCCCGGCTGCCCCGTCAACACCAAGCCCTCCACGCGGCAGGGCTGGACTCTCCACATGCCAAATACACTGCAGCAAAACACACAGAACAGAACTGCGGAGCAGTCCTGGGAGGCAGCGGAGAGCCAGGAGTGGTGGGGGAAATGTAATCACGCTTCGCATTACATAGGGACGGCGTGGCTTTGGACTGCGCCCAAAACCATGGAGAGGGACGGATCCAGAATATGGAATGTGACAGAGCATACTTTCTCGAATGCCATGGAACATTTATAAAAATAACCGTACCTTAGGCAGTGATGAAAGGGAGCCACAGATCCAAAAAGGCAGAAATTGTACCGGGCGCTTCCTCAGGTAACCATTCATTAAAACAGAACCTGATCATAATAGTTTAAAAATTAAAAACAAAAGCCCTTCCAAAAACTTGGAAAATTTAAAGCATACTCTTTAAATATGTTCAAATGATACATCAGAACTAAAACCAAAAAGCATATAGGAAATAAGGACAATAAACTCTTTCCCCAAGTACAGACAGGGAGCCTTCAGGTGCCCTCTGGGGTGCATCCCAGTCCTCCCCGGGCCCCCGCCAGCTGCACCTTGCACTCCTAGCTCCAGCCAGTTCCCTTCACAGCTCAGAGGCTTTGCTCATGCCCTTCCCTCAGCTGGGAATGCTCTTCCTTATAGCCTCGACTACGCTTCAAGCGAGAGCTTCAAGGTCTCCCCTGGGTTAGGGCTCTGTCTTCACCCTCAGGCTGCACTCCACCCCCCGCTGGCTGCCTTCGTCACACTGAGTTACCTCATTATCTATATATAATCAGCATCCGAGACCCGTCCCCCAGGAGGACGGGGGCACCACTGGAAGGCAAGGCCGTACGTCTCACCTGCCTATGTCTGTGGAGACCAGCTGAGTATCTGGACACGGAGGAGGTCGTCGGAGTGACCGTTAGACACTGGAACTGTGGACCGAAGCAACGGCGGCTCGCCAGAATGCCCCCCATGCTCCCGCTGGGCCCTGGCCACTAGCTGGCCTCCGGGCATCCTCTGGTGGCGGACGTATATGTGGGGGGGCGGGCGTCAGTTCCCTCCCTGACTGAGGGTCCACACGTCGGCATCTGAGGGCTCTGTCTGTGGTCACAGTGGGGCTAGAGCAGGACCGCCTCCTGCCTCAGCCTCCCTGACCGCGCTCTGCCTCCCCCGCCCTCCGCGTTAAGCACGCGGGGCAAGACTGTGGAAAAAGGAACAAAACAACATCCAAGGAGAGCAGGAGAATTAATGAAATAAAAGCAGAAGTTAATAAATTACAATATTAAAGCAGAATTGCGTTTTCTACTTAAAGCTGCTTCTTTGAAAAAGCCAAAAAAGTAGATTTCTTGAAAGTCTGTTAAAGATAAACTAGGAATAAAAAGTGAAAACAATTTTTACTCCCACTCCTGAAAACCATTGACAAGGATATTAAAATGCAAATAAAAAATGCTCTACACTAATATATATTTAAAACGGAAATTTTCTTAGAAAACTTAATTTAAAAAAATTGACTTACGATGAAATAGAAATACGGACTCGGAAACTCGGAAGGAAACTGGAAGTTTGCAAAGAACACGGAA
The DNA here is from genome assembly GCF_006229205.1 of Suricata suricatta. Classification (NCBI taxonomy): domain Eukaryota; kingdom Metazoa; phylum Chordata; class Mammalia; order Carnivora; family Herpestidae; genus Suricata; species Suricata suricatta. The sequence continues at coordinate 6,334,319 of NC_043710.1, forward strand.
TCTCCAGAGTGGCAGCTCGGGCGGCGGTACAGGACTCTGTGCTCGGTCCTCTGTACCCAGGCGGGAGCCTGACGGACAGGACACGGCAGCGCCCCTCGCTCCCAGGACCTGGGCCGTGCGACCCCTCGCTCAGCCTCACACAAACCACGAGTTATGTTCTAACTTTAGTTCTGTCCCCCTTTTATCAAGGAGAGTGGCTTCAAGGATTTTAGAAAAGGGGCCAATGTCACGCGCTGATGGGTGGCAAAGCAGGGACTAGAAATGCAGTTGTCCAGCCCAAAGCTCTGCTCTTAGCCGCTGTTCTCTGCCTTTTCTGAGGTCCCGATACCAAAACCGGCCTGACGGCGCCCTGAGGTTAGAAGCAGACCCCCTGATTCATTTCTGTGTTGGCAGAAAACAGCTCCGGGCCTGGGCACGGTGTTTCGGAAATCACAGGAGGCTGGAATATTCCATGATGTCATTAATTACAAGAGAATGAAGGGAGAAAAACTCGATGCTCGGGGGAGGAAGAAGATGTATGAGAGACATCTGAATAAATCCGGGATCCATTACTGGACCTAAGAAACCAAACCTCCTAAGCACCTCAAGCCCGCTGACGAGCTGACCCCGGCACATGCACCAGGCGGCGCCCACTGACCTCGCACAGGAAGGGTGCCCACCCACTTCCCATCACAGGATCGGAACCCTCTTTCCTCTGCCCCCAAACCTTAATCATTCACATGACAGCTGGACATTTTTTGCGACATCTGAGTATAGCCAGTCCTAGTTCCCCCCCAATCAAGTTATTTTTAAAATATAAATTCATTTTATGTCAAAGAACACTACCAAGAAAGTGGAAATGTGACCCCAAGAAGGGAAAAACGTGATAAGGGTCCAGTATCCAGAATATACAGCGAACTCTTAAAATTCAATAATGAAAAGGTGAACACTCGATTGAAGAGGGGACAAAGGGTCAGAATAGACAGTTCTCTAGAGAGGATCTAGACGTGGCCAACAGGCGTATGAAAAGGTGCTGGACATCATCAGTCATGAGAGATGCAAATCAAAATCACAGGAGACACCACTTCACACCCATTGGGATGCCTATGATCAAAAAGCCAGAGGGAGAGGTGCCTGGCTGTTTGTGTGGATGAGCATGCGACTCGGGGTTGTGAGTTCAAATCCCACACTGGGTATAGAGCTTATATAAACCACACACACACACACAGAGCCAAATAAGAACAAGGGTTGAGGGTGTAGAAAAATTGGAAACTTCATCAATTAACGGCGGGAATGTAAAATGGCGCAGCCACATTGGGAGGCAGTTTGGCGGATCCTCAAAAAGTTAAGCACAGAGTTAGCTGACACCGCACTTCCCCTGCAAGGCAAACACTAAAGACCATGTAAAAAAAAATTCACATAAAAAGTGAATAGGAGCATTATTCATAATAGCCAAATGCGCGAAAACAACCCCAATGTCCAACTGATGACGGGAGAGACAAAATGTGGTGCAGCCACAGCACCAGACAGCACGCAGCCTCACAAAGGGAAGACATATTGTTACATGCGGCAACGTGAATGAAACTTGCAGGCGCTGTGCTAACTGAAATAAGACAGACACAAAGGACAAATGTGCGATTCCGTTCATGCGAGGAACCTAGAACAGGCAAATTCGTAGAGACAGAAAGTACAGTTATTAGGAACCAGGAGGAGGAACACCAACCAAGCAAGTTCTGCAGCAGAAGCTGCTCCTGCCGAGTTCTTGCCCGTCCCGAGCCTCCGTCAAATCAGCGCCCCTCGTAGTCTTCACCTTCACATCTATTGCAAACAGACTCTGATCAGTTACAATAATGAAAATGCAGGAGGGGGGAAGGGAACCGGGAGGAGGGAGGGAGGTTATTGTTTTATGGGTGGCAGGCTTCTTTTTGGGAAAATGAAAAGGCCTGGAAATGGGATAATAGTGATGGTGGCGCAACACAGTGAACATAGTAAAACCCACTGGATTGTGCACTTCGACAATATGACTCTTGTCTTATCTTGAGGGATAGTTCAATTAAGAAGAGAAAAACTAAAATTCCTTTTAAAAGGAAATGTATTACCACCATAAATAGCAAACCAGCCATTTTCAAATATATGGTAAAACAAATCTGTGAATATTAAAGTTTTAGGCTGTCTATCAGCAGATCACTCCAACTGAGGGCCATCAGGAGGACGGACACCCAGTGGGAACCTGACGTGTGCTGCTGGGGGCTCGTGTGCACCCCAGAGCCAGGCCGCCCCTTCTCTAGCTGCCGACAGACCCGCCAGCAGACGGGGTGGGAGCAAGACCATGATGCTCACAGCTCATTAGTGATTACAGCCAGCGCCAGCAAGACGGGAGAGAAGCATGAGAAATGGAATAAACCACACGGATGACGGAAGCATTCAAGATGACGCTTGCTTTGAAAGTCCGGTAGAGCAGTGCTACTCTGCGTCAGCGAGCACTGAGCACAAGGCCTATTTATTTCATTAAACTCTCATCCCAATTCTTATAGATAATATATTCTCCCTTCTTACAAATGGAGAAACTGAGGCAAAGAGCTGGTCGCATAGAAAATAAATAAAGGACTAGTCAAACATGAGAGCAGGGTCATCGGACTCAAAAGCATGCCCTTTTAGCCCGGAGACTATATTATCCTCCACCTGGCCTTCATAATCAGCCTATTTATTTTCAAAATAATGTACATCTATAAAACAAGTCTTATCATATACTACCATACTCGGGAATTTTAATAGAAAAATATATCTAATCACAACACAAAATATCACATATCTAGGAGCAAACTTCACAAAGGTCCATAACTTGTACAAGAGAGGTCTAAAATTTCTGAGAATGAAAATCATCTGATCCTAAACAAACGGGAGGCGATGGGCTCATTCCTAAATGGAAAGTCGCAATGTCAGCATTTCGATAAACATAATGCAATTCCAGTAAAAATCAGAATACCTTAAAAGAATGCCACGGCTTTGAAGGACCACATTTTACCATCAGATGTGATAAAGCTAACATAATGAAAACACTGGACTGACCGGCAGAGGAAAGACAGATCGGCGGAACAGACTAGAAAGTTCAGAAACAGACTCAATTATATTAAAAGTACTTAGTACATAACTAACCAGTTTCGGATCAGTAGAGAAAAAGCATCAATCAGGGAGCAGCTCCGGGCAAATTGGTTGACCATCTTGAATTAACTGGATTCTTACCTCATGCAGCACACACACCAACCCAGCTTCTAAGTCGATTAAAGAGTTATGTCAAATGTCAAAAATGAAAGCCCCAGGAAGCCAGTGAGAACCAGAGCAGACATCAAAGTATGAAACCATGATGAAAATAATGGACTTGACTTAGCTTAAAACCCTTGGCAACACCCAACAAGTAAATTTAAAAGGCAAATTACAGTTTGAAGCCACCGCAACATTGTGCATCAACCTAAAAAACAAGGGAAACAAAAGGCAAACACAAACTTGAACAGTGTTCTGGAATATTCGAGGTTAATGTCCTCAGGTAAAGGGTTCTCAGGAGGTGAAAACATCACTGAAGCACGAGCAGCCACATCCGTCAGCCAACAGTGTTCATTCACCTGCACAGAATCAACAAGCGGAAACTTTTTGTCCAGGGCGACACTGGTGTTTGCCTTCCAGTCAGTAAAGATAAAACCCAAATGGCCAAGGCCCAAGGCCGGGCTGCAGGGCCCCCCTGCTGCTGCTGGCACCGGGTGGGGGAAGGTCGGGGGGCGGGGGGCTTCACAGCCTGAGCCATAAAACCTGGAAGCCACAAAAGAAAACATCGACACATAAGTATATTTACATTACATTTACATATGGTACATTACATGTTACATCTGAACAGCAACATTTTAGCACTCGAGATCAACGACAAACAGGAAAGTATTGTGGCATCAGTGACAAAGGGCTAATTTCTTCACTATATAAAAATCTCTTGAAAATCTGTAAGTCCCCAGCCCAGTAGCAATAGAACTCAAAGCTACCGTGAAATGCTATTTTTACTTCTCACACTGACAACCAAGTTTAAGAACACGCACTGGTAAAGTGCCGGGAAATGTCAAATGGAACGTGACTACAGAGCACGTAGGCTGGCCGTGCCCGTCATATTCAGAAAGACACACAGACCATGACCCAGAGAGCTTCCCCCAAAGGCACAGTTGCCCACATGCACAAAAACACACAGACTGATACTCAGCATAGCCTGACACACAACTCCGTATAGCTTCATACGTGGTAAGAATTGTGAGAAATCATCTAATTGCTCCTCACAAGGGAAGATGGCTAATTCAAACACGGACTACCACATGGATACATTTCGAGAAGCCCAAGGTAGGCCATAAAAAGATACGCAGTGAGCTCCGAGACGCACTGTTAACCCAAGGGTCCAAAGTGCGAGGGGGGTGCGCGGTATACCAGGACTCCGTAGGGGAGTACGCGCGCCGGATTATCTGGAAGGAAACTCAAGCCAGCTGGCCATGACTGCTGCCTCTGTGGGAAGGGAGGCTGGAGGCTAGAGAAAGATGTTTGAATTTTTAACACGTGCGCATATTACTTCGAACATTTTCTACACCTTGAAACAAACGGGAAGAAAGCCAGCGGGGTGAGCAGGAGGCAGAGGCAGGCCTGGCTGACACACAGACAGCCGGTCACACAGCTGTTACATCGACACAGGAGTCGGGGGACAGGGTACAATTACCCCAGAGGCTAAGGGGGCAAGAATCAGGCTGCGGGGATAGATCCTGGGCCTCGTGGTTCCCAGCGTCAAGCTCCCCAGGACCCTATTAGGAGAGTAAGAGACAGAGCAGAGCTCACGCCTGTGCCCCTGGGCCTGGGGGGCCACTGAGGGGAAGCACGTAAAGGAGAACCCAGATGCCAGGTGAGAAGATTCCAACCGACCAAACAAATAAGATATAACTAAACACCACTTTTGGCAAATGTCACAACTGCTGTCCTAGAAGCATTTGTTTTTCAACCTCCTTAGAGGAAAGAACGCCAGAAGTAGACGCAGAGTCTTGTGAGGTCTAAATAGGTCAGACACTATCTGATGCTCAGTTCTGGTTCAGACAGCAGTTTTTTAGAGACTGATCAGATGTAACTCAACTCCTTAGCACATTCTTCTCCTTCGGCTGCAGAAACTCTCAACCCACCTCGCAAGATGGAGAGTCCCAGACCCACGGACATAGGTAGAGCTGCTGTGCGGTGCTGTCCGGAGGGGCTGTGAATGCCTGGAGCTTCCTTAAAAATACACTTAAGTAACAAATGTATAAAAGTTACACGCAAAGAAAGCGAGTAAAGAGAGACCCAGTATTCAGGATGGTGATTACGCTGGCCTAGAAGGAGGCAGGGAGAAAAGAGGACCACACAGGTTGAAGAAGCTACTGTCTACTGTCCTAGTTTTTATATTAAGAGCATAGACTCAGAAATGCTTACCACAGTCTTAGAAACATCAAGGAAGCAAATAAAAAAGAGAGCCATGTTATGTCATGAACCAAAGATTAGTCCAGTTTCGTGTACTCAAGTTCGAACAAGGGGAGAATATTCTTGTCTTAAGAGGAGTAACACAGCCTCCACTTACCAGGTTTTCACACATAGTTAACAGTGACAGTCATTAAACTTTGCTGCATTTGACTAGAAACAACAGAAACTAGAGGCTAAAAATTCCAGAAAAGGATTCAGATGGACAGTTAATGACAAGACACTGACAGTGACCTGGGGCAAAGCCGGGACCCACTCAGTAGAAGTTTGACATTCCAACTTTATCAGTATAATTAATCAATTTAGATCCATTGCTAAGTTGGATTCATAACTCCTTAAACAGTTTAGCTACTAAAGAAAATGCAATCAGAAGCAAAACCAACTAACTTACTTGTTACTGTTAGACTTGGTAGACGGATGTTTTAAAAGTCCTTGTGTGATATTTTTTGCACCAACAGAGGGGAGAAAAATGGAGTAAGCTTGACACTCAGAACTGGCAAAAGCTTACCTTCTGAACTGAACAAAGAATTTACGATCATCATAGAACTCAACATGGAATTTCATACGGTAAGGGTAAAGAGGTAAAAGGCAGACGGTAAGTCAAACGGTAAAACGTGCTACCCAGTAAGTTCAAAAACACGGATTAAGACTACCAAAGTGCTTCTAAAGGTAGCAACAAATACTTCACGACACTGGACTTGGCAATGACTTCTTGGACATGGCACCAAAAGCACAGGTAACCAAGGCAAAAACAGATACACTGGACTCATGCGAATGAGAACCTTCTGGGCATCAAAGGATATAATCAATATACTGAAAACGCAGCCCACACCAGGGAAGAAAATCCTCCTAAGATATATCTGATACAGGGTTATTACCCAGAATATACTTTAAGAACTACAAATCAATAATGATTAAAAATAGCCTAGTTTTTAAAATGGGCAAAAGACTTGAAAAGATATTGCCCCCAACAAGACATACAAATGGCCAACAATCTTATCAATGTCACGGACTTTTAGGCAAATGCAAACCAAAGCCACAGTGAGACCTTACCTCGCACCCAATAGGATGGGTGCTATTTAAAACAACAGAAAATAGCAAGTGTTGGGGACCACGTGGAAAACTGTATGAAATTTCTTCAAGAACGTAAAAGTAGAATTACTATATGACCCAGCAACCCCACCGCTGAGTGTTATCTCCGAAAAAAATGAAAGCAGGGCTTCAAAGGGTTATTTGCACACCCATGTTCCCACCAGCATCGCTCACAACAGCCAAAACATGGTGGGAGCCACCCAGGTGTTAACTGACAGGCGATACACAAATGTGTTACATACATAGGATGGAACATTTCAGCTCTTTTATTTTTTTTTAAAGTAATCTCTACACCCAGCGTGGGGCTCAAACTCCTAAACCTGATAGCAAAAGTTGCACGCTCCACCGACTGAGCCAGCCAGGTGCCCGTTTCAGCTCTTTTAAAAAGGAAGATTTTGACACACGTTATAACACAGATGAACCCTGAGGATACGATGCCAAAGTTAAAATAAGCCAATCGCAAAAAAGACAAGTACCTCACGAGTCTAACGCGAGCTACCTAGAAAGGTCAAACTCCCAGAGACAGAGACTCGGGTTGCCAGGAGAGGGAGGGAGGAAGGAAGAAGGGAATAGGGAGTTTGGCAGGTCTGGAATTTCAGTTTTCCTGGATGAAAACGTTCCAGAAATTGGTTGTACTACAATATATTTAACCCTACTGAACTGTACACTTAAAAATGATGAAGAAGATAAGTTTTATGTTATGTGTATTTTACCACAATCGAAAATAAGAAAAATGGAAAATATCTTGATGTTACCAACCATGTAGGGAAATAGATCTGCTCACAAGAGGAAGCGTAAGCTCTCCGGAGAGCATCCGAGTCTGCAAAACAGGGCACTCACCGACCGGGCCAGGCCACGTGGGGAGCACGTGCCCGCGCCACCTTCACGGACGCCCATGGCAGGCAGTCTAAAATAATCAAGGCTCTGCTTACAACTCAAGAGACGGACTAAACATCCTACAGTATAAGCACCATGGGATACAAGAATGCAGCTTTTCATTGGATCAGTTTTAGAGGTCACAGACCTCTTTGGCAAGCTTATGCTTTTCACACACACACAATCATCTGCACACAGTTTCTGACATTCGGAGAAGACCTCTAGGCCCATCCAAAGCATTCCTGGGGAGGAATGAACAGCCCTGAGAGAAAGCCATGCCCAATGTGCAGGTGACTCCATTGCTACAGGGAAATGCAAACAAAGGGAAACTAAAATGCAAAACCAGAGCAGACCAGAATGTGCACACCAATTGTCACCAAAGGCTCAGAGCCAGGCGGGCAGGTGCCAAGGGCAGGGAGGGGGAACCAGGGGCAGGGGCTGGATGGGAGGCTAGGCAAAGGAGAGGACGGCGGCACCGCAAGCACCGGATCAGGAGTAGCTGTGTGCCCCATACGTACGCTCATCGCCTCTGGTCCCCGAGGAGGGAAACCGGCTGGGGGGTGGGGCTCAGTAACTCGCTCGGGCTCTCCTCAGTAAAGCTTCATCCTTCCGCACCTGCTTCGGACACTCGCCCCCAGAGGATGGACACATGGAGTAATTGGGGAGTCACAGAGGCCCCCACTGGGAGAGGATGCCTGCCTGTCCCCAAGGGCTTCTCCAGTGAGCTGTCCCATTGTGACAACACCCCTCGACTCTGCCACTCAATTCGTAGTCACAAGGAGGGGGGACACCAGGAGGGGAGCAAGCTCTGGGGCTCCGGGAGGGCATCGGCCCCTTTCCCTCCCGTCGGCTGCACAATAAACCCCGGTTGTAGTACACGTTTAGGTGTAAAACATTAAGCCATAAGCGTCACAAGAAAACCCAGATGAATATTTATATACTTTTGGGGTGAGAGATCTAAACACAACACCAAGTGCAGAAACTGTAGGGTGAGGGCCTCAGAAAAATGGTGCCACTCTTTCAATGTCTGAAACACACATTTACCTTTAGGTTAGAGGTAATCTAAAAACTGGGAAAAGTATTTACATTGAACATAGGTTATTAATCTCCGTAATATGTTTCTACAAAACAACCAAGGGGAAAATGAGCGATTAGGTAAGTCCAAGTCACACACACACACACACACACCCCACTGCAAATGGCCAATCCATCGATGTTGTCTCAATAGCAGTAAAGATTTAAGGTTTTTAATATAGTAATACCTTGGAAGACCGTAGGAAAGGGAAGCCAGAGCCAGGTTTGCCTCAATGATAAGAACACTAATTTAGACTATCTCTCCTGGGAAGGCTATTTAGCACCATGAATGCTCCTAAAGTCTTAAGTTCGACATACGCAGTTCATATGCTCATATTCCCCGAACAAATACCACCAGATGCGATCAAGGGGGAGCTACCGGGAGGGTCATCAAAGCTTTACTTCATAAGAGGAAGACACAACTGGAATATAACTTGTCATCTAAATTTGTTTAAGTTGACAGAGCCATATGATAGATTATGTCACCGCAAAAGATATTTCAAATGCCAGGAAAAGATGTTCACTATATACCAAGTGTAAGGAGTTGCAAGGACATTTATAGCATAATCCCTTTTTTGTAAAAAAAAAATAATTAACATTTGTATCCTACGCATAGGAAGAGAAAAAACATTCTAGAAGCAAATATACCAGTAACAGAAAATTACTGATTTTAGTTTCTCTCAATTTTATTTGTACGCCCCATGATGAGCCTTTTTTATACACAAGAACTCAGCTAAGAAAGAGGTATTTGAAAGAGGAAAGGCGGCACGGAGCAAGCAGTGTCTGACCCAGCAGGCCAGAAGGTGGCCCAGAGGACGCCCACAAGTCCAAGGTCAAGGCTACACTCCCAGAGACATACACCTTTGCATCTTTTTACTTTTTGTTAATTTACTGCCTTCCTCTGCCCACTCCCAGGCGGCAGGGGTGCATTTTGAATTAAATATGAACCCTTGAAACATACGAGTATCTGTAAGCCTGTTTTGCATCTCATTTACTGTCAGCACCACACAATACAAAACAGACCAGAGCTTAAGGTTTCCTCCAGACACTTAGTGACAGCCGGCGAACTTTGACACAATGGGTCCTACGCGTCCCTTCATGTCCAGGGTCAGGAAGACAAACCAAGGGCAGCTGACGGGGCGGAAGAGGTGGTGGTTACCGACCAAACCCTTCTGTAAGGGGAGCCCCCTCGCCGGCTCTTACTGTGGCCCCCCTGGGCCCAGAGAAGCCTCAGCCTGTTCTTCCTCTCAGGCTTTTGAGCGAATTTCCAAACGCAACTTTTGCTGTCCTTAAGCCCCCATTACTTTTAACTTGCACCAGATCCCCATTTTCTCCTTGAATGAATTGGGTGGAGGCCAGGAGGCCTGAGGTGCCGCCTTCAGCTGCCTGCTCTTGGCCAACACCCAACATGTTCGCCCTCATGGAAATTCTTTATCTAACATAGTTGCTAGGCAACAGTGCCATTTAGAAAAACATTTACAGAAGTTAACCTTCGAGGTTGGAAGCAAGAGTTTTGTAGTCAGCGTATATTAAAAAAAAAAGAGGAACTTGTTCTGAAAAGAGGGCAGGGCGGCTGGAGGAGGGCTGGGGTAAAAAGCAAAGAGAAGGGAAGGCTGAGATAGGAAAAGGCCTAGACTGTTCTGCGGGGATCAAGAACCAGAGTGGACAGCAGGGAAAGGATCCTGAAACCCAGCACAGCCGTTAGCCCCCCTCCCCCACACCCCTGCCAGGCCACCTCCCCTCCCCAGCACCTAACTCCAGTTTCTCAGTAGCAGATACAGGGCGGGTTTCCCAGGACCCTCGAGGCAGGCCACCTAGACACGAGGGAGGACAATAGCCATCCCATGGCTGCTCTTGGAGGAATTTTTTTTAAAAAGGCCCCGCTCTTACCCCTTTGGTCACAGCACTGGTCTGTCCCATCTGAGGTCTTTTCCCTTTCAAGTCAAACTTCCCTCAGCTCCCTTGCAAACAAAACCCTCCAAGGAGGCTGTCCAAGCATTTCTATTCTGAGCCCCAAGTTTTGTCTCCTGTGAGGCAAAACCTCTGGGCCCAAGAATAAACACACAACAGCAGTGTGACAACTTTGGCCCTAGGATGAGGCTCCTGCCACCTCCCGGCCCAGGACACAGAGTCAATTTAGAGACACGAGGCAAACTCTGGGTTCCCAGAGCCTTTTTTACTCACCCCTTCTGTATAACCTTGGCCTGCTCCACAGGGCAGGTGCACAACTGAGCCCAAACGGTGTCCCTCAACAATAAAGACAGTCTTTAGTACTCAAGATGAGAACTATGTGTTTAGACTCAAATCCCAAATACATCCCAGCTCCCCCAAACCACGAGTAAGGGAACATGTAGTACGTGTCTGTCATATTCCTCAGCCTGTCTCCCCTAAGCAACGGGAATGACAGGTCCTCTTTCCGACAGTACCATTTGGAAGTCTGACCAGTTAAAGTTCCAGGATACTAAGTACTCGCCCAGCACCTTGACACTGGCCTTCACCGGCTGGGCGGGTCAGCATCACACTTGGCACAACCATTAGACACTCCCTACAGTGAGCTGAGCCCCCGTTCCCGTCCAGACCATTCAGCACAGGCTTGTCCTGTTTGAAGTTATTACCACACCCCACTAAATGACCTCAATTATTTAAGGCTTCTGAGGGGCAAATCTAGGCCTCAACCTATAAGAAACGATACATCCAACTTCATTATCAAAATAACTTGATTTACAGAAAAGATAAGGTCGAAAAACATAAAGATAGCAATACAAATTAAAAAGTTTTAGAACTCAAACCTTTATTTGTGCTGTAAAAAAAATGGTTAGTAATCACTAATTACATGATGCAACAGACTAGTTCTTAGCACAGAGCAACATGGAACCACCCAGTGTAACAGCCTCCATTTCACAATGGCATCCGCACCCACGTTTCCCCATTCATGTGTGATTACTATTCTTAAAATTCCGAGGGCAGCAATTACATCATACCCCATCACGCTGGAAAGCTGAACTATGCCAACGTAGTTTTAAACATGAAAAAAGAATCCCAGAGATAAAAAGTATTGAGGATCTTAAATTTAAGTGAAATTTACGGTTAGAGGCACGGGATAGAAAGGTATTGGGATTACTTCACCAACGCAATAGATGCATCTCAGAAATGAGTATCATAAACAGCTTTCACATCTTCCCCTGACTTTTTAACATCAGACCATATCTAGTAAAGCCCGCCCCCCATTTTGCGTATTTATTCCTCAAACTGATTTTGGCTGAGAGCTGCCCAAGTACTGGATCAATCTGAAAAGCACGAATGTTCACACTTAAGACATATCGATTCACTTTGACCTTTGCAAGGCTACCTGGATCATTTGCTAGTATGTTACAGAAATTTTACAGGGACCATAAAAAGGTTATTCTTTGTTACAAAAGCTAATGGCAAACAATTTTACTGCTATGAACATAGACCACAATGACAAGACATGGGTTTGAAACATAAAACTCCTATGAAAAACATTGCATGTTCACTTTGCTCAGAATTTTCTATCGCAAATCTCAGTAAATAGAAACATTCCAACCCCTACGAGTACATCTAATCAAGCGCACACCAAAATTTTAAACTTAAATACTTGACGAGCTGCCAATTTGCACGTTTGAAGTCTTTCTTTTTAAAGACTCCTGGCTCCCCAGTACGCACACACGTTTATAAACCACGGAAGAAGCTCCAGGAGCAGCAGAGGCTAGTTAGCACTCTGCTGATGGGGGCCCCTGTCCCCCAGCTTTCACCAGACTGGGGTTCACGTTCATTTCCATTTCCCTCGTCCCCACCCTGCAGCAAGGCAAAACAATTCTGCGCTTCTGCGTTCAGTAGATTTCTAAAGATTTCTTTTTTAACGTACTGAAGCAAGTCTCTGTGCTTTCCAAGAGACAATTTAACCAGCACTAACAATTTAGTGGCATTAACTAGTATCTTCTTTGCCCATGAGTCTATTACATTCCCCAGAGTTTCACCTGCCTTTTCACCCAAATTCCCTTCCAACCCACATTCCCTGCCACCCCCACCCTTAGCAACAGATACCTTAGCAACCCAACTCTCTCCCTTTCCTCACCCTCACCCCTGCCAGTGCCAATGCCACCCCCGTGTACCACCCCAACTCTCACCCCTGTCAGTACCAATGCCCGCCAACCCTCACCCCTCAAATGAGTCCTCCCACTTGAAGATTACTTCGCAATTAAAGCAAACAAAACTCACATTAAAAAAAAACACATAGAAGAATCAAAGATTGCTAGTAGTACCCCAACCAGTCCCCTCAGTTATCAGTGATGCCATCGAAAGGCCCAAACACCTGCCATTTCTAACAGAATTTGGCCACAACCCACTGGGACCCTCCCCACCCCCAGACTGTAGCATTAACACAATGACCCCCCCCCCATCATTCTGCCAGTAGGCTTCATTCAAGCCTTTGCCCAAGGCGCTTCAAGGCCAACACTTTCCCCAGACAAGTTAGCCCATCACACTAATTCCTCCAAGGCAGGCAGGCAGGCAGGCAGGCGTGGGTGGGTGAGCGAGTCACTGGGCTCCGTCTGCAAGATTCACCCACAAGGCATTGTGGCACGGGTTACAATGTCCTACAGCTTAAGAATCGTCTTGAAGCAAGGTTCGTAGCCCAGAACTAGCAATGACCGAAGGCTCAAAATTAGAAGATGCGGCATCGAAAAACCTCCACCCGCAGAAAAGGAGAGGTGCCTGCTGGCATTCACGTGCCTGGGGGTTGCTGCTCCGGGATCAAACATTCAAAGCAACAGATCTGCCGAGGGCCCGATGCATCTGCTTTGGACTTTGAGTGCCCCCCTCATGAGCTCATCTGAAAACCTTAAATGGTGGCCCCCCGGAACACAGGGCTTCCCGAGCAAGGCCTGGAAACAGGACACTGTAGCAACTTCCACCTCCTAAGCCTCTGGAAATTCAATCTGCAGACATCAACTTAGGCGGGTTGCTCCTTCGGGGTCTCCCCTCCTGCACTGCTACGACTCACACTGGCCATGGGCTCCGTTTCTCCTGGTGCCATCTGATCCCCGCGAGGAGCGCTATGGTAACAAACCACCGTCCATGAGGCATCTCGTGACTCTCTGCTGGTGCCATCGTCGCAGGCCCCCCCCCAAGGGTACACATTCAGGCCCCACCCTCTCCGCAGGCAAGCAAGCCCACCCCACCCCACCGGAGCCTCAGCAGGAAGTGCCTCTCCTCCTCGATTACCGCCATCACCGAACTTCTCAAGGCCTTTGCCAAGTGCCCAGGCTTACCAGGTTACCAGAAGCAATGTTTTAAGCGAATGGATAACCTCGAGAGAGTTAAAGGGAGGAGGAAGGGCAGAGTGAGCTCACAGAAGTTAGCACCGAACCTAGAGGAAAAGTCCAAAGGGGGGCACTGCCACCTGGAAAATAAAGCGTGGGTCAATTTTGTCCCCAGCCACACATTCCTGCCTTAGGAGCCCCAGCCTGGCAGGCATAGTGCCATCGATCACGTGGATGGCACCCTACCTCTTCAATCACTGAGGCCACCCTCACCTCCGACAAGGGGTCTGACCTCACACCCAGACCTGGGTTTCACCTGGCTGGGCATGGCCTGGACCCTGTCCCAGGCCGAACCACAATTACATACCACCCTGGGCCAGAGCGCTCAGGCCCGCGGAGCTAAGTTCAGTATCCACAAGACCAGGCCTCATCCCCACGTGGGTTGGCAACCCTCTGAAAAAAAAGGGGACTGCTGACATTGACAAGTTCAAGGTCTGCCCTCCCAGCTCTCCTGGGGTCCTGCACCCCCAACTGCCTTCCTTCCTGATCCTTCTCAGGGAACCAAATACCCAATTCAGCTTCCTCTCGAACAAGGGGGCTGAGATCCTGTTCTCCTCCGGCTTCTGCTTTCCTCCTCCCACACAAGCCAGGGCACAGGGGCTCGCTGAGCCCACGCAGGAGCAGTGAGTGCCCTCCTAAAGGTCAAGTTCCCGTTCTCCAGAAGGCAGCGACAGCTTGGCTTAAAGGGCTGTCCTCCCCTAGGTCACTGCGGGGACTTTCAAGGCAACTCTCCCCACCATAGGTGCCCCAAGATCTAGTTTCCTCTTCAACCTTTCTCATCCTCATCCTCCAACCCCCTCGAGTCTCATCTAAGCCAGCCATCTCCCCCCAACTGCCCCCTAGGGCCCTAAACTGGCCACTTCCTCCCCCC
>NC_043710.1:6349172-6353140 GCF_006229205.1 Suricata suricatta
CCCCCCCCCCCCCCCCCCCCCCCCCCCCCCCCCCCCCCCCCCCCCCCCCCCCCCCCCCCCCCCCCCCCCCGCTACACCCAAGCCCGTGACCCTCCCTGTCGCTAACTCCTGATGGACAGGCCACAACTTTTGCTTTTATAGCCCCGAGCCGCATCACTGGGGCACTGCTCAACGGGACGATTCCTCCACCGCCAAGCGAGGGGAAAAAAAGTCCCTCCCTGACCTTGCCCACGGAGACGACTTTGGGCGGGTCTCGGTCTCCTGGGGTGGCCACCACCTGGATTGCTCACTTGTCCCCACTTCCCCTTTAGCGCTGCTTCGTGTCACGGAGGACCGATTTCAAGGTCATATTTGGGAAGCGGATTCCGCGGGGGAGATTCCCCTTTTTCTTTTCGGGGGACGAGGGAGTAGGAATACCAAGTCGCTGAAAGACCGGGCAGTGGAGGGTTGGCGGGCTGGGGCCGGGCTCCCGAGGGGGCCAAAGCAAACGCGCTGGGGTCGTCTCAGGTCACCCCGACCCGCGTTAAGCCCGAAAGAAGGGCCGGCAGAGCGCCTGGAAAATTCCACGCGGCGGCGGCGGCGGCGGAGGGATCTCTGCGGAGGGCGCATCACCTCGGGCGGTGGCGTCCGGGTGGCGGCGGGGCGCCCCGCCCCCGCGTGACTCCTCGGGCGGCGGCTCGGCCTCGTGAGCGACGGTGACGTCAGCGCCTAGGCGCGCGGGTGGGGGCGGGGCGGCCGGAGGCCCGAGCGGCCGAACTCCGGACGTTTCTAAGCGTTGCGGGGGTTGTCCGCACGTTGGGGCCCAGGCGGCCCTCGGCGAAGCGCAGCGGAGTTGCGTAGTGGCATCTCTGGCTGAGAACCCCTGCCGTGGTTTTGTTGCGTTAGGAATGTTTGGGGGGCAGGATGATTAAAACGTTGAGCCCCGTGATGTTCTGCGTGGTGGCTTGTGGGGAATGTGTTACGGTTTTGTTATTTTGTTCTCGGACGGTTTGAGGTGTTTCATAAGAAAACTGCCCCTCCTGCGATAGTCTACTGAATGATTTTTCATGATGTCTTACGTGGAAAGAAATCATTGCAAAATGCTGAAATCAAAATCTTGTTTGTGCAGAAAACTATACAACTGCGTGACTATAAGATCAAAAGGATATAGATAACTCAGCTCGTTTTTTCTCTGTGGACTGGGAGGTGGGGAAACAGACTTTTGGGGGGGAAACTGCGTTTATCCAGGGCAGTTGACAGCCGGTGATGGGGCCCAGGGAGTCTGTTGGATGACTTGGGGGCACTGCCTGCTGGCTCTGACCTGGGTCTTCTAGAGCAGAGGCAAAAAAAAGCCCCTGGACTTGTCCCCTCCACCGCGGCCAGGCAGAACCAGGCCTGAGTGCTGGGAGAGGCTTTTGCAAGCGACAGGTGGCGTCTCATTGCCAGGGGGAGGAGGAATGACAGCTCGAGACCCCCATGAAGCCCCCTGAAGTACATGGGGTGGAAAGAAGACTGTGGTCAGATTAACCACAAGCCAAGATGGCTTCTTAGAACGTCTCCCCCCAGGGTAACCAACCACCCCGCGCCCCAAACAAAACCTTCCCTGACAACAGGCTCCCTTGGCAACTGGGAAGAAACTGGGGAAGATTTCTTCCCCAACCTCAGTGAGATGGCATCCGCAGACGGCCCCTCCCTGTGGTTCTTGCAAAACTCATGAGTCTCATGTGACCCTCAGCATTGACGACTGAGTTTGTGGCAAGCCCAGGCTTGTTTGCCCGCAGCAGCTGCTTAGCTGAGCTCTTCTGCGGGGGAAAGATAATGGCAGCTCACCCTTCATCAAGATCTGCCCCCTGCCTTGTCCTGGTAACATTTCCAGGGGTCAATTGTAGAGACTTAGCCTGCGAAAACAGTGTGGGAAGAAAGACTTGCCTGTCAGAATGTTCTAGAAGGCTGTGCAGTGTGTATAACACCAAGCAAGTTCCCTTCCTGCTGTGTCACAGTACCAGCCTGTGGGGTCAGCCCTTTATTTAGCTACAAGGTGCCCGGGAGGTGGTAGTCAATACTGTGGGGTTGGTGGCTTCCTGGGCCCAGCCAGAAATCTTAGCTTGCCTTTCTCTACTTCCTGGCTAAAAATAGCCCTCATTCCAAATCCCAGAAGCAAACTTCCTTAGATTTTCTGTTTCATAAAGGTAGGCGTAGGTGGAATTAGCAACACAAACCATTAGGATCCTAAGAAGCTTGGGATTTCCCATCACAAACGGACAAAAGGCGGTTCTCTGTGCCCTCGTGTCTGGAGCTAATGGGTCCACCCACTTTATTTTCAGGGACAAAATGGCAGTTTCGGAGGGTCCTTGTGAAGAAGCTCTCTGTGCCTCCAGTTCCACACAGCCGGCTTTGTTTGGCAAAGGAATGTCCTTGAGGAGGGCGGAGAGGAAGATAGCGTTAAAAATAAACAACACAGCTAGAGTGAAGTCACGAGGGCTAAGCCCCACCAAGATTTAATATGTAACTTAACTGCAGTTTCAGACCAGTCTGTAATGTCCCGATCTGCCCAATGCAGTGAGGCTGCATTGCGAGGCCTCTTGCTCCTCCGCCTACAGGAAGGTGACCTTGCTTGAAACAATCCATTTTCTCTTGCTAATATCCTCCTTGTCACACCCTATTTCGGCCTGTAAAACCCTTCTGTTTTGTACTGCTCCCTGGAGCTACTTCCTGTTTATCAGATGGAGTGCTGCCTAATTCATGAATCACTGAATACAGCCACTTAGGTCTTTAAACTTCCTCCACTGAATTTTGCTCTTTAACAGTACAAAACTGTACAGGGACATCCCTGTCCTGCCTTGGGGTAGGGGGGGCAAGAGGAGAGGTAGCCTCACAGTGAGGTGGACAAAGGTGGCGCTTGGGTTCTGCCTTTTTTTCTGCAAATAAGGCTTTAAAAATACCTCCACCCTGAGGGAGGAGAGCCAGCAGTGCGTCAGCAGATTTCTCTGGATCAAAACAAGCTATTCCAGGACACCAGTCGTAAACAGGAACTTGGATCCCTGGGTGGGGCTGGTGACGGGTCCCCACCCAGGCCGGTGGCTGAAGCTTTCTCCTCCCTGGGCAGCCTCCTTGGGAGAATAGAGGATAGAAGGACAGGAAAGGGACCCTTGGGCAACATCTCAATTTCTCAGGGTCGGGACTTGGGTTCCAAGTCCTTTCTCACGGTCATGGCCGCCTTCCCATCTTGTTCTGAAGCCAGCGCAGCTCTGTTTCCAAACACACACCAGCCCCGGAAAGGATCCGGGAGATTTCCTGCAGGAGCCTCTGGAGAAGGGAGAGTAGAAGGGTGAGAGGTGGTGCTACTTCAGGTTCCCACCAGGGGCAGGGCAACCAGCGAATGTGCCAGAAGCCTGCTCCATTCCCCACAGGTCCAGTTGCGGAGCCGTGGCCTCCCGGGTCACCTTGGGTCTCGGCTGGGGGCGGGGCCCTTTTCCCTCGGAGCCATGAGGCCCCTTGTCTCAGTGCCTGGGAGAGGAAACTGCACAGTCACCCAGTGCTGGCTGGGAGCCCTTCCTGCCCTGCCCCCCACCCCAGCAGCGCATTTGGGAACAACATCCTGCTCCGCTGCACCCCCGCCCAGCCCCCACCTGCCCTGCCGGGAAGCTGGGCCCCGCCTCACAGTATAGCCCTGGGCACACTCTTAACCTCTCCAGCTAGCCTTCCCTCGCCCCCACTTTATAATTCTGACCCATTTTGTCCTGCCTGGAAGGTTCTTCACTCAGTGGCCATCTGGCCGGGCGGGCCCTCAGCTGCTCCCGGCCTCTGCTCAGACATCACCGTCTCATCGGGTCCTGTGCGCCACTGGGACTTGGGCTCCTTGAGCCGGGGTTCTGTTCCGCCCTCTGCTGGATCCCCCCAACCCCGGGGTCCCTGGCACGCCGCCCTGGACCTCAGTGAAATATGTTAACAAAAGCAGCCTATGTTCCCTAAAGGTCACTCTGTCCACT
>NC_043710.1:6353240-6411213 GCF_006229205.1 Suricata suricatta
GGGGGGGGGGGGGGGGGTTTACAGAAAATGATGTCATAGGCACAGTAATTCAGTCATCCTTGTATAACAGCCTTTGCAGCGATTCTAACCATACACATTGTCCAGAGTGTTCGTTACTTTTGGCGGGACCCAGTCATGACCTTTAGTGCTTTTTCGAAAATAACCAATTACCGGGTGGGCTAAAGACCCCCACGTGGGGTAACTGGTTAACCTAGCATTAAGTGATAAGTACCTATCCATAGTTTCCATCTCCAGGCCTGTCCTTAGGAATGTTAAGTGTGTTAGCTGGCTGCTTCTGATTGGGTGTTACTAGGGTGGTCGCTTGTTGAGCAATATGTGCCCTTCCCTGTTATTGTCTAATGATTCTGGGAAACCGAAACTTGGGCCTTTAAGCTCAGAGGGGAAATTAAAGCCTTTCATGGAGTCAGTTTGGTTCAGACCTGTGTCCTTTCAGGTTCTCCATCGAATTCTGCTCAGCAGCCCAGAGAGCTGCATACCTTTTTTCTTTTTTTACATTTATTTATTATTGAGAGACAGAGCATGAGAGGGGGAGGGTCAGAGAGAAAAGGAGACACAGAACCGGAAGCAGGCTCCAGGCTCTGAGCTAGCTGTCAGCATAGAGCCTGATGCGGGGCCCAAACCCATAAACCGTGAGATCATGACCTGAGCCGAAGCCGGACGCTTAACTGACTGAGCCACCCAGGCGCCCGAGAGCTGCATACCTTGACATGTATTTAATAAACAGCAAGCATGGAGCCTACAATTGACTCCCAGGCTGTACTTAACACACTGGTTATTTCATAATGTAAACCAACCGAAGTTTGCTGGAAATTCATTTTATTATTAATAAGTCACATGATACAAAAGAATGAGAATGTTCCGAGGAACTTGGTGAAATACTGCTTTGTCCCAAAGGGCAGGCAGAAAAGGTCATGGCACAAGGGATGCTCGGAGAACAGCAAGGAGGCAGGAGAGTGAAACAAGTCATGTGTCCACACCCGCTCCCCGCAGCCGGCCAGCCCAGCAGATAAAGTCACCTGCGTCCAAACAACAGGTGGGAAGAGAGAGCCCGATGGCAGAGCGCCAGGTGGGCTGGGCAGCCACTCAGGTCTGGTGACTCCAGAGGGGAGACAAGATGTTCTCTGGCTGGGACATTCCAGAAGGCTGGGGACGCCTATTTGTTGTAATGAATGACCTAAGTCCCTACTGCCAGAAGCAAGCCCACCCAGAGCGTGGAGTGCGCAAATGTCACCGAAAGGAAGACCACCAAGTGAGTGGGCTCTGCCCCCAGAGGCAAGCTCGCATTTCCTCTGCCCAGGCTCTCCAGGGGAGGGGAGAACAGCAGGGCCCAGTGCTGAGCCCAGCCCGCCTCGGCCCTGCGGGAAGTCCCAGGATGCTCCGGGAGAGCTGGGGACCCACCGCGGAGGAGCCCTGGGACTGGGCAGGCCCGCCGCTGGGCCCCCGGAGAAGGCAGGAGGCTGAGGCAGCGGAGAAGCCACCCCCAGCCTCCCTAGACTTCCTGCCAAGAGGACACCAGCTCGCACGGGACAGCCTCATGCGTGGGCCGCCCCAAGGGGCAGGCGGACGGCCACCACGGAGCCATCTTGAGGGACCAGCCGTTCTGGGGTCGGCGGGAGCATCCTCTCCAGCTGCCCTCGAGGTCACAGGTGGCCGAGAGCCAAAGCGGATGAAGAACAAAACCAAACCCCGAAGCCCAGGGTGCTGGGAGCCTCTTCAGGTGTGGAGTGTGGGTCTAGGGACGCGTCGGTCACCAGGGTGGCCACCTCCCAGCACGGTTGTCACTGAAGGCTGGCAGAAAGGCACTTTCCTTCGGGTCAGAGTGTGTTGTGGCACAAGATGCCCCCTGAGCCGGGCCCTGCCTGGCTCCCCTAGTTTCATTCGGCCAGGGATGGCACGAGAGGGGGGCCTTTTCTGGTCCTCCTGCGGCTCAGGGCACGCAGGCCCCCTCCTGCCCCACAGAGCCATGCCCAGACAGGCAGTGAGGGGGGAATGTGGCAGAAGGAATGCGGGGACATGGTCACCAAGGTCCAGGGAAGAAACCAGACACACACCGGATCTGCGGGTCCCAAACCATACTCATCGCCGCCTGCCATCAGAGCCACCACTGAGGACTTCAGAGCAGGGGACACCATCCATCTCAAGAGGGGCATGAAGGCCAGTCCCTGGCTGGGAGGAGGCGGCCGGAGCCTCAAGACGCTCCTGAGACCGCAGCGGGGCTGGGTACGGGGGAGGGTGGGCAGGCTGCAAGGGAGACCGTGCAGGGGTCCCCGGGCAGCTCGGCGCAGCCCACGTCCCATCCCACGCAGAAAGCCACTTCCTCTCCCTGAGGTCGTCCTCCTGCCTGGCGCTGGGTCCCAGCCCTCCGGGAGAAGAGCGCTCGGCCAGGCCCTGCCCTCCCCCTGCCTGGCCGCTGCCCTCACCCCTGCTCCAGGCTGTCTGTGGGCTGCACCACGGTGTAGGTCCCCTGGCCCATGGACAGCTGCCGGCTGAAGAAGGACGTGGTGCGCTTCGGTTTCACCCGCTTGATCTGCTCGCCTGTCAAGGGATGAGAGGAACGCGCTGAGGGAGGGCTTCCCGGAGGTGGGGTGCTCCGCGCCCCCAGGAGCCTGGTTCCCAGCCAGGTCAGACCCAGCCCCCTCACTGCATCCACCAAGTGTCCGAGCCTCGGTCCTGAAGCCCAGCTCTGCCATCTGCAGGGGCGGGTGGGGGCGTCAGGGGCATGTGGTCAGCCTTGCAAATCAGAGGCCAATTCAGGTTTGCATCTGGTGCTGGGCCAGCTGTGCTGCCTGGGGAGCTTTTGCTAAACCCAGTTCAGGAACAGACCAAAGAGGGGCACCGGGGTGGCTCAGTCGGTTAACGTCTGACTTCAGCTCAGGTTGATCTCCCCGTTCGTGAGTTTGAGCCCCGCATCGGGTTCTCTGCTGTCAGCACGGACCCCGCTTTGGATCCTCTGTCCCCACTCTCTGCCCCTCCCTTGCTTGCACTCTTGCTCTCTCTCTCAAAAATAAAGATAAACACGGGGCGCCTGGGGGGCTCAGTAGGTTAAGCATCAGACTTTGGCTCAGGTCATGATCTCATAGTTCACATTGGGCTCTGTGTTGACAGCTCGGAGCCAGCTTGGGATTCTCTCTCTCTCTCTCTCTCAAAATAAATAAATAAACAATAAAATAAAATAAAAATAAACATTAAAAAAAAAAAAGAACAGACCAAAGAAACAAAACTAGACTAACAACGTAGACTAACTGGCTCAAGGTGAGCCTCGATAAGACAGAAGGAATTCTTACAAGTTAGATTTCGGGCCAGGTGACCAGGGTCAATGCCAACTGTCACAAGTCATGTTGATAACACACCTTTGATGTGATGTGATGAAAATGGCACTTCACCTCTGTGACCTCCCTCCCTGACCCACAGCTCCTGCCTAATCACGAGGAAAACATCAGGAAAATTCCGATAACGCGGCATCCTACAAGATCTCCAAATAGTCGTCCTCAGACTGTCAAGGTCATCGAAAACAAGAGCAATCTGAGAAACTATCACAGCCCAGAGGTGTCTACAGAGACCTGCTGCTAGGGTAGTGGGGCGTCTTGATGGGATCCTGCCGCCTTGAAAACGGGCGTTAGGTTAAACTGAAGGACTTTAATTAATAATACTGTATCAATATGGGTTCGTTAATTATAACGAATATATTAACGTAAGATGTTAACTAAAAAAATCAAGGAACAAAAGAAAGACAACAGAAATGAACAATAATCTGTGAAGAAAATATAAATGGCCAAGGACATAAAAATGGTCCAACTTCACTGACATTCAAATCCAAACCCGAGCGAGTTCTCGGTCAGTGTGATGGGGGTGGGTAGAGGCCGGCACGCACTGTCTTCTTGGAGGGGTGCAGGCAGGTGCGCCACCCGGCACCGCCACCCCGTTTCTAGAATTTATCCTGAGGACACGGTGCAGATTCCAGGCAAGGATTTAGCGACAGTCATGTTGTTGGTAGTGGCTGAAAACTGGAAATAACGGTGATGTCTCAGCCCAGGGAGTGGGGTGACCGTGCCTGCTGGCTGCTCCGAGGGAGACTGGGGAAACAGTCATGTTACTGAAACATTGTTTTGCTGTTTCTGATTATAAAAATGATATGCGTGGGGTGCCTGGGCTCAGTCGGTTAAGCGTCCGACCTCGGGCAGGTCATGAGCTCACTGTGAGTTCAAGCCCGAGTCGGGCTCTGTGCTGACAGCCCAGAGCCTGGAGCCCACTTTGGATTCTGTGTCTCCCTTGCTTTCTGCCCATCCCCCACTCACGATCTGTCTGACACTCTCTCAAAAAAAAATAAATACAAATTTTTAAAAAATGATGTGCTTGTCATAAAAAAACGTAGGGGCACCTGGGTGGCTCAGTCAGTTAAGCGTCTGACTCTTGGTTTTGGCTCAGGTCATGACCTCATGGTTTGAGAGTTCAAGCCCTGCATTGGGCTCTGGGCTGACAGTACAGAGCCTGCTTGGGATTCTCTCTCTCCCTCTCTCTGTGCCCTTCCTGCGCTTGCTCCATCTCTCAAAAATAAACAAACGTCAAAAAAATTTTTTAAAATGAGGTGCTTGTCATCAAATATGTAAATACTGCAAAGACACACAAAGAAAAAGCAAAAGTGACAACAATCAGCACAGCTGGTGCGTCCCCTCCTCCTGCACGTGGCTGCAGGCTTGCGTGGGGCTGTCCTATTACCTGATTTTTATTACTTGGTCTTATTTTGTGAACATCTTGCCATTATAATTTTATTAATGTTTATTTTTGAGAGAGAGAGGCAGAGCGTGAGCATGGGAGTAGGGGAGAGAGAGGGAGACAGAATCTGAAGCAGGCTCTAGGCTCTGAGCTGTCAGCACAGAGCCTGATGCGGGGCTCGAACCCACAAACAGTGAGATCATGACCCGAGGTGAAGTCGGATGCTCAACTGACTGAGCCACCCAGGCGCCCCTACATCTTGCCATTTAAATGTGGGTCTTCATTACTGCATTTAAAACCTTCTTATTTTGGAATGAAACTAGATTTATCGAGAAGCTGCAAAGATAATCCTACAAGTTCCTAGGTGCCCTCGTCCATCTTCTCTTGAGGCTGACGTCCTCCGTCAGCATCTTACATTTGCCAAAACTAGAACGTAAACCCCGGAGCAATGTGCTGAACTGAGCTACAGACTCCCGGATGTCCCCAGTTCTCTCTCTCTCTCTCTTTTTTTTTTAATGTTTTTTATTTATTTTTGAGAGACAGAGACAGCGGGAGCAGGGGAGGGTCAGAGAGAGACAGAGACACAGAATCTGAAACAGGCTCCAGGCTCTGAGCTGTCAGCACAGAGCCCGACATGGGGCTCAAACCCACAAACTGTGAGATCATGACCTGAGACGAAGCTGGACGCTCAACCGACTGAGCCACCCAGGCCCCCCCCTCCCCGAGTTCTCTTATAAACGTCCTCCGTGTGCTCTGGGCCCGGTCTGGGACGCCACACTGCACTCCACCCACTGCCCTTTTACCAGCGGCCCTGATTCTACCGGATGCGGCCCCCTTGTTTCTGTCCCCACACCTGAACTAACCGACATTGGTAGTTTCTAGTTCCCAGCTGGACGCTGCTGCAGGGAACATCTGTGGATGCAGCAGTGACACGGCTAGAAAAGGACTCTCCCGCCAGGGCCCCAGAGGCCCCCCTTCCCAGTCACGGAGCATATGTGCATGTGCGCGCGCTCACCTTCCTCCACGTAGTCGATGGTGGACAGGTGCTGGAGGCGGCTGCACACCACGCTGTCCTCCCTCCGCAGCCGCGGCCGCTGAGCGGAAGGGGGCAGGGGGCCGGCGGCCGAGGGTGGGCTGGACACGGTCTCCTGGGGGGCGGCGAACTCTGAAGTCTGGTTCAGCTCAATGCAGTACTCGATGAGGCCGCTCATCAGCTCGGCCTGGGGAGGAGAGAGGGGCCACCCTGAGGCCTGGGCGGTGAACAACGGCCTTTCCATACTCTGCAGAGTGAGACGGGCAAGATGGACGGGCCCCTGCCTTCTGCATGGGGGGAGGGGGGCAGGCAGGTGAGGAAACAAACACCATTTACACCAGAAAGGAAAGGGGGGGGTCAGGTGCTCTGTGGACAGAGGGACAGGGGAGGCATCCACCTGGGGTGACTTCGGAGGTCGGTCCTGGTGGATGAGTAGGGGTCCCTGTTTCGGGTCTGGGAGGAGGGCTGGGCAAGAAAGAGCATTCTAGGCGGGAGGCCCAGGCCAGGAAGGCTGCGTGCCATGGGCGGCAGCAGTCAGGCCGGATGGGGAGAGGAACTCAGCTGCGGGCTCATGGTAAGGAAGGCAGAGGGCCCAGGCGGGGCCTTCTGGGGGGAAGGGACGGAGAGCGCTGCCTGGCAGAAGCACCTGCAGGCCCGCGAGGAAGGCGGTGGCAGTCGGGTCACGGGGCCAAGGGTGGGGGGCGCCCTCTGAACACCTTCAAACGTGACGCCTTCTCAACCAATCTTAAATGTAACGTGTTGACATAAAAAGTGAAGTGACAGGGTGTCAGTGAGCACGGTCCGGACACCATGGGATGGGGACACCGGGGGTCTGATGGATACGCAGACAGACAGCTGTCGGAGGGCGGAGTCCCTCAGTCAGACAGCATACTTCCTGAGTGCCTACCCCGAGCCAGGTCTACTACGGGCAGTGGGACACACAGGGACCACAGGGGACCAAATGCCTGCTTCGTGCTCCCAAGAAGTGTACCCACAGGGGGAGGGATGGCCCCACGCTGACAGAGAAGCAGCCAGGCACTTGTGCCCACACAGCGCAGCCCAAGGCCTCCCTGAAGCAACGAATCCACCCTGGGGACGGGGCGGGGGGGGGGGGGGCAGGGCAGGACACCCCGCCGGGGCCCAGAAGGAAGAGCCGCATCCATTCTCCACGCCTGCCTCCTCTGCTCACGGAAAGGCTCCACCACGCAGAGCGGGCCCCTCGGCTGGTGAACGGGAAGGCAACCGGTGGGGACAGAGGACCCCGGGCTGTAAGCATGACAGGGAAGCCCTCGGGGTTCCCTGGAACAAAAGCTCAACGGCAGTGTGATGCTTCTGAGGTCCTGGGAGCCTGGCACTAAAAGGACACCACCTCTGACCAAGTTCATATCCCTGCAGGATAAAGCTTGGTAAACCGGTGACAGAAGGGAGCTTCCTCAGCCCGATGGTGGGGGTGGGGGAGGGTCTGTGAAAAACCTGCAGCGACTTCCCCCCAAGGTCAGGAGCAAGTCAGGATGTCTGCTCACACCTACTCAACACTGTACTGAAAGTCAGGCAAGACAAGCAGAAGCACATGCGCTGGAGGGTCAGAATATGACTGTCTACAGAGAAAACCCCGAAGAATCTGCAACAAAACTATCAGAACCAGTGAATTTAACAGAGTTGTAGGATTTATGAATATGGAGATAACAAAATCAATTGCATTTTTTAAAAGTTATTTCTTCTAGAGAGAGAGTGAGAACAGGACAAGGGTAGAGGGAGAGAGAAATGATCTTAAGGAGGCTCCAAGCCCATGGGGCTTGATCCCACAACCCTGGGATCACGACCTGAGCTGAAATCAAGGGTTAGACAGATGCTCCACCATCCAAGGCACCCAGGTGCCACCAAATCAACTGACCAACATACTACAATGAACCAAACTCGGATATTTAAAGAGGGAATGTTTGTCTCTCCCTTTTTCTTCTTCCTGTTGTGGAGCACGTAGATGCGATGGCTGGAGTTGAAGCAGCCATCCTGGACCGTGAGGTAAATTTAAGAGAAGAGAGCGTGCGTGGTGGAGAAACAAGGTTAAAGGACTCTTGAGTTAACAATAACAGACCTGGACCGCTTACCTATGATGTTATGTGAAGAAAAATAAACTTTTATGTTACTAAAACTCAAGTAAATAAAAACAAATGAAGAAGTACCATTTAGGGTAGCACCAGGGAAGGGAAGGGAAAAAAGAAGGAAAAGAAATAAAGAAAGAAAAAGGAAAATCTAAAGATAAATATAATAAAAGAGACACCGTACCTATATGCTGACAACTATAAAATATTAAGGATATCAAAGCCAAATAAAGGGAGACATAGAAATAAGTGGCCTGGACAACTTAGCATGTTAATTCTCTCCAAAATTAATCTAAGATTCAATGGAATCTTAATCTAAATCTCAGAAGACGTTTTAAGGGGAGGAGGGGTAGCAATCAATGAGCTTCTCCTAAAATGCAGATGGAAACCAAAGGAACTGGAAAAGTCAAAAACAATTTTGGAAAAGAACAGTTTTGGAAATCATCCTACCTGATTTCAAGTTTACTATCAAGTTTCTGTTATCAGTACAAACGGATTATCAGTGAAAGACGAACACATAGATCAAGGGCACAGGACATATAATCCAGAAATAGACCCACACCCTTGGCCAACTGAATTTCAACAGAGACACAAGGGCAATTCAATGAAGAAAGGGTAGTCTTTTTAACAGAGAACACTGGAACAAAAAGAAAAAAAAGAGAGAGAGAATGTTGATCTATGTATCACACTTCATGTAAAAATTAACTTGGAGGGGCTCCTGGGTGGCTCAGTCGGTTGAGCGTCCGACTTTGGCTCGGGTCATGATATCACAGCTCATGGGTTCAAGCCCCGCGTCAGGCTCTGTGCTGGCAGCTCAGAGCCTGGAGCCTGCTTCAGATTCTGTGTCGCCCCCTCTCTCTGCCCCTCTGTTCCTCTCTGTCTCTCAAAAATAAATAAATATCTTTAAAAAATGAACTTGAAACGGAGGGACAGGGAGCGGCAAGCACGCATCTGCGTGACCGCTGTGGACGGCTGGCGGTGTGTCCTCCAGGGGTGCGTGCTGACTGGGGGCCCAGCCAACCCACTCCCGGGGGGACACCCACACCAGTGATTACGACACTGTTGCTGGCAACAGTCCCAAACCGGAAACCCAAGTGTCCATCAGCAGTGGAACGGGAAAGTCAAGGCTGGCGAACGTGGAGGCTGGGACACCAGGAAGCCTCTTGAGAGATCAAGCCACTGACACCTGCCGCGGAGACGGAGTTCACACGCTCCGCCGCGCGGAGGAAACCAGGCAGAAGAGAACACACTGAGGACCCTGCTGCCGGAAGGTCCGGAACTAGGCAGAACGACTCGAGGGTGAAACGGGTCAGGATGGGGGGCCCTTTCTGGGAGGAGGCTCGAGGGGTCTCCTGGGGCCCAGGTTCTAGTTCGCCATCTGAAAAGTGTAACGTGGGTTTATTTTCAGAAAGTCTGTTGAGCTACACACTTAGGATTTGTAACTTTTCTCTCTGGAGTATCCAATAACACGTTTACTTTAAAAAGGGGTCTAACCTGGTGATGTAAAAATTACAGAGTCATCAGCAGAAAGTGGGGACAGCCACGTGTGCAAAGCCGTGAGCAGGAAGGGCTCGTGGATGCTAGGCCAGGGCGTCAGAGGAGCCACCGCAGGGGACAGAAGAGGAGTGTCCAGGAGCTCAGGTCAAGCCAGGCCAGGGACAGAGGACAGACAGGACAGACGTCTGTGCATTGGGCGTGGCAGGGCAGAGGCCGCTGGGCCTGCAGCAGGGAGGTGCAGGGGTGAGGGCCGTGTGCCGAGTGCGCGGAGTGAAACAAAGGTGCCCAGGACCCTTCGCCCTGCCACGCCCACTCCTCCTCTGAGAGCACCCACCTCCCAGCGGGCAGGGAGCCCGTGTGGGCTGGTCACACAGCCTCGAGCCCAGCCTGGCCTCTGCAAACCGGGCCTCGGACTCACAAGGGTGGCTGCGGCTTAGCTGGCGTCAGCTCCCCTGGTCCCCAGGCCCTCGGCAGCCCGCCCGGAGCCTCCAGGAGCCCAGCCTACCCCCGCTGCGGGCCATGCCCACTACCTGCTTGGAGTAGATCTTGAGCAGCCTGTTGACCGGGGTGCCCTCGTTGTCCCCATCAAACTCCAGCCACAGGACAGACTCCTCCTCGGAGGAGGAGGTGTGGTCCCACGACAGCTCCTGGAAACGCAGGCCCAGCAGGACGTGCTGGCCAGCGGGGGACACAGAGCTTGGATTCTCAGAGCCGAGTCTGCTCCCCCACCCCAGCTGCTCAGGTGACACCAGGAGCGGACAGCTGGCTGGGCTGTTTACCCGCAAGGCTGAGTCCACATTCCTGTGTGGGCTTCTGGGAGCAGTCCCTGCTTTCATCAGACCCTCAAAGGGGGGTGTGGTCTGGGGAGGCGAGAGCCCCTGGCCCCCAGCACCGCTTGCCAGCTGGCCAAGCCCCTGACAGCTGGGACAGTCATGTCGGGGGAGGGGTGGGGTGTAGGGGGCTTATCCACAAGATCAGCTGAGTAGTGTCTCAGCAGGCTGAGCTGGGCTCTGGGCCCAGCGTGTTTGGGATCCCTTTCTGGGGACAAGTCACCCAAAACTTTTCTGCTGGCTTAGGAGAGACTCCTGCCCAAGTGCAGAGAAGCTGCCCCACAGGCCAGGATGCCGACTCCACTGTCTACACAGGGAACCAACAGCCAGCCTGTGCCAAATGCAGGGGAAGAAGCCCAACCCAGGCAGCCAGGGAGGGCTTCTAGCTGTGAGGCTTTTCTGGAAAACCACCAGCTAGTCTCCAGCCATTGGTCCAGCAGAGCGGCCAGGTCCCCTCCACCCAGAGGCTCAAATCCCAGCCGTGGCCTCCCCTTTGCTCGGGCTGCCCTCCCGGCCAGCACGCTAGACAGAGCGGCTGATCTAGGAGGGACCCCAAGGAAGCTCCCAGGATAATGGGGGAAGGCCCAGGGACCGTCCAAGAGGGAGGGAAGCCAGACAGGCCACTGGTCTGCCTCGAGGCCAACCACTGGCCCACGAGAACCAGAAAGGCCTGGGTGAGCACCCCGCACCCTCTCCAGTCCCCCGCCCTCCCCGGCCCCAAACCAGGTCCCACCCTGGAGGAGCTGGGCTTACCTTCTCCCTGCTGTCGATGACATGCACGCCCTCCAGACTGATGGCCACAACCACTGGCTTTCGCCCGCCCCGGTGCAGAAAGCCCTGGGCCGGCTTGTCAACCTCACCATGGAAGAAGGCACACCTAGGGACAGGAGCCGCCATGAGCCGGTCACCTCAGGCACCAGGGCCAGACCGTCCGGGGCTGGGTTCACCCTCCCCAGTGCTCTGGCCAGGCCCTGCCCTGGGCATATGAGAAGTTTAAGTCATTTTAGCGACTGATGGTTAAATGGAAACCGGCCCCTGGAGAGGGAGAAACTGAGAGGGGGTAGGAGGGAGGCTTCCTGGAGGTGGTGGCAGCTGCCCCAGCCATGCAGGACAGGGAGGCTTGAACAGGCCGGGGGGTGGGGGTGGGGTGGGGAAGGGGGGTGGAACGGTGTGTCACAGGGAAAGGCAGGCACCTCAGAAGGAGGGAAGAGCATGACCCTGGGGGTGGGACAGAGGAGGTCACGTCCGGGGAACTGCCAGGAGGGGCTGGGGCTGAGGCTGCTGGAGGTGGCCTCCACTGTCAGGCCAAGACCCTTTCAGCAGCAGTGGGGTCCAGCTGCGCCTGCTCAGGGCCCACGAGAGAATAGGGGCCACCCAGGGAGGCTTCGGGGCCTGACAGGGGGAAGGGGAAAAGGGGCAGTAGCCTCGGCACGCCAACTCCCTGAGCCGCCACGCTCTCCCCCTGCCCCGCCACGTCCTCCCTCTCCTATGCCTGCCTGGCCCGCCGCCCCTCACACCAGGCGAAGCCCTTGCTGAATCCCACTCCCTGTGGCTGCCTGCACCCTCGCTCCCGGGCGGCCTGGAGACAAGCATGTGCTGCCTCCGAGTCCGGGAGCAGCCTCGCCTGTCCCTGCCCCTGGAAGCCTCCTCCAGGTTCAGCGGATGGCTGGGACTCCCACCTCACCGAGGGCACAGAAGCACCCAGAAGCAGCCTCTTGGCTACCCTCATCTCCTCACCCTCTGCCAGATCAGCCCGATCTGTACACACACATCTCTCGTGTCATAAAAATTAAAAGCCTCTGCCCCCTGCCTCCGCCCACAATGCTGCATCTTGACTCCACTGCACAGCTCTGACCCCGGAAGGAGCTGGCCACACCCGCCGAGTCCTGTCTCTTCTCAGTCTCCTTCACCCACTGCACCCCACGACGCTGGAACCGAGGTCAGCTAACAGCCACTCGGGGCACGTCGAATTTGATCCGGAGCAGCAGCCTGGGACGCTTGGTCACTTCCTCTCCCTGACACTTCCCTCTACCCGCCTCGCTGGCCCGGGGCCTCCTTGCGCCGGCCCGCCCGCACCTCCCTGGCCATGCCCTTGGGCTCCAGGTTTCAAAGCACCCAAATGCCAGTGCTCACCAATTACTACCTGACTCTGGACTCAGAGACCTTAACCGCCCGCCCAGAAGCGCCAGCTGGGCATCTGGCGAGCATCTCAAAATCAACACGTCCAGAACCACAGCGCTTCGGGGCACAGTCCCCTCCCAGCTGACACCATCATTCATTTGCTCGGGCCACACACCTGCAGTTCTGTCTCCTCTCCTTCATCCGCTCCCCTGCACATCGATCTAGCAAATTCTGTCAACTCTACCCTCAACATCTCTGGCATCTGACCACATCTCACGTCCTGCGTTATTACCGCCCGGCCCGAGCCGTATCTCCCCCTCAGGGTGTGGTCACCCTGTCCTCACTGGTTACCGGGCTGCCGCTGCCGCTCCCGCCACCTGCGGTCTCTTCTCTGCTTCCACTGCTGGCTCTCTTCCCCCCAGAGAGGCACCCTCACCAGGCAGGGCCTGGTGCTCTCTGCTCACCGAGGTCTTGCCAGCGCCCGGGCTGCGGGCACGCACAGGTACCCGAGGGCTACCAACCATGGATGGCGGCACGAGAGAACCGGCTACGTGCAAGGTCAGCAGGCTCAGCGGCCAAGTGACTGGCGGGCGGGAGAGTCACCTGGCCTGGGACAGGAGCCAGGGGAGGACAGGGGTCCAGCTTGGTACTCCTGGGGCCCAAGGTGCCGGCATCAAGACACCTGACGTGAGGACAGAGCTTGGCTGGCGCGGAGGGGGGCACCCCTCCAGAGGCCAAGTCAGATGGCTGGGCTGTCAGGGGAGGGGACAGCAGAGACCCCAGGGCCGGGGGAGTCGCTCACCCGTAAAAGGGCAGCTCGTGGCTCTTGAGGAGGTAGGCGCGGTAGTGGGGGCTGAGGGAGGCCCCGTGCTCGCTGTCGCTGCCGATGGCTTCCTTCACCTGGCAGTAGGCGTTCAGCAGGCCCTGCTCGCCTGGCCCGGCCTTGGCCCCGCGGCCCCGGAGGGCGGCAAAGAGCCCGTGGCCCCGCTTACAGAGGTGGGCGGGGAGGAAGGAGTCCAGCTTCTCCCTGCGGAGCCAGTAAGAGGGGTGCTCGGCGTGACGAGGGGTCCGGGGCTGGGGCAGGCCGGAGGGGCCGAGGTCCCCAGGGGGCGGCATGCTCATGGGCAAGGGCAGGAGAGGCCCCGGACGGAGCCCACTGGAGAGCCCACTGCCGCGAGCCCGGGGGCAAGCCTGGCTGGTGACAGGCCTGGAGGACAGGCTGGGAGACTGAAGGGGGAGCCGCAACCAGGCCCGCCTCACAGGCAGCCCGTGGCCGGAGGGTTTCGGCGCAGCGTCTGCGTCACTGAGTCAGGAAGGTTTGGATTTCTGCGCTAGTGAAACTTTTACACCAAAACACAGGCGGCAAGTGGCCTTCGTACACCTCCCCAGCGTTTTCTGCCAAACGGGGATATTAAAAAAAGAAAACAACCCATCAACCCACAATCCACGAACACAGGTTCAAGAAGGAAAGGATGTTTCTGATTGCTCACGACCATTAAGTAAGAACCTCAGTGTCCGTGTGCTGTCCCCGTGTCGGGCGGTGCTCTGACCGTGGGGCTGTGTGCCGGCTGCTCCACGCTGGCCGCCGCCGGAGCTCTTTCTTTGAGCAGCGAGCACCTTCTCAGAGGCCAGGGTCCCCACGGATAAAACGAGGGCACTAACCGCTGGCTGCAGGGAGGGTGCCAGCAGGTGCCCCGCACCTAACAAACACCGCTGAGGTTGCCATTTTCACCAGTGGGGAGGAGTCTCCCCTGGGGCTTCTGGCCGCCTGACCCACAACCCAGGCCACCCCCCGCCAGCGGGAGGAGAGGCAGGAACTCGTGTGGCCTGGTGGCCCAACAGCAGGGCGCTGTGAGGAGGGGTGTCCGGGGAGGGGCCGCCACCCTTCTCGAGGCTGCCATGGGCACTTTCACCGCTTGTACTCCAGTATCCCAACTTCCAACAACAGCTCTCGCCCATCATCTGGAAATCCAGCCTTCCCCACACCCGTCCGTGGGACCTGGGTGGGCTCGGGGCGGGCCCATCAGCGCTCTGGCCACCGTGTCTCCTTTGGGTGGACCTGACGCTCAGCCAAGGGAAGGGGACAGCAGAGAGAGCATGAGGACTCTCGTGCGTAAGGGAGGAGGCCTCTCTCGACGTGCAATGGTTGCAGCCACCAGCCTGCCTGAGTGTGAGCTGGCCCAGAGGACACAGGGCCGGGCCGGGTGGTCCCTGGGGGGCCCCAGCTCTTAGTCATCTGGCACAGGGCCCCATCTCTGCACGCCTTCCCTGCAGCATGCCACCTGCCCAGTGCAGTGCCGGGGTGGGGAGGGGCCTGGGGTCCAGGAGCATGCTGTGCTCAGAGTTCGTTTCCACTGCCATTACCTCTAAACCTCAGGATCGTTGTGCAGGGAGGTCAGAGTCCAGTCAGTCCCAGGCTGTGACCCCAGAAGAACCAGCCCACCTCGCTCCCCTGCCCCCAGACTCAACCTTGGATGGAGGCTCCACCCTCACGTGCACCTGCGACTCTTATCACAGACATCACTTCACCCAAGTCTCTTACTCCTCAGGCCCTTCGGCCCAGAGCAGATGAGAAAAAGGAGGCTCAGAGAGGTGGGGTGACTCGCCCAAGGTCACACAGCGTCAGGGCCAGCACCAGGGCCCGCACCTCCGGACTCCAGATCCGGTCAGATGCTCCATAAGCAGGATCCCAGGACAACCGTCCCGCGGGCCCTCACCTCACGGCGCAGGCGGTGGGCTGGCCGGGCTGGTAGGGCCCAAGCTGCACGCGGCACACCAGGGCGCCCAAGGCCTCGCAGTCCTCCGCGTCACACGGGTACCGCGCAGCCAGCACGTTGCCCTTGGCCTCCTCATAGAGCAGCCGCAGGACCTCCTCGTCGTGGATCTGCGGGCCGGTGCGGTAGGGGGTGGGCTGCTCAGCTGGGTAGGCGCGCTAGCGTCCGGGGCTCCACGGACAAGGGGAGGCCGGACACGGGCCCCCGGAGATGGGGGCACCACCAGGGGCGCGCCACCTCACCTGGAGCTCCCGCCGCTTTGGGAAAAACACGTTCCTTCGGAACTGCAGGGAAGGCTCGTCTGGGGAGAAAGGCTGGGGTCACTGCCTGGTGCCCCCCACCCCCGGCCCAGCCCGGCCCGGCCCTCTCCCCTGATGGGCCTCGTGTCCCCCTCACCCACCACGCCTGACAAAGCCCGAGGGCCGTCTAGAGACTGGGAGACATGGCTTATCCTGATGCACTCGCAGACCCCCGGGGCAGACCCCCCTCGAGGATCTTGTAAGAGCTGCTAACTGCAGCCCAAAGGCCCAAGGGGCTGCCCTCCCCTGTCCCTGGCACGGCCGGCCCCCCACTGAGGACCCTCCCCGGGCAGGAGTGGCCACTGGGGGCCGGGAGCGATGCGGGCTGGCAGGCGGGGGCACTGACCCGTGGCCACGTCGTCGTCGGGGGCGTCGGTGAAGCGGAGCAGCAGGTCCGGCCACTGGCGGCCCAGCTTGTAGGGCTGGTGCTTGGGCTTCAGCTGTACCTCTGCGGGACGAGAGCGAAGTGGCTGCGTGTGTGGCCTTTGACTGGCACGACTGCCACCCGAGAATGACGCAACAACGAGGGACGGCAGTCGTGGCCGGGGCTAACCGAGCAGGAACAGGCATCCTGAACCCTCGCGAGTGGTTCCGGCGTGTCTGCTCTTTGATGACGCTCTGCTCGGTTCCCGCAGGCAGAGAAAGGAGGCGCAGAGAGGCTAGGTGACTTGTCCAAAGTCACCCAACAGGCGAGGGCGGGTCAGGCCCCAGGCAGCACCAGCCTCTGACTGTTCCCTACAGCACGAGAGGGCGTGGCTGGCGGAAAGTGCCAGAAATGGAGGTACCCAGCACTGCCATTAGGAAGCAGAGCCCAAAGCTGATAGCTGGGACCCAGAGGCCCAAGGGGCCGCGCTCTCCTGCTCCTGGCTGAGCCTGGGCTTCCTCCTCGCCAGGCGCCCCCTCCAGCATCTTCCCTAGGAACCCCAGCTGACCTTCATTCCACGCCGCCCAGCTCACACACCTCATGTCCTTCCCGTTCCCTCTCCTGCCCTGCTCCTGCCATACTGACCTTCTTCAATAGCTTGAATCACCCCAGCGTGTCAGTGCCTCAGGGCCTTTGTATGTGCTGTTCCTCCTGCCTCAGGCATTCTCCCCCCTAGACCCTCACATGACTGGCTGGCTTGGGTCTCAGTTCAAGTGTGGCTGTCCCCAGACCCTTCAGAGGCGGCTCCCCTCATCAACTTCCACTATGCCAACGTCACTCTCATCTGGTGGTCTTTACAGTGTTTACCACTATCTGATGTCACCTCCCTATCTAGGCTGCCCTAGCTGGGGAGTCCTTGGGTCCCCTGGGCAAGAGTGGCTCTGTCCCATTCGTTGCCACCGCAGGCCCTCACATGGGTGGACAGATGGGCCAAGGGCATCACTCGAGGCCCCTTGGCTCTGGGCAGCCGGCTGGCCCTGGGGCTCGACTCCCTGAGCCAGGAATGAGAAAGCACTTTCATCTCCTGCACCAGTGACCACAGTCTTTGAGGCAGTCAGAGGCCACTTCCAAGCCATCAGGGACGAATGAGGGTGGCCGCTGGAGGAAGAAGCGTGGGGAAATGGGGATATTCGTGCCATCAACTAGCTACTCCTGCCCTCTGACCCTGCTTCTGACCCATCTCCCCCTTTATCCCCCACCAGAGGGGGGCACCTTATCCTGCCAGCATGAAGCCAAGGGTTCTCATTTCTGTTCTTTGGACCTCCATCTGGTCCCTGATTTTTTTTTTTTTTTTTTGAGACAGGGCGCAAGTAAGCAAGGAGCAGAAAGGGAGAGAGAGAAGCTAGGCTCACCCAGCGTGGGGCTTGTACTCTGCTGAAGCAGGGCTCGTGCTCACCCTAAGTGGGTCTCAAACTCACAATCGTGAGATGACCTAAGCCAAAGTCAGATGCTTAACCAACTGAGCCACACAGGCGCCCTCATCTGGTCCCTGATCTTAACTCAAGAGTAGCCACATCCCCTAAAGGGTCTCCCTCCGGCTTGCAGCCTCTCCCGTCATCCCTGCGTTTAGCTTCTTCATACCGCTTTCTCCTCCAGTCTTGCTCCGATACTCAGATTTCCCAGGGGCTCCTTGTCCCTCATTTCCAACCTAGATCCTTGCCCACACTCCTCTGTCGCCGCCTCTGCCTCACCCAGGGGCAGCGTCCTCGCCCGTCCAAGAAAGGCTCTCTCTTCAACCCCAGCCACCCGGCCACTCAGCGGGGGCTCCACATGCTTCCACCTGGACGCTCACGGACGCCAGAGCCAGAGGCCAGGGAGGCCATCCCCCAAACAGGTGGGAAACTGAAGCCCAAAGAGGGACAGTGCCCGCCCGAGGCCACCAAGAGTTAGTGGCAACCAGGACTGCAGCTCCAGCATGACACTTTAGACTGCGAGTTTCCGGAGGGCAGGGACGCCTTCGGTCCTGCTTCCCACTGTGTCCCTGGCATTTAGAACGCTGGCCAGCACAGGGGTGCTGGGTGGCGGCTCCGGACCTGTGAGGTGACCAAGGTGACTGACTAGCTGAGACCCCTGGACACACTGAGGGGGAGAGTGGACCCAGGGCGACGGTGCCCCTCCTTCTGTCTACAGCCCAGCCCGAGCCCCAGCAGCTCAGGGGACTCCCATGATCAGAGCAGGACCTGTGGCCCCGAATGAGACTGATGGTCCCTGGAGCATGCTCCGGGGAGAGTGACAAGGGCGCTGAGAAGGACAAACATTCCCCAAAAATCCAGCTTGAGGGGAGGCTCCGGCAGACAGCACTCGTCACCGCCCTGGGGCACCTGTCCTAGCTTAACCCATTCCGGGGCTGGGGGGCAGCCAAGGGGCCTGAGTCAGGATGAAATGGCCTTTCAGCCTTCCTGAACCCAGCCAGGGAGCCAAGTGGGTGCTGACTTCATGCTGGGGCCTCCTCCTGGCCACCCTCCTCCTGGACAGGGTGGAGCCCCAGGGTGCCCCAGGGCTGGCCACACAGGCAGCCCATTCATGTTCTTGCGGGGGTGGGGGGGACAGGAATGTGATGAGGAGGGAGTGGGGGCGGAGGAAGTAGGAGGAGCTGCCCAGCTGCAGGGACAGAAGGAGTTTAAGGCAGGGCAGGGGCCGCCCCCAGGTTTTCCAAAGATACAAACCAAGGGGGCTGCAGTTCCCACCAACCCCCTGAGGGTGAAAAAAGGGGCAGCTGAGCTGGTGGGGAATGGGTGGAGGAGACCTGTCAGCAGGAAGAGGGTGGGCGAGAGGAGCAGCTGGACAGGAAGCTCCAACGGGGCAGGAGGGGTGGACACAGGACATGGACAGGATGGAGACACGCGGGATGGGCGCTCCGTCTCCCACTGGCCGGCAGAGATCCTCCCTCTGGGGGAGAGGCACAAATCCCACTGGCCTTAACAAAGAGGTAACCCCTAGGGGCCCTGGGGGACCCATCACCCCCTTCTTGCCCCTGTTCCTCTACAAGAAGGGAGAATATTTAAGCTCAGCAGACGTGTCTGGCCCTGACACTTCTCCTTTGGCCCCCTCCCTGTGCAAGCCAGCAGGCTGGAGGCCCTATTCAGAGGCCTCAGGGACACCTCTCCCCCCGCGGACTCCCCCCTGCCTCCCCCGGACACCCCCTGCCTTCCCCTCTTGCTCCATTCCTGCCCTGGGATCTCAGCCTGAAAGGACAGGACACAGGTGGTCACGGACCAGAAACCAAGCAGGGCTGGATGCCCCCCTGCAGAAAAGTCAGGTTCCCACTGGTCCTGCCCACCCCATCCCCGGGGGCGGCTGCTTCCTTGGCCCACCTTCCTCCCCGCCCCCCACCCCCCACCCCCAAGTAGGATGAAGTTCAAAGAGACTGGCTGAGGGGGTCCCACCCAGGCTTCCAGACTGATCTGGGCCCTACCAGTCACAGAACCCACCACTTCCCAACCTCACCTTCGTCTGTAAGAGAGCGCTGGGCCATGAGGATGAGGAGAGACTCTGCTCAAGAAATGCCAGCTCAGGTTGTGGCCTTGACCTCTCGCTCAGTGAATGCAGATCCTGTCCCTCCCTGTCCCCCATTCCTGCTCCTCCTCATGCCCCAGTCCAGCACTAGTGAGACCAAGGGCCAGGCTTGACCCCTCCTCTGCCTGGGGGCAGAGGAGCCAGGTGACAGCCCTAGGACATACACAAGTCCCACCTTCTCCTGATGCCTGTGGCCAGATGTTCCCGAAGCTGCCCCCTCCCTAGGGGGCATCGCCCTTCCAACCCTCCGGCCTGGGCTTCGGAGTGCCAAGCCTTACCCAGCAGAGGAGAGACAAGCCAGAGTGCGAAGGCCTCCAGGGCGATGTCCGGGAGCTGCAGGACCTCACGGACCGCCCGGTGCAGCTCGTGGGCATTAACCGAGGGCAGGTTCTCCACGGCCAGGGGCACCACTGTGTCATCCGCCAGGTACACCAGCACGTCAGCTGCTGCAGCAACGGAGACTGGGCAGGGTCAGCTGGGCCTGCTACCTGGGCACAGACACGCTGACCAGGAACCCTCTACCCCCCGCTGGGGCAAGCCCCCCCCCACCCCAATCTACCTTCTAGAGGCAGAGCCCCAGTGTCCTCAGAGGACTCTGTGAAGAGTGCTGATATAGGGCCTGAAACCTCGAGCCATCCAGAAACCCAGCAGCTCTGGCCCAGAGACCAGCCCAGCCCTCCCATAACTCCCAAAGTTTCAAATCCCCACACACTCTCCCTGGAAGCCCCAAGGACTCTGCTGGGCTTCTCCCTTGATGGAGAACATTCCACAGGTGAGGACTGAGAGCAGAGATAGGCCGATCCCGTCCTGTGATGATAGGAGTTAGTCTATCAGGCTGGGAGAGAGCTGGCAGCCTGCTGTTATCCTTGGGCAAGAAGCTGTCTCTCTCTGGCCTGAGCTTAGACAGAACAGGGGATTCCTAGGGCCCCCCCCCAGACCCCACCCCGGGGTAAAGCAAGTTCCAGGGCTCAGCTTCCATAGGATTCTTCAAGCCTCAGGACTCAATACCATGGCCTTTCAGGGCAGTCTAACCAGGCCAGGAGCTGTACCTAAAAAGTTGAGTGCTGACTTGTGACCGCTGGTAGGATTCTTATTTGGAGCCTGGTGCTGAAGGGAGACCCTCAGAAGAGCAGCCAGATTCAATCCCCCGCCCTGGAACGGCAGGGACCTGAAGGACCACCGAGCTTGGAGGCCCATGTACCTGGGCTCCAGTCCAGCCCGGGTCCTGGCTGGTGGGCTGACTCCGGCGGGTGTGAGTGTGACTCACTTCATGAAAGCAGGGCTAATACCCCTCTCTCAAAGAGAGGCTGTGAATCCAACGGGGCAAAGGTGTAGTTTTTTGTCAACACACATGAACGTGCATTTTGGATCTCCAGTCCGTTCTGCCTGTAACGGCTACTCTCCTGACAGACCGTAAAGTCATCTCCAGGAGGCTGTGATTCAGACTCACTCTTCAAGTAAGGAAAACGGAGTCAATGCGGGCTCCAGAACCCAGTGACTTAACCTCTCTAGGGCCCAATTTCCTTCCTCATAAAATGAAGATAATGATCCCTGCTTTCAAAGTGCTGTTTGTGACAAAGAAATCAAAGGAAGTCAAGGTGTCACTTTCATTCATGAGATTTCATTTAGGTTCCACAGGTATGTAAGATTATGCTCCTTTTACAAATGAAGAAAGGGAAATTCAAGAGCAGTGCCCAACTTGGCCAACAGCTTAGTGACAGACCCCAGGTCCTCTGTCTTCTGTCACTTTTCACACCTTCACAGACCTTATTTGTTAATTAATAGGGAAGATTCTCTTTAATGAAAGAGATGACAAGCCAGGGCCACTTCCCCAGGGCTGAGGCACAAGCTGGGTGTGAAGAATAGGTGATGGGGACAGGGACCCACCTCGGGCTCCCACGGAGGACACGCTGCTTCGATGGGACCGCTCAGCGGGGCCCGGTTGCCCAGCATTACCTTCTGTCCCGTCCATCTACACAAGGAAAGAGAAAGGACGGCTGCTGGGGGGAGGGGGTGTCCAGGGATGAGGGGGTTGGGGAGCCCCTCAAACTTTCACTGAGGACGGTCGAAATCCAGGGCTGATCTGCGCAAGTGAACAGCGTTGGCTGGGGACACTGGTGTGCAGACCAACGGGTCTTCAGCCAACTTAAGCTCGAGGCTGGTGGTCAAGGTGGCGGTGGTCAGGTGCGGGGTCGAAGCTCGACTCGCCGGGATGCCCGGCCAGGGTACGGCGCCCTCCCATCCGGGGCGGGGACCCGCGCAGGGCGTCGCCGCGCTCTCACCTCGCAGGGAGTCCGTGCCCGTTGCTTCAGCCCAGGCTCCTGGTCTAACTCCGGCCCCCCGCTCCGACTCCAGCTCCGAAGCCGGGTAGGACTCCAGCACCCACTCGGGAGGCGGCTACCCCGGCTGAGACGCGGAAGCTGGGGCGGAGGAAGCGGGACGCGCACGGCCCCGCCTCCCAACCCGCGGGAGCCAATGGGAGCCCGGGACTGCGGCGCACGCGCCCTGGAGAGCGCCGGCGCGCTCTCGTCTGCCACCGGCCCGCGCAACCCGGGCCCTCTCGGGTCTGGTTCCGCTCTTGGCCAGCAGGCGGCCGCACAACGAAACATCCCGGCCCCCAACGCAGTGACCGAGGGCAACGCCCCCCACCCCCTCCACGGCTCTGCCCGCTGGCCTGTAACAAGGTGTAGCGAAGGTTCAAGGAAATCAGGAATGGTGACCGGCCTATGGGCATTTTCCCCCCTCGCCTGTAAAACGGCCTGTGTCCTGGGACGTGTCAGGGATCCACACTGTTCTGGGTGTTTCGTAAAGGTGGCTCAGGCAGCAGCCTGTACTGCAGCGGCTCCCCCTGGGCCCTGAAGGGTTATAGGCTCTTTGCTGTGGTCAGAAGACTGGGCCGTGGTGCGGACTCGGCCTGGACAAGCGCCTTCTCCCCCAGGCCCCAGTTTCCAATCTGTAAAATGGAGAGATAGAACTCAATGGCCTCCTAGGATTCTCAAGGTGATATGTTAGAAACCCAGGCCAGGCACACTTGATTTTCCAAGGTGTGGTCACATGAGCCCTCTCTATCTTAGACACACAGCCTGGAGACCTTGAGCTGTTCCCAGGCTAGAAAGAGGCGTGGGGCCCTGGAAGAGACAGGTGTGAAACCATTATCCCAGGGTCACGTCACCAACATGTCCTGGCAACGCCAGCATGTGTGTGCCTGAGGTATAGCTCTCAGGGAGAAAAACAGGTCTATGGAGCTGACCTTTCCATGAGCCAGAGGAACCAGAAATTGTTGTAGCCACAATGGGCTGGATGGTCACGGGTGGGGAGGGCAAGTGTAGTAAGAACTAGCGTCTGCCTCCAGGATCTAA
Source organism: Suricata suricatta (assembly GCF_006229205.1). NCBI lineage: Eukaryota > Metazoa > Chordata > Mammalia > Carnivora > Herpestidae > Suricata > Suricata suricatta. The sequence goes on from NC_043710.1 coordinate 6,375,930, forward strand.
GCTCTGGGACCCTCAGACCAGGACACAATGGTTTGGTGGCCTCCCAAACCAGCGGCAGCAAAGTGGGACACAGTTCAGTGTGCTTGTGTGCTTACTAGGGGTGGAGTCTGGGCTAGGGCACTGCCCTGCCCTCAGGAAGCTTATGTTCTGGTTGAATTAGGGATTGGAGGTAGAGAGGGGGAAGAAAAAAGCCTAGAAGACATGCACGTTTAAGAGTACATAAGATGACAGAATTGACTTCAGAGCTGTAAGATGCCACAGGCAGGAAAAGAAGGGTCCTCGATTTCTGAGCCCTACTGGGTGCCAAGCCCTTCCCTGTCTCCTCATGTCATCCTCATGGCCCATGTGGGTAGAAGTAAGCGTAATAGTATCTCGTTTGTGGAGCATGTAAATTTGCCAGATTCTTTTTTTTTATAATTTAAAAAAATATATTTTTTTTGAGAGAGAGAGAGACAGACTGTGAGTGGGAGAGGGGCAAAGATAGAAAAGGAGACAGAATCCAAAGCAGGTTCCAGGCTCTGAGTTGACAGTACAGAGCCCAACACAAAGCTCGAACTCATGAACCATGAGATCATGGCCTGAGCCTAAGTCGGACACTTAACCGACTGAGCCACCCATGCGCCCCTCTTTCTGGAGTGCTTTAATCCTTATACCGCACTAGAAGATGAATAGTGTATTTCCATTTGTTGATGAGAAAACAGGATCAGAATGTTTAAACAGCAAAGCTGACCCCTGGCAGTATGTGCGCTGGTGGTGAGGCCGGAACCCAGGTCCAGTGAGCAGGGGCACCGGAAGAGATTCCTGAAGGCCTTCCGGGTAGTGCGAACTGTGGGAGCAAGGTTAGGACAGTAGGGGAGCCCCCGGTAATCAGAGCCCAGCAGGTGAGCCTGGGAAGATGGGGTGGCCCCTGGAAAGGGGTATGAGCCCCAGGGTGGGGGGTGCATGGTGTGTTGGGCAGGCGGTGAGGATGTTTTGGAGGCTGTGACCTAGAGAGGGACGGGGTCAGTGCTCTGCACCAGGCAGAAGGCTAGCCTGGTGGAAACGCACGAGAAGAGCCAGATGGGGAGGGGCTGCTCTTCGGCGAGGCTCCAGGGAGTGGTAAGGGGTCTCCCCTGAACTGGGGCGGTGGGCTGGGACGAGAGAAGTAAGCAGGGCCCGTTCTGATGTGAGGGCAGCAGCCCTCAGGCCTTTAGAGCCGAGACCCCTTAGACTCAGTAGTCACCTGGCAGTAAAGGACCCCAAGGCCCACTGAAGGAATTGCCCACCGTCCCTCGGGAGAGGGTAAGCAGCAGAAGGAGGACTGCAGCCAGCCCTCGGTGAGAAGCCAGTGCTCAGAAACATCACTGGGGGCAGCCCAGGGAACCCCGGGCAGCTCCAGGAGGAAGAGGTCAGATGTGAACCCAGCCTCGGAGAACCTGTCTGTCTGCAAGGAAGTAGTGGTGAGTGGGTGCTGCTTTGGCCACGATGGGAAAGAGGAAGGGTGAGCGGGACTGGTTCTTGGGCACCTGCTGGGGAACTAAGAGCTGCAACGAGATCTGGAGGGGCAGCTAGGGGTACTGTTGGGACTTTACATCCTTGGGGGCCATTTGGAGATGGGGACAGAGAACTGGGGGCCCAGGGGTGGCTGCAGGGCTGCCCACTAATGCTGCCACCTCGCTTGTGCATTCATTCCTACTTGCAACAAGTATTTACTGCACACCTACTCTGTGCTACACACTGTTCTAAGCCTTCAGGGTAACATCAGTAAGCAAACCAGCCGGAGACCCCAGCCCAGACGGACGGACAGCAAGTTAATTACACAGCGCAATGGACAGTGATGAGTGTGATGGATGGAAGAAAGGAAAGGTAAAGCCGGGAAAGGGGCACCAGGAATGCCGGGCAGGTGACATTTGAGTCCAGGCTAGACCAGGCCAACAGGGAGAAGGGACAGCCATTGCCCAAGGCCTGGAGTCAGGAGCCCTTTCGAAGAAGAGAGGGAGGCCGGGGTGGCTGGGACAGAGGTCAAAAGAATGTGGGGGCTGTACTGGGAAGGCTTCTAGAGCCTGGGAAGGACTTTGGTTTTGACTCTGCGCAGGAGGGGACCCGTGCAGGGTGTGGAGCAGAGGACAGACACGGTTTGACTTCTATTTCAACTGCATCGCTCTGGCTGTGAAGTGGAGGACAGACTGGGAGGGGGCAGGGGTGGAGGCAGGGAGGCCGGGCGGGAATCCAAGCGGAGGTGATGGAGGCTTGGGCCCCGGGCAGTAGCAGTGGAGGAGGTGTGGAGGGGTGGGGTTTGGGAGGTGCTTTGAAGGCAATACCAACACAATTTCCTTGCGGAGTGTCGTGTCGTTGAGGTGTGAGGGAAAGGGAGCGGTCAAGGAGGACACCAGAGGTGGGGACCCACATTTGGAGCCTTCACCCGTTTCTTTGGGCAATGGCACACCCTGGATCTCTGTGCTCTCTCGAAAGGAGACCCCGCCCTGCAACCCTGACCAGCATACCTAAGAACAGAATCTGACAGAATATCTTGTGGCCGTGGATGGAAACACGTTACATTGGAACCCCTGTGCGCTCGGTTAACGTTGGAGGCTCATCGTGTTCAGCACTTTCTGCCCGCGCCCCCAGCTCTGCCCTGATGCCCTGCCTCATGTTCTGATGCCCGTGTGCACCCTCGATGTGCCCCCAGGTCTGTGCTCCCGCGCCCCACTGCACGGAATCATTCAAGTGTAATGGAGAAAGTTAGCCACACGGCCCTGGCTGACGTCGTGATCTTGAACATGAACACCACCGCCCCAGAAGCCCCCTTTGGTGACCTACAGAGGCTCCCAAAGGACATGGGAGAAAAGCACCTCAGGAAGCACGTGTCTTGTCACAGATCAGTTGGCTGGTGGGAGCAGAGCTGGGACCGGACGACGCCATAGCCCCTGCTGCCTCTGCTCGTGTCCCTCTGCCCCTCTAAGGCAGGGAGAGAGGGCGGAAGCAGGAAAAATAAGAGTACCAGACAGGTGAGAGAAACACAAGGCATGAGCAATCATCTGATTCATTAAAAGATGCAACAAATTTTTCGATGATGTAAAATAGCATTTTCAAATCAACATCAAAGAGCGTATTTAACCGCACTCGGCTTGTAAAGAGCCAATGGGTGACTGGAATACTGGCCCACGGCGTCGCATGTTTAATGTACTGGCCGCAGAGAAGGCCGGCCGAAGGAGGCAGAGAGCAAAAGAGAGGGACTCGGTCCCTGTCTCGTCAGTTTGCGTTATTGTCCAAAGAGAAATGGGCAGTCACAACCCTTTAGCTGAGACACACACCACCCTTCACACACTCACACTCCCCAGCCTCCCCCTGGAAAGGAGGCATGGAGAAGAGCAGGTCAAGCGGGGGAAGCTGACTCACATGGGGCGCCGGGGAGCTGGAAACAACCCTGGGAGAAGGCTCAAGAGTCACTCCTCTCCTCCTACCCCGACTGTCTGCTCAGTGGACTGTCGGCCCCTTGGGCCTGCCCCCTGGTGGCCATGCTCCAGCTCTGCAGGCCCGGCTGCCTGTCCTGAGTGGGCGGCAGCCTGGCCCCACGGGGTGCTGTGGGGAGAAAGGGGGTTGGGGCCGGCGGCTGGGCTGGAGAGGCAGGTCCTTGCCCTCCACAGGCTTGTTAAAGACTTGCTGGCCTAGGCAGCCCTGGAGGCTGGCACCTGGCTGGCCAGCCTGGTCACCGTGCGAGGCTGCAAGGCCATCGCTGGCCAGCAGGGGGCAGGCCACCTGGGTCATCGCCCCTGTGCTGAGATTTCCCACAGCACACCCTCCTCTGCTATCAGGGCCACCCAGGTCGGCTCCCTCCCCTCTCCTGGTGCCAAGGTCTGGGCAGCGGGCCACACTCACCCTCTGGGCAGAGTTAAACATTAGTGGCAGGTTATCGGGCAGATTAGGGGGAGGGGGACCCAGAACCTTCCCTCACCAGTGTCTCCTTTGCTGGGGCCACCAGTTCCTGCCCCTGCCAGACAATGCCCGTGGAGGAGTTTGTGGCCGGCTGGATCTCTGGTGAGACATTTTTCTCCCTTCTGTCACATGCCCCCCCACCCTAGTGGTGGGTCACTTCCGGGTGACTTAGGAGCGGAGACCAGAGTCTTGGTGGCCCTGGAGCCCCCAGGGCCACTTAGCACTTGCCCGAGAGGAGTCCAGAGGAAGCCACGCTGTCCTCACCTCCAGAGACAAGGCAACACTGCACCAGGCACCCCAGTCCTGTAGGCCCACCCTGTGGGGCTCAGAAAGGACGTTCACCTTTGACCCCGGCAACTGTCCTGTGTTCCCCTTTGGGCCTCTGCCCTACTCGGCAACGAACTCCTGGCCCTGGCGCTGAGGCCTGATGTGCTGTGGACCCAGCCCAGCTCCTGGGTCCACAGCAGAAAAAGAGGGAGGTTTCGAACGAACCTCCCCCTGAGAATATGACCTCGCCCAAGGCTCCAGGACATGCACCTGCTACGCAGGGGAGACGGCCTGGGGACTGGGGCCCTCCTCCCCTGGTGCCGGCAAGACTGCCCCCAGCTCAGTCCTGCGGGCTGGTGGGGTGGAGTGCCGGGAGAGCGGACCCCGTCTGGATCAAGGCCGCACACTCCACAGCAGTTGCGAGTTGAAGGCAAGAAGAAAGGAGTCGGGTTGGCAGCGAGGCGGGAGCCCTGGAGAACCCGTCCCACGGCTCCACGGTTAGACAGGCAGGACAGGCAGTGTCAGACACTATGAGGACACTGTGTCTGTGGTTGGCGCCTCCCTGTGGCCCGTGTCCTCCAGGCGGGACCAGGGCTCTCTCTGATTGTCTCCTTGTCCCCATGTGCCCAGGCAGCCTCGCCCAGCACTTGGTGTGGAGGAAGGTGCAAAGGGCCCAGCTGGAGTTGCTTTGGAGGCTGGCGGGTCGGGCTCTGCCCCCCTTTCTCCCGTCTGAACTCCCCTTTCCTTTAGGCATGGACCTGCTTCCTCAGCCCAGAGCAAGGGGCCCCACTCACAGCATCTTCTTATCCCACAGGAGCTCTGGGTTTGGTCCTGGGACACCCTTTGGACACTGTAAAGGTGAGTTGCGGGTATGTACCCAAGGAACAAAAGATATGACCTAAACCAAAGAGTCTGGATGCCCTGGAGGGGGACCTTTCCTATCAGTCCTGCCCTGCTGGCATCCTGCTGGGCAGAGGGAGGGACTGGGCTGGGGCCCTCCCCACCCATCCCTGCTGCTCTGTACTCCTCATCCAGGTGCGGCTGCAGACCCAGACCACATACCGGGGCATCATCGACTGTGTGGTTAAGACCTACCGCCAGGAGTCAGTGGGTGTCTTGCTTCTTTGGGGCTTTGGGATGGGAGGCATCGGGGTGGCCAGTACCAGCTTCCTTGTCCCCTGGCAGGGCTGGCTCTGCCCCTGGAAGAGAGAAGACCTAAGTCTGGGTCTACCGGGAGCCGGTGGTAGCCTGGTGCCCCAAGGGTGGCAGGGCTCAGGAGTGGTTTCCAGCCAGAGGAGACCCTGCCCGAGGTGGGAAGGGCGAAGAGGGGACTCCCTTGGTCCCCCAGCCACGCTGGCGTTGCCACATCTTTCTACAGCTCCTGGGATTTTTCAAGGGAATGAGCTTCCCCATTGCAAGCATAGCCATGGTCAACTCCGTCCTTTTCGGGGTCTATAGCCACACGCTGCTGGCGCTCACGGCCACCTCCCACCAGGAGCGGCGGGCCCAGCCGCCCAGCTTCACGCACGTCTTCATAGCCGGCTGCACTGGAGGGTTCATGCAGGTGAGAGGGGTGTGGGGTGTGTGCACACGGTACGCTCATGTATGTGCACACAGGTGTACGCACGCGGGCACAGTGAGGGTCCCTTTGCGGCTTCCCCTCCCACCCCTCTCTGCAGACCCCGGGTCTCCCCAAAGTGTACATGAGGAGCTGTGGGGAAAGGGCCAGCCCCTGGCTTCTTCCCCGTGACGGGGCCTGGCCGAGCGGTGGCCTTCTGGGCTGCGGGCCTGGAGGGGAGGGTCGTGGAGAACACAAGGGTGCAGGAGGCAGAGAGAGCTGGGAAAGACTTCTCCCCGATGTGAGAACTGAGAGCGCTCCCCGAGCTCAGAGCCCAGCCCCTCCAGTCCCAGCGTGGGCCTGGCAATGCCCCAGCCCATGCCCTGCTCAGCCCGTGTGCCTGCACCATGTGGCGGCGGGGATCTGTGAGCCTCACGGGGGGGGGGGGGGGGGGGGGGGGGGGGGGGGGGGGGGGGGGGGGGGGGGGGGGGGGGGGGGGGGGGCAGGCCACAGCTCTCCGGGTGAGAGGCCTGGGGCATTAATCATTAATAGCTCTCATCATTTGGCCTTGGTGTTTGTTCTCAGCACTGAAGTATCCAGCTTTTGACTGATGGGGTGGAGGACAGAGGGAGACCAGGGGGAACCCCAGCTGACTGGGGGCGTAAGCACAGAGGCAGAGGGACTCTTGCCCGGCTCTGCCCACACCCCAGCCAGGCACCTTCCATCACCCCCTATTTGGCACTTGCCCCGATGCTCCTCACACACTTCATGGGGCAGAGAGCAAGGACAAAGGACAGAATCAGGCTGCTCACTGGCGTGAATTAATCATTCACGAGAACCCCCAAAGGTCCTGGCTTTTCCCCTCCCCCTTCTTGTGCAGGACACATGCCTGCCTATTTCCCAAGTCCCGGCACCTGCACCCCACAAAAACACAGAAGAGAACCGAGACCCCAGGCCCGTGGCCAGCCCAGCGCGGCCCAGCTCCTGAGTCACCCTTCCCTCCCGCTCTTTGGAAAGCGGAAGAGATAGCAGCAGGGGGCACTGTAAGGTCACTGACGGGGACCCGGAACTCCGTTTCCCATCAAGCCCAAGGATTCGGCTGAACAGGGTCTCGGAGCAGAAACTGTGTTTTAGTGTGGAGACGGGGAGGAAGAGGCAGGAGGTGACTCTGGTCAGCACTGGGAATGACAACCCTGATGTACACAAAAGTTGTCGTTGGCTCAGCAAAGGGTGACCCTGTCAAACACAGCGGCGTCTGCTGTCCCCATGGCCCCTGTGGGCACAGGTGGGGAAGGGTGGGGGCCCTAACCCGGCCCTGCTGGCCACCCTACCCTTAGTTAAGCCATTTCCTCTCCCTCAGGAGCCCTGGGCTCAGGGGCACATGCCCTGAGAAGGCCTGAGTTTGGCTCTGCCCGCGGGCTTTGAAGGATGGTATCAGGGTCCCGCCTCAGAGGGAGGGAGCCCAGCCCGCTGCCCTTCCTGCAGGCGAGGAAGTGAGCAAAGTCGGCCGCCACCCTCTGACCATCAGCACCAGAGCCAACTTCCAGCTGCCTCTGCCCTCAGCCGTGTCCAGGGCTGAGGACCTGAGCTCATGTACCTTCCATGAAGGAAACAGTGGGCACAGAAGCCCCTCAGGCCGTGCTAACCTCAGCCTCACCTCGATTCTCATCTGAACTTTAACAGCTGACCTTGACCCAGGGCATCCCTGACTCACACACTGGCCCCTGCCCCCCAACTTCCCTCCACATCCACCCAGAACCCCCCCTCAGTCCTAATACTACCCCAGATGTTTGTCCTGCTGCCTCAGCCAGGCGGTAAGAGCCCCAGGACCCGCAGACCCCACCACACCCACCTTCCTTGGGGCACAAGCGGTTGGGGGTTTGCGGGAGGCAGGAAAGGCTGGCCCAGCACTTGACCCCGTCAGGGGCCTCTGACAGGTGTCCTGCAGGAGGTGGGGGAGGGCGAATCTAGGAAGCGGAGTCCCCAACAGGACTGAGGTGACCCCCTGAAGCCTGGGGAGGGGACAGCCCTTTGCTGTCTCATGGGCACAGACCGAATCCTTTCTCCGGACCCAATCACAGCACGGGGGTGCTCACTTTGGCTTTCGGGGGGCTAGAAGCCTGCCCCCAGTCTTAGAGAAACAATCCAAGATTATCTCCGAGCACTGTGCACAAGGCAAGTTCAATGCTGTTGTCCTAGGAGAGGGGCAGTGCTGCTCACTGGCAGGGGTCTGATGCTAAGGAAGTGGTGTGGCCCGGCCCAGCCCTGTGTGCAGGGACGGCAAGCAGGGGCAGCAGGAGGGGGAGGCCTGGCGGGAAGATGCAGCTGTCTCTGCACCCCGCTACCTTCCCCTGGTTAGGATCGGCCATGTTCTCCCCCAGAGCCCCACCCGGGGTCTTCCTGCTTCCTTCCCTCCAGGTCTACTGCTTGGCCCCTTTTGACCTCATCAAAGTCCGGCTACAAAACCAGACAGAGCCGAGGGCACGGCCTCCGGGCAGCCCCCCACCCCGCTACCGGGGGCCTGTGCACTGTGCGGTCTCCATCTTCCAGGAGGAGGGGCCCCGGGGGCTGTTCCGGGGAGCCTGGGCCCTGACGCTGAGGGACACCCCCACACTAGGGATCTATTTTGTCACCTATGAGTGGCTCTGCCGCCAGTCCACGCAGGACGGCCAGAACCCCAGTAAGTGAGGGGGGCGGGGACAGAGAGGAGTCAGGGAGGGGAGCTGGCCCTTGTCCGGAGGATGGGGAGGGACACCAGGGATGGGGGGTGGGGAGCGTGGTGCTTTGCCCCTCGGGGTCTGATAGCCGCCTGGGCTTCCTCTACCCCAGGCTCAGCCACGGTGCTGGTGGCAGGGGGCTCTGCAGGCATCGCCTCCTGGGCCGTAGCCACGCCCTTGGACGTGATCAAGTCCCGGCTGCAGATGGCAGGGCGGAAGCCCGGGGCATACCGGGGGGTGCTGGACTGCGTGGTAAGCAGCGCCCGGCAGGAAGGTCTGGGCGTCTTCTTCCGAGGGCTGACGATCAACAGCGCCCGCGCCTTTCCTGTCAACGCCGTCACCTTCCTCAGCTACGAGTACCTCCTCCGCTCGTGGGGGTGAGTCCGGCCGGGTGACACCGGGCGCTCCCCCGCGAGACCACCGCCCAGCTGCCCAGCTCCGAGGCAGAGGTGAGAGCACCCGCCTGCGGTCCGACTGGAGAGGCCCAGCCCTTCCTACGGGTGAGCCGCGGTGGGGGGACGTGGGGCCCTGGGGCCTGGACTCCGGAACACAAGGCTGATGTCAGCCCCCCAGCAGCGCTCTCGGGGACTCTGTGAAGCCCACGTCCCCGGCCAGTGGGGCTGGTGACCTTCAGACCCGCATCCTGGCCCTTCACCCTTTAAAGAGCTCTTAGGGGGGCCTGCACCCCTGGGCACTAACCAGCCACCCCCCCGGATCCCAGCAACTCACCCTCACAGGCCCTTCCTCGCCTCCTTTCAAATTGCTCCCCGCGTGACCCCCCTGGAGAACATCGGTCCCCTGCTGGTCCAGAATCCTTCAGTGGCTTTCTTTGCGGTCTGGGGGGGAGCCCCCCCCCCCCCCGGGCCCTCCCTGCCCGCTGGCTTCCTTCTCTCTGGGGGCTTCTGCAGCCCAGCCCAGCACTTGGAGAGCTGTCCTTGACCTTGGCCTGAAAGGCTTATTCCCTCCTGGCCAGCAGCAGAGGGTGCCCAGGCTGAGCACTGTCTCACGGAGCCCTTCCTTGCCTCCCTCTTGCCTCCGCTGTGGGGTTTTCACACCACTCCCAACCCCCCACCTCCTATTCCCCCCCCACCTCAACCCCCCATCTCTCCCACATCCCCCACAGGCCTGGATCACGCGCTCCCTCCCCTGTGCTTTGTTGTGGCTGTTGATTGGCTTCTCAGCCTAACCCCGTTACCCAGGGAGCTCCGTGAGGTCAGGGGTCAGACTTCTGATGGGTCCCCCCACTCTAGCCACCACACCTGCTTCCTTGGTACTGTACCCCATTCTTTCTACTGGGGAGTTTTTGCCCTGCCTGGCCCTTCTTGGGGTCGACTCCAGGGCAGTGGTGCCAGAAGTCGGGGACCAGTTCCCCGGGGGCGGGGGGTGCTGGCCTCGCCACTCTCACACATGGTGCTTGTTTCCCTTACCCCTCTCATTTGCTAAGTGGGGGTTACAGACTGGCTACGAGGGGTTACTTCATTAGCAATAAAGCCGAGGAGAGTGTGTATCCACTAATGTCTCTGTCTGGCCTGCGATCAACCTGGGCCCACCTTATGGTGACCCAGACGCCCGGGACCCCTGCCATTTACTGGGGGCTCCCTGTGAGAACCATCACAGTAGGGGCACCTGGCTGGCTCCAGCGTGGAGCACGTGACTCTTCCTCTTGGAGTTGTGAGTTTGAGCCCCACGTTGGGTGCAGAGATGACTTCCAAAAACAAAGTAAAATATATATTAATTTTTTAACATTTATTTATTTTTGAGAGACAGAGAGAGATCATGAGCAGGGGAGGTGCAGAGAGAGAGGGACACACAGAATTGGAAGCAGGCTCCAGGCTCTGAACTGGCTGTCAGCACAGAGCCTGACGCAGGGCTCGAACCCACGAACTGTGAGATCCTGATGTGGGCCGAAGTCAGACACTCAACCTACTGAGCCACCCAGGTGCCCCCAAAGTAAAGTCTTAAAGCAAAAGAAGACATCATTGGGTGCCTGGGTGGCTCAGTCGGTTAAGCGTCTGACTTTTGATTTCGGCTCAGGTCAGGATCTCACTGTTCATGGGATCAAGCCCCTGGTAGGGCTCTGCGCTGACAATGCAGAGCCTGCTTGGGATCCTCTCACTCTCTCCCTCCCTCTCTCTCTGCCCCTCCCCTGCTTGTGTGCACACTGTCTTCCTCAAAATAAACTTCACCCCTCCCCACAAACCATCACAACATTATCACAATTTCCAATGTTATGGCTATTATCACAGCCTCAGCTCAGAGACTGTGGAACACGTCCAAGGTCACACGGCCAGTATGTCCCACAACTTGCCTGGACGCATCCAAGCCTCCAACTCCAGCTGCTGTCCTCTACCTGGGGCCCCTGACAGCCTCCCACCAAGTTCAAACTCACCAGGGCTTGGCCTGATGGCATCAGCCCCTCAGAGCTCTCCTTCACTGGACGGTGGGCTGCAGACTGCGGGTGGCACCCAAATCGTGACACCTAGTGTCACAGTGTGGCCACAGCACACGTGCCCACTCAGCCAGGCTCTGCTTCCTACCCTCCCTTGCTGCTCAGGGGGGCCCTGTTCCTGGGCTTTTGCTAGAGGAATGTGTAATGCCTGCAGATGCCCACCTCTTTTTTTTTTTAAATTTTTAATGTTTATTTTTGATAGAGACAGAGTGCAAGTGGGGGAAGGGTAGAGAGAGAGGGAGACACAGAATCGCCAAAGCAGGCTCCAGGCTCTGAGCTGTCAGCATAGAGCCTGACACGGGGCTCAAACCCACAAACCATGAGATCATGACCTGAGCCGAAGTCGGACGCTTAACCGACTGAGCCACCCAGGCACCCCACAAATTCCCTGTCTCCCACCTTCAAGAAGATTCCTCACTGTTGGCCGGAAGTGGTGACCCCAGAAGGCCCTGCTGACGATGCAGGAGGCGCCTGCGGGCCTGAACCTGCGTGACCCCCGGAGCACAGCCCACCCGGCCACCCAGGCTGCTGCATTCTGACACTTCTTTGTTGCTGACACAGGAGGTGGGGTCTGCGGGCTTCCGGGTCGGGCTGATTCCAGGGCAGTCTGTGGAGCCTCCGTATCAGGTTTAAAATGCAGAATCCCAGGCCCCACCGGGGATGAACGCAATCACAGTCTCGGAGATCGGGGCCTAGGAATCCGTGTTGTGCGAAGCGCTCTGGTCCCTTTTATGCACAGTAAAGTTCAAGTGCCGGCGTGCAGGTGCTCCTGCAAGCAGAAACGCGTGTGCCGTCCGCTCGAGCTAAGGGAGTTATGAGTCCAGGAGAGGGGACTTGAACTCCTCGAGCCGGTGGTCTCTCCTCCTGCCCAGGAAGGTTCTGGAAGCCTGTGTCCTGATAGGGAAAGACAGGGTCTGTCTCAGCCAGTCACCGCCCTTCCTGTGCCTCAGTTCCCTCTGATATCTGGTCAGTTTGTGAGCCCCAGCGCCTGGCCGGCACCGCTTGGGTGCCAGGGATCTGGGGCAGAGAGGGCGGTGAGGGGACAGCAGTGGTCGCTGGGGGCGGGGCTGGGGGGCAGTCGATGCGTGTGAAAGAGAAGGTGGCGCTTATACCTGGGCCAGAAGGGAGCAGGAGGGCAGGGGGGCCTCTGTAGTTTGCCGTTTCTGCACATCACCCAGTCAGCAAGAGAGTAAACTTTAAAAATCCTTTCTCGGGGCACCTCGGCTCAGTCGGTTGAGTGTCCGACTTTGGCTCACGTCATGATCTCACAGTTCGTGGGTTCGAGCCCAGTATCAGTCTCTGCGCTGGCAGCTCAGAGCCTGGAGCCTGCTTCGGATTCTGTCTCTCCCTCTCTCCCCTGCTTACACTGTCTCTCTCTGTCTCTCAAAAATAAATAAAAAACATTTAAAAAATCCTTTCTTGACTTGGTTTTAATCAAATCTTCTTTTGGGGTGGGAATGACACCCATAAGCCTGCTTTTGTGCTGTGCCGGCAGAGACTTCCGTTTTCCCTGGTTCTTTCCAGAGGTGTCTCTGGAGGCTGGCACTCTTCTCTCCTCCCCTACAAGCAGAGACAGCGCAGGCCCCCCCATCGGGCCACGAAGTCCCCCGCCCAAGTTCCTTCTGCGCATGGCAAGGGCCGCCAGCTGGACCGGCAGAACAGGGCTGGAGTGAGGTTAGGGTTAAATGTGAACACGATTAGTGAGAAAACAACTCATTCGTCTGTCAGAGGCCCAGGGAAAAGACTCAGCAGTGTTGGAAAGGAGGGTGGAAAGACAAAGATCAGGCAGGAAGTGGCCAAGGATAATTAAAAAAAAATTTTTTTAATGTTTGTTTATTTTTGACACAGTGAGAAGGAGAAAGAGAGAGAGAGAGACAGAGCACAAGCAGGGGAGGGGCAGAGAGAGGGGGAGACACAGAATCCAAACCAGGTTCCAGACTCTGAGCTGTCAGCACAGAGCCCGACGTGGGGCTCGAACCCACGAACTGTGAGATCATGACCTGAGCCGAAGTCAGACCTTAACTGACTGAGCCACCCAGGTGCCCCAGGATGAGTTTTTTTAGTTTATTTATTTAGTGAGAGCATGCATGCACCAAGCAGGAGAGGGGCAGAAAGAGAGAGAGAGAGAGAGAGAGAGAGAGAGAGAGGGAGAATCCTAAGGAGGCTGTGCACTCTCAGTGCAGAGCTCGATGTAGGGCTCAAACTCACAAACCATGAGATTATGACCTAAGGAGAAATCGAGAGTCAGATGCTCAACCGACTGAGCCACCCAGGTGCCCCCCAATATGTCTTTTTTCTTTTTTTCTAAAGTTTTATTTATTTTTGAGGGGGAGAGAGAGAGAGACAGTGCGAGCAGGGGAGGGGCAGAGAGAGAGGGAGACACAGAATCTGAAGACAGGCTCCAGGCCCTGAGCTGTCAGCACAGAGCCCGACGCGGGGCTTGAACCCATGAACTGTGAGATCATGACCTGAGCCAAAGCCGGACGCTTAACCGACTGAGCCCCTCAGGCGCCCCGAGCTGCATGTTTTTACATCAGCAGGGTCTCATAATACTCAAATTAAATTCCTCAAGGAATGAACATGTTGTTAGGGGTCATCATTATTTTTGAGACCTTGCTGAGCTCGAAGGAGTCCCTCAGAACTGGAAAATAGCAAATGCACCTGCTTTGAGGTTGACGGCGGGGATGGGGTCTGAGGCTTGTGCATCAGGAGCTTGTAACTCGGGCGAGCGTTAAGTAATGTCTCATTGGTTTTGTGCTGTCAAATGTCACATTTATTTTTATAGCAGTGACCACAGGAGGTTAACTTATGTGGATAGTGACAGGACACCATGCGCAGGTATGGGGGGAAAGGACACCCCTAAGGCGATTCTGTAATCACACACCTTTGTTTCTTTGATTCTTTTATTCTAATTGTCTCTGCTCTAAGCTATGAGCTCCATGAAGTTTGTAGAACAGACCTTGTCTGGTTTGTAATCATCACAATCCCAGCTGGCACACAGAGGTGCTCAATCAATAGTTCTGAACAAATGAATGAATGAATGAAGAAAGACAGAAAGCTGGTCTTCTCAATCCCCCCTCTGGCAAACTGCTGCGCTGAGACTTGACCCAGATCCCTCCCAGTATAAAGCAACTCGACTCCAGATCCATTAGAACAAACAGGATCTTAAAACCCTAACTATTCGGGGCGCCTGGGTGGCTCAGTCAGTTGAACGTCCGGCTTTGGCTCAGGTCATGATCTCACAGTTTGTGGGTTTGATTCCCGCGTCGGGCTCTGTGCTGACAGCTAGCTCAGAGCCTGGAGCCTGCTTTGGATTCTGTATCTCCCTCTCTCTCTGACCCTCCCCTGCTCGCACTGTCTCTCTAAAATAAATTAAAAAAAAAATAAATTTTAACCCCCCTCCTAACTTTTCAAGAACTAAGGGAACTTCCCAAGCACCCCTTCAAAAGGAGGAAGTAAGTGCTGGAATTGGAGCTGCCCTTGGGGCTCACACTGATGCTTCTCAGCATTTAGCCTCTGTGGAGGTTACAGAGCTGCATGAAATGGTAAGAGGGAGCTGAATCCCAGCCTCCTAAATTAAGCCAAGATTCTGGAAAAGGATTCACCTTTAGTGCAAAGGTAGACCAGAAAACCTCTATCCACCAGTAAAGGGAATTTACAGAGAAACCTACCTCTCCCACGTGGTGGACAAAAAATTAAAAACAGAATCGTCTCCTCTGTGAACCAGGAACAACATGCCTATTCATATTGCTTCAGGTCTGGGACACCTTTCTTTTTTCTTTTTAACTTTTAAAAATATTTATGTATTTTTGAGAAACAGAATAAGAGCAGGGGAGGGGCACGAACTCACAGACTGCAAGACCATGACCTGAGCTGAAGTCAGATGTTTAACCAAGTAGCCACCCAGGCGCCCCAGGGACACTGTTCACGGAGAAATTAATTTATCATGGTAGTAGCGCCCTCTCGTGCCTGGTAGCAGTAACTACAAATTTTTCTGAAGAGGAGATCTAAAGGAGTTTCCAGATCTTTAGGGTTTACAGAGATGAAAAATAAAAAATAACCCCTCCCAAATATATATAATTACTCCCACAATGAGAAATTAATAGACACACAAAGAAAAAAGCCACCACGAATTAAAACATCAGTAGAAACAAAAAGCAAAAATTAACTGCCCCCCAGGATTTCAAATACTAAATTTCTCAGATACGAACTACAAAATAACCATTCATAAACTTTTCAAATATATAAAAGAATTATAAGAAACAAGAGACTATAAAAGTGATTATTTACATTTGAAAAAAAATCCCCAAAGAGCAGTCGTGGCTGAAGACAGCTGGAAGGATGGGTGGGGAGAAGGTGCTCGGGGCGCCACGTAGAGTCAGAAGTTGGGGAGCCGGTCTTTCTGCTCGTGGGCTTCGTGCATCCAGCTCATTGTCTTCTCAAGACCGACGGTGGGATGAATAGAATCGTGATAATAAAGGGGCGCCTGGGCGGCTCAGTCGGTTAAGTGTCCAACTCCCGCTTTCGGCTCAGGTCATACTATCACGGTTCGTGAGATCGAGCCCCACATTGGGCTCTTTGCTCACAGCATGGAGCCTGCCTGGGATTCTCTCTCCTTCTCTCTCTGCCTCTTCCTCTGCCTCTCCCTCAAATAAATAAATAAATAAATAGATATTAAAAAAAAGATTAGTAATGATAAAAACAACAACTAACCCAGACCTAGTGTTTTGAGTCGTGCCCAGTAAGAGGCAGACACTTTGTAAATGTTGATTCATATCGTCCCCATGACTGACCTGTAGTATAGGTCACTTCCTGTTTCTCCCATTCTCTTGAGCACCTTAGCAACTGTGTCTTTTGTTTTTTTAGTTTATTTATTTATTTTGATAGAGAGAGCACGTGAGCAAGCAGGGGAGGGGCTGAGAGCAAGGGAGAGAGAATCCCAAACAGGCTCTGCAATCGAGCTCCAACATGGGGTGGGGGTGGGGGACTCAAAATCACGAACCATGAGTTCATGCCCTGAGCCAAAATCAAGAGTCAGATGCCTAACCAGCTGAGCCACCCAGGTGCCCCAGGGACTGTGTCTTATTCATCTTTGATGCTCTGGAGCTTTGGATGTTTTCAGAACGTAGAGAGTGTTCATTACAGGCTTGTAAATAAATTGCAACAAAGGCACGTCCTTTCTGCGTCCTGCCCTCGCTGTGCAGACGGCGATGCCTGCCCGGCTGGGCGGTCCCGCCCAGCCTTGATAAAGACTCAGCACTCTTGGGAACAGCCGATGTCCTCTGTGCTTCCTCTCCCTTCATCCCTGCGCCCCGTGCATGAAGTCCCACCAAATGCAGTAGCTTCTTGACTGACTCGGTTTCCCGGTTTCCACTTCTGCTCCCCAGCCCCCCATATGCTCTTCACACAGTGACTAGAATTCGATTTACTGAGGGGCGTCTGGGTGGCTCGTTCAGTTAAGTGGCCGACTTCGGCTCAGGACATGATCACCCAGTTTGTGGGTTCGAGCCCTGTGTCGGGCTCTGTGCTGACAGCTCAGAGCCTGGAACTGCTTCAGATTCTGTGTCTCCTCTCTCTGCCCTTCCCCTGCTCACACTCTATCTCTCTGTCTCTCAAAAATAAATAAACATTAAAAAAATTTAGAATTCGATTTACTGAAACATAAAACACTGTGTTCCTCTGTCGTCCAAATCCGGCACCCAACGAAAACACCCCTGAACTCCCTGTCTCACTTGGGATCAGTGAAAATGCTGCGGCCCAAAGGCCCTGCCCTCCTCTCCACGCTCCTCTGGCGCTTGTGCCCTGCTCCCTGTGTGCAGCCGCAGGACAGGTTTCTGCTTCCTGAACTTGTCGAGCTACTTCTGACCTGGGACTTCTGCACCTGCTGTGCCCTTTGCCACGAACACTTCCTTGGGAAGAGTAAGTGCTCTCTCCTCATTGACGACTCAGCCCCAAACCCCTCTCACTAACTCCCCTCCCAGTGACGTCATTCTTTTATTTTCATCCGCGCACGTACTGCGATCTAAAATAACTATGTTGGGGCACCTGGTGGCTCAGTCGGTTAAGCCTCCGGCTTCGGCTCGGGTCAGATCTCACCTTCGTGGGTTCGAGCCCCGCGTCGGGCTCTGTGCTGACAGCTAGCTCAGAGCCTGGAGCCTGCTTCCGGTTCTCTGTCTCCTTCTCTCTCTGCCCCTCCCCCTCTCATGCTCTGTCTCTCTCTGTATCAAAAATAAATAAAACATTAAAAAATAAAATAAAATAACTGTGTTTATGTGTTTACTTGTCTCTTCTTTATCTCCCTCGACCAGAAAGTGAGGCTTTGAGAGGAGGGATCCTCTCTGCCTTGTTCTGCACAAGCTCTGAGGTCTGGAAACTGGGCCTGACCCACAGGCAAACAGGGCAGTGAATGCTGCGAACAAGCCAACAAAGTCAACCACAAACAGGCAAAGCGTGAGACAGGATCGCAACACAAGAAGGGAAGGGGTTCTTTGTGGCTTTAAAAAAAAAGCTCTGGGGGCGCCTGGGTGACTCCATAGGTTGAGCGTCTGACTCTTGATTTTGGCCTCAGGTCATGATCCCAGGGCTGTGGGATCAAGCCCCATGTCAGGCGCTGCCCTCGGCGTGGAGCCCGCTTGAGATTCTCTCTCCCTGTCCCTCTGCCCCTCCCTCTCTCAAACAAAAATAAATACGTAAATAATAAAGAAAAAGTGGGAAGAAGTCAGCCACATCGCTGCTCTACTGTCCTGCTCTGACAGGAATGTGGCGCCGAGAACAGGGCGCTGATGGGGCTGTCCCCCTCCTCGTTGCTTTGGGCGGGTCTTGAGAGACCAGTAACTTTTGGTTTTCACAGTTAACAAGAGATATGTCAGAACTGGGATAACTTCAGGGAAGAGACAAGGGATTTTAACACAGGTGGGAAAACTGGAATTGGCAAGGAAAGCCTCAGGGACTTGGGATTTGGGGGACCGACCGGTGGGCGGCCTCAGCGCTGTCGTCACTGAGCTGGCAGATGACCGGGTGGCCAGTCTGGATGATGAGCCACACGGAAGGTGATGACTGACCAGCAGAAGAGGCACCAAGAGGCACCTCTCCCCAGGGTCCCATTTTCCCCAACGAAACAGTGCCGGGTGAGGGTCCAATGACACGCAGAGCAGATGGGGAGCAGTCAGGAACCCCAAGTACAAGGCTCCTGTCTCTTCACGGGCCACAGAAAAGAGAGAGAGAAGGGCTAGGAGTGAAAGGTACTTCATCAAAGGGGACCAAGTGCCGCAGCCACTGCCCGCAGTGAGAGGGAGCCTGGGCCAGGCGTGCGGGGGGGCGTGAGGGTGGCTGTCCCGGGCGCCGGGTCCTGGACTGCCGCCACCCCCAACGGAAGCTGCTGCCTCGCTGGCTTGTGGCGGCCGATCGCCTTTTGGCCGCAGCAGGCTTTTGGCTTGAGCTCGACTCCTCAGCGGCCAGGGTCTGTCTGTGTCCACAGCCCGTGTCCTTTCCAGGCCCATCATCCTCTTCAAATCCTACTGCCTGGTGTGGCTCCGGCTGCCCACCTCTCACCCAGGGCTCAGGCACTCTGCCGGGAGCTCTCATGTCTCTGACCCATCTTCCACGTCTCAGTTCTTCTAGAACCCCACGAATGGCCTGTCCTTACCCTGACTGAGACCTCTGGGGTGCCCCACCACCAAGTGTGGGGGGCTGAAGACCCCTCCTGCTCCCCAGGCCTCCCGTTGCGCTCTAGAAGGACCGCCTGCCTCCGCTCGCCACTCGTGCCCTTTCTCGCCCTGGTCGGCCTCCATGCTTGCTTCCTCTTGGCCTGGATTGTCCTGGGCACAAGCCTGGGTGACGGCCTTTAATCATACTGCACTGTCACCGTCTGGAACGTCCGGCCTGGCAGGGAGGCTATTTGTGCAAGCTCATCACATAGGAGGCTTGCTGACGAGAGGCTGTGAAATGATCAAGTGAACGGATGACGATTCCAAGTTCTGGCTCTGATCGGTGTCCCTCGACTGTCCCTAGCCTGCCCCGCTCCTCCCTACCACCGCAATCGGAGAGCGAAGTTATCAGAGTCGCAGAATGTCCTGCAGCGACACGCGGGACCTGTCGGCAGATAAGGAGTCCCCTTTCCCGGGAGTCACGTGCAGACACGGCGGACATCGCTTTGGCCGAGCCTCTGCAATCATTTAAAAAAACTCTGAGTTGAAAATGTTCGCCCCTTTCCCATGAAAATAACACCCTGACCTCTTCTCTGATTAAAAATCTTTATTTCCAGAAGCAGGACTGTTTCTGACTCGGAGTTCAAGGGCTCGGCCTGTCTCTAAAGCCTCAATTCTGCCTTCTCAGGTCCCAGCCTTCCTGGAAGGCTCAGAAACTCGCTTGCCACGCACCCCCCCCCCCCCGGTGCCCCATCTTCAGAACTCCCTTCTCGAAGCTTGGACAACTTTCTCTTGGAGCGCAGACTTGGTCTGCCCATTTGTCTCCCTTCCACACCTTTCCAGAAGCTCCATTTCCACGGGAAAGAGCCCAGCCTCCCGGCTGCCTTCCTAGTGGGGCCGTTTCCATGGGAAACAGAAGAGGAGGGGGGACTCTGGCGAGCAGCTCCAGAGGGGTGGGGAGGGTGGGGGGCCCTTCACCCCTTCATGAGCCGCAGAGCCGCTCGACCTCCTCCTCGCAGGCGTAGAATTTCTCGAAGAGCTCCGGGGAGGTGCCGTTGCACTCCAGCCACCTTCTCAGCGTGCCCAGTGCCCGGAGGGCGTCGGCCTTGGTGGGCAGGGGCCCCGGGCCATCCTCCCCGGCCCCCTCCTCGTCCTCAGTGCCCGCCTCCTCCTTGCACGTTCCGGACTCGGGCTCCTCACCCTCCAGGTCCACGAAGCGGGAAAACTCCTCGAGGCTCAGCCCACCGGGGACCGGCGACATCTCCGAGGTGGCCTGGGCTGGAGACGGGGACGTTTTGCAGGGAGCCAGCCCTTCCTGGACGAAGCTGCTCCCAATGAGCTGGGGGGGCACCTTGGCCCAGGCTGCCGCCGCCATGTGCAGCGCGTCCAGCACCGTGATGCCTGCCGCAGCCTCGGCCAGCGAGGCGCCGGCCCTCCTGCTCCGGACGGCCGCCAGCTTGCCCAACAGACGGTGGCGGTAGTGGGTCCTGAAGGCCCGGACCACAGAGCTGGGCAGCGAAGGCGTGCTGGCATCGGCGGCCAGGAGCAGGAGCCGCACGTGGTGGAGCCCGGGCAGGCTGGCCACCCCCTCCACCACCCGGGCGGCCAGCAGCAGGGTCACCTGTCGGCCTTGCCGCCCCATGTCCTTGTCGAAGTGCGCCAACCACTCTGACCAGGGGATGCCCGGGGCGGGGTGGTAGGATGCAGGCAGAGCGTCACCGCTGACCCCGAAGAAGCACTTCGGCGCGGCCTGGAGCCCACTGACCAGTACGCGCCGCTTCTCCGTGCCTCTGCTGTTGGCACACAGCAGCACCCGCACCCGGTCCCGTGCCCCCATCCTGCCGGGCACTGCCCGGTACAGCAGAGGCACCTCCGCGCAGCCAAAAACATCCTCCGGGGAAAAGTCTTTAAGAGAAAGAGGAGGCTGGGCAGGGGCCGGGGGGCCTGGGGGAGGGGGCTCAGGGGGGAACGGAGGCGCAAGCAGGTGGCGTGCCCCGAAGCCTACGTTGTTCCGGCGTTTCCAGCGGACCAGCCAGCCAATGCTGGGCACGAAATCCTGGCCCATGATGTCGGCCAGCTCCTTGGCTTTGTGGAGCAGCACGGGCCCCGTCACGTCCCAGGCCTTGGCCCGGGCGATGCGGTACCAGCAGAGCAGGGCCTCGTCGATCCCGCTGTACTTGGACTCCCGCTTGCGCTTGCGCTCCCGGTTGGCAGTGCCGCTGCACCAGTCCGCCAGCAGCTTCTCCTTATTCTTGCAGATGCGCGAGATCTGGGGCTGGGAGACCTGGAAGCGCCGGGCCACCTCCGACTGGGACATCTTGGACTCGTCCAGGAGTTCCAGCACCTGGATCTTCTCGGCCAGCGAGAGGGCGTGAAGCTTCTTCTTGCTGCTCAGCTCCATGGCTTCTCCACGGCACCTGTCGGGGGCGGAAACAGTGAGCGGGGCACGGCCGGCTGAGGCCGGGAGGGTGGGCGAGGAGCGCAGGCAGGAAAGGAGGCTCTGTGAGGACAGGGGAACAGGATGGTGTGGGGGACACACCAGGGGAGACTGGGCCAGCTGGGGAGGGTGCGGGGGTCCACTGGGCAGGTGTTCAGAGGGCTGGGCTGGAAGGAAGGGAATGGCTAGGCTGAGGGAGGCGTGGGCTGGGCACAGAGCAGCAGGAATGCCAGCACAGAACCGGGGCGGGGGGGCACTGGTCAGACCGAGAAGGAGTCTGGGCTGGGATTTTGGGGAGAAGGATGGATAGAGCCAAGGGGACAGCTGCAGAGACAACAAAGGAGTGTGGATGGGGGAGGCCATGGGGCTGAGGTTGAGTGGGGCAGAGGTAGGGGACAATCAGGACTCAGGACTGGGAAGTCCCTGGGAGGGGGAGAGGGATGGTGGCCTGGACTGGATGTTGGGGAGGGGAGGGTTAGGAGGGAGTAGGGAGCGGAGTGGATGAACAGAGTTGAGGTGACAAGTGTACAGACGACAAAGAGGGACTGATGGAAGAAGGAGCCAGGCTAATTTGGTGCTGGGTCCTGAGGAAGTCCGAGTGGGGGATGGGTGGGGGTGTCGGGCCTGAAGAGGCAGTGGGAGCACAAGGCCGAGAAGGCAGGTGCACAGGCGACAAACAGCAAGAGGGGTGGGGAGGCCTCAGGCAGTGAGAGGGACGAGGTGTCCCCAGGGGGCAGGGTGGTGGCCTGGGAGGGGGACTAGGGCGAGGACTCGAGCGCCTGGGACCGAGGCAGGCCAGGAGCCGGGCTCCGCCACCTGGTCGACCTCTCCCCACCTCGACGCGGGGTCCTTCGGCGGGGCGTACCCAGGCGCCCGCCCGCCCGGCCTCCCTGCCTCCCGCTCTGCACCCACCTCAGGCGCTCGTCCCGCGGCTCCCGCCCCTGCCCCGGCTCGGCTCGGCTCCCGAGCCCCTGTCTGGGCGGCGACGGGAGAGCAAGGGAGGGACGGGCGCCACGACCCGGAGGGCGGAGTGGGCCGAGGGGCTTCGCGGGTGGCGGGCGGCGGGCGGCGGGCGCGCGCACAGCAGGGCCCGTGCGCGCCGCCCGCGCCGGGCTCTCCCCCGGCTGGGAAGACCGCGGTACAGCCGCTCTACTCCCACCCGCCGCAGCCCCGCCCAGGCCCAATCAGATTGGTCCTCAATGACGTCCAGTCCCGCCCCCAGGAAAGTCTCATTGGACGTCGAGGAAGTGGCGGGGCCCTCCCGGGGGCAGGGCTTCCAGCGCAAGGGGCTATAAGGCGGAGCCAAGGCCCCGAGGGAGTCCCGGAGGCGCCGCCAGCCCCTGGGGCCTGAAGAACCTGTGGGCAGCGTGGGCTTGGGAGAGAAGATTTGGCGTCTTGAGACGCCATCCTGGCCGTGACCTAGGCAGTCTCAGCCTTCTCATCTACCAAACAGGGCTGACACCCCTCACGGATTGGTTGTGAGAAAAATGGATGAAAGCTTTAAGTCACACAAAAGCTGTTACCATGGACAGCGCTGGTCTCACGTTGATCTGTCCAGCGAGGCATAACCACCTGCCTGGGGCCAGTTCCGATTTAGGGTGAATAAGGACTATTTTTTATGTGTTTTTTTTTTTTGTTGTTGTTGTTGTTGTTTTGTTTTTTGTTTTGTTTGTAACTGTTGGCAAGATTCAAGTTTCTAAACTCAGGATCTAATACCAGTGCCTTCCTCGGTAACCTTCAGTCCTGCCTGTTCGGATGTAGACACCCTAACCTGCGGTGGAGCGCTCAGCGCCCTCAACCTCAGCCTGCTTTCTGGACTTGATTCCCTCCCCCGCTTCTAGCTCTGATGGGAAGCCTGGGGCCACCGATGGGATGGGGGCCACAGAAAGTCCCCATCTCTCTGCCTTTCTCATAGGCTTCCTTCCCCAACCCAATTCTACGGGCTGATTCTTCTTCCATCCCTCGACCTCCCGTCCTGTCTCATCCTCATCCCTTCCCAAATTTCTCACTTATGCTTGCTACAGCATTTTTATTATGTTTTACATTTCTTCTTTTCACGTTTCTTTTCTGACTCTTAGAGACTACTCAGCCACCAACGATCAGTTTTACTCTCTGCTTCTGGCCTGCTTCCGTGTAAAAAGCCTGAGGACAGGGGATGTGCTGTTACTACAAAAATCCCCAGCCCAGAGCTCGATGCTTACTTATTGAATGCCATGATCTAGGCCACTGGCTTCAGTGGGTAATAGTGGCTTTCAAATGTTTCAAAAAACGCTAAGGATACCTCACTGGGTTCATTAACTGATCGATTCAAATCTTAAAAAGTTTAAGAAGTTCAGGGCACCTGGGTGGCTCAGTTGGGTAAGCATCAGGCTTCAGCTTGGGTCATGTTACAATTCGTGAGTTCGAGCCCTGCATCAGGCTCCATGCTGACAGTAAAGAGCCTGCTTCAGATTCTCTCTGCCCTTCCCCCAGTTGCACATGCTCTTTCTCAAAATAAAACAAAAAAATTTTAAGAACTTCAAAACACACACTCAAGTGAGATATAAAAAATCCATTATGAAAGCTGTCCAAAAAAAAAAAAAAAGGTCAGCTGCAAAGAAAGGAAACTGCTTTGTGCATGTAGACAAGCCCCGAGGCAGTGGCGGCTGAGCTCACGCGCGCCGCATCTGTGAGTGTGGCCGGGCAAGCAAGGCCGAGGGAGGGGTCTCTGCTCACGCGCATCCCTCACGCACAAAGCTTTCACGTGTCCCGTTGCAGTATTTTCTTGTGATTCTTTTGTATTTATAATAATCAAGCCCCTGAGCCCATGTAAAGTATCTAAAATCCCAAGACCAACTGTTAGGAATGTCACCATTTGCATATACAAGTCTGGCAGAATTTCCTTCAAGCCAACCTGAATACGGAAGCAGGACACTGAAGCTGACTTTAACCCAAGTTTTGTATTAACTGGAACCACCTCTCGGTCCTTTATAACAAGGAAGAGTTGGGACACAAATGTATGCTAAGAAATTTGAACAGAGTATTCAATTTTTTATATATGCTTTACATACTGAGCTTGGCAAAAATTTTTAATTTGGGATTAAATAAAAACCACTGTTCTAGGGAAGAAAGTTTTAGGATACAACGGCCTTCACCAGGAAAGGGAGTCAGGAGAGAAACCATCCAGCAGGGAGCTCTGTGTAAAAACGTTTATTTGTACTAACGTTTAGAATACAGGAACTAAAGAAAGAAAAGACACCTCAACTCCAAAGCGACCGTGAATTAGGGCCTGCCCACAGCCAAGGGGAAGGCCACTCCAGGGTGCCCTGGCATGGACTGTCCCCCCCACTACTTCATGTCAGTGTCACCAGGCAAAAAACTGAGGAATCAGGGTGTGAAGAGCTTCCCAGCGGCTAGCGAGCGTGCAAGGGACGAAAGGGACGTCTGCGTGGCTTCCCTGTGACCCAGGAGCCACGACACACAGAGCAGGAGGCAGAGGCTCCCAATTCGGCTGAGGGCAGGAGCTGCATGTCCAGGTCCGGGAAGAACAAAAAGGGGATTTTGGAGGTAGGCTTTTTCATCGAGTTAAAAAACAGGCACATTATCCAACGTCTCCCTGTGGCCCCCAAGCTGCTGGCCTGGCCCCCTGGCGCTTCCCCTCTCCCCACAGAACCAAAGGGAATAAGGAGGGGAAGCAGAAGACAGGAAATCCCAAGGGTGGGGAATGCTTCGGTCACTAGAGACCGCCTGTGAGTGAGCCAGCCAGGTGAAGCTGCCACTCCCCCTCGGGTGGGGTGGAGCGGGACAGGACGGGACAAGGAGGGTGACCAAGAGCATCCTGGCTCAGGCAAAGGATCCTGGGTAGCAGAAAGAGAGGGCCGCAGAGAGTCATTCCAGGGGAAGGTGGCAGCGAGGCTCGGGCACAACGGGCACGCAGGTGCTGCCTCAGCGCGGCTGCCTGCTCCCAGCTGCTCCTGGCGAAGGGGCCCTGGCCCGGCTCACCTCCAGGGTCGGGAACACTCCGGGGACCGGAGCGGAGGCAGAGCGGAGAGAAAAGGGAGCTGCTCTCTACTCTTTCTCAGAGGACACTGTCTGAACCCTGTGATCACCAGGGCCGGGGCCCAAGGCAGGCAGAGTGAATGCACGTCACGGAGAGCAGTGAGAAGCCGGGCCGTGGGCACGCCTCGGGGCAGTGTGCTGCTCCGTTCTCCCTGAGGGCCTAGGGCCAGGGGCCGCCGGAGCTGCCACCCCAGCTCGCTGCTGCCAAAGGCAGATTGGCACGACCACCCGAGGTTCTCTGGACTTGTGAAAGAGGAGGAGGGGAGAGGTGGGCCTGAAAAACAAGAGCGGAGGAGAGAAACAGCCCTAGATGCATGGGGGGGGGGGAGCCGGACGGGGGGGGGGGGCACATCAAGAGGAGTTCTGATTCTGGTAGATGGAAGCTTTCTCCTTCAACAGGTCCAGACACAAGTGGCAGCTCCAACTCCCTGCAGAGAAGCAGAAAGCGTGAGGAGGGGGCCCACATGGCCCTGGCGTGTGCCGCTCGCTCCGCACCCCCACTTCCAGCAGCGGGGCCAGCCACAGGAGGAGAGGCTGTGCCGCAGCGCTCTCACAGTTCTCCTGAGCCGGAAGGAAGCCCGAGGGCTTCAAGTATCATGAGAAACAATTCTTGGCGCTGAAAGAATCACCTGGAGGCCTATTTCCAAATACAGACTCCAAGGCCCTCTTGGCCTGTTAATCAGAATCTCCAGGAGGGCCTGGGAAGCCCGAAGGTTTTCCACCACCTCAGCTTCAGACCTGTGATCACAGAAGAACCAGACCTTGTTCTCATGGCCCCCAGGTCGGCGTGGAGCCCACGGCCAGACCACGAATGGCGGCTCTAGAGAAACCAACTTGGGAGTCCACATTAAGCCGGCTCCCTGTGACTACCAGAGACAGAGGACACGGGCCTGCCACCATCACTAGGTGTCTGAGAAGAGGCTGAGGGCCGAAGAGAGTTGAAAAGGGGCAAACTGTGGTGACCCAACTTGCTATGATCTACTTTACAAAACAACTGGAAAGAAATGTCCCTTGTCAGAAAAATAACTGTTTCATGCTTTGCTTATTAATATTTATTATGGTTCCATTCTTGTTTCGTTTTTAGGAACAAAATTAGCCCTTACTGCCTCAAAATCACAAGTGTAACTGTACACACGTACATGTGGATGTGTACATAGGACAGAATCCACACCTTTTATAAACTCTTCCACGGATCTAGGACTCTCAAAATGGAAAAAGGTCCTTTCTAACTCCAAGGTCAACCCCACAGGGGCGGGAAGGCCTCTCTGTAAACAGCCAGCCAGAGTGTTACATACTGTCGGCTTTGTGAGCCACATACAGTCTCTGTCCCACGTTCTTCTTTTTTTATAATCTCCTTTAAAAATATAAAAACCATTCTTAGCTTGTGAGCTGTATACACTAGTGGTGGCTGGATCTGGCTTACGGGTTGCAGTTTGCTGACACCCGACTTAGAGCCTAGATCACCTCATGGCTTCTAGAAGGTTCTCCCCCAGCTGCCTGCAGCTCTTCACTACCTCAGCATTTGACAGTACTTCACTAGGAAGGCCCTTGTACAGTTCACATAGAATTTTGTCTATAAATTAATATTTTACAGTTAAAAAAAAACACAAAAAAACACTTTTCCCCCAAGTAGATTTACAAAGTAGGCATGAGAGAGGACAACAGCTCTGTGCCCCCCTGTGGCTGCCAAAGGACTCTCAGGCTTCGTTAGTGTCTCCTTCCCTGGGGGGGACACGGGGGTGACAGCAGTTTGACCTCTACTGCAAGTCAGCTTAACCACACAGCGGGCCATGTGCGCTGGTCGGTGATGCTGGCCCACATCCCCGCGCGTGTGCAGTAAAAACCAGGCGCTCACAGCCTCCTGAGCACAGAGATCTGGCTGGAGGGGGAGGGGGGACTTCAGAGAGGCAGCCACTTTTTGGGGCCATCACTGGTTTGGCTGAAGAGCTTCCACAAACTCGGAGGATTATTAAGCAAACTCCTGGAGGGGCACAGTGACCCATTCAGGCTCCATGTTTAGCACTGTCCTAGTCTGGGCAACGGAAGAGAAATGATATGGACACTCAAACCTGTCAAGTTCAAAGGGCTGCCACCACAGCCTCGCATCAGACAAACTACGGAGTTTCCTGGACTGGTGGGAGGAAAACAAACAGTTCCTTCTGGTGACTGTTTTCTGCTCAACATGTTTTCTCTTGGGCCGGGGATTTTCTGCATTTCTAAATGTATCCAGTGATAATGTGCAAACATTAAACCCTTGAAATGGGAGATGCTAGGAAAGCATTCTGAGCGAAGGCAAAGTATCTACTCCCTGATTTAGAAGACAGACCACCGAGAACTCATTTACTGTACAAGTGATCTGCCAAGTTACCACTAAGGTAACTGTTCTGAGTAAGAGATCGGGGCAACCTACCTTCAGGAGGCTCAGACATGGACGGGGTGAGACAGTACATATGGTAGCCACGATCACAGTCGTCACAGAAGAGCAGCTGGTCCTAGAGAAGGCAAGATGGAGGAGGAAGGGACAGGTGAGTGACCAGTTGGCCTCAGTCAGACCACTGGGGGCAGGGAGGGGTGGGTGCCTCTGCAGACACCAGGGCTACTTCCAGAGGGGGCGGGGAGGTGGCAGGTAAGAACAGACTTGGGAATTTCTGGAGAGAAAAGGGCTGTCCTGGGCCACCTGGGTGGCTGAGTCAGTTAAGAGTCCCCGACTCAGTTTTGGCTTAGGTCCTGATCATGAGTTCATGAGTTCGAGCCCGGGGTCTGGCTCCAGGCTGAGGCCTCCAGTGGAGGCCTGCTTGGGATTCTCTCTGCCCCTCCCCCACTCACGCTCTTTCAATCTCTCAAAATAAACTTAAAAGAAAAGGAAGGCAAATGGTGCCCTACATGTAAACTGAGTCACTCCCTTTCCACCTAAATCCTACCAGCTTCCTAACTCAGTTCCTGGCCTTCACTCTTGTCCCCTACATTCTATTCCTTACAGACTAGTTACCTGCTAAAAACGTTAAAGACAGGGCACGTCACTCCCCTGATTAAACCCTCAGACCTGGTGATGGCCGCCTTCCGCCCCCTCCTCCTCCTGTGCTCCCACCACAGGAAGGCCCCAGCTGGCCAAGGTGCCTCAGGCCACTTGGCCCGCCTGCCTTAGGTCTCTGCACCTGGTGCTCCTCCCCAGGCCACGCTGTCCCCGCAAACCTTCTCGGACCGTCTCCTCTGCATCATCCAAATCTCAACACCAACGTCACCTCCTCGGCAAGGCCGGCTCTGACTACCTACGTGCAGGGTCCAGGGCTCGGCCACACCACTCCCGTCACGGCCCCAGGGAAGTGTCACTCATCCGCTTGCGCACAGCTTGTTCCCACCAGAGGGTAAGTCCCATGAAGGGAGGGGCCTCGTGCGTCTCGTGTCCTCAGTGCCTAGGACGGCGGCTGACACTAAGCGGGCACTCCCTGAGCACCTGCCGAGCACAGTGCTCACTGGGGTGCCTGGGAGGGTCCCGCGCAAGGGCCGAGGATGGCCGGTGCCAGGCGGGCGGGGAGGGGACACGCACGTCGTTCTCGGAGGTGCCGCAGATGTTGCAGCACTTGCACTCGATGCACTGCCAGCGGTAGGTCTTCACGGCCGCCATCATCACTGGGGTGAACTGCAGGCAAGACGGGTGCCCTGCGGGGGCGGGGGAGCACGTGACACAAAAGCTGGGGGCTTGGGGAGGGGTGTGCGGCGCGGAGGGCTGGGCTGCCCGCGGCCCTGGGCTAGAGGTACCTGAGCGGCCGCAGTCAGAGCAAGACACCAGCTCCTCGGGCTGCCCTGTCTTCTTGTTGATCTTGGAGTCCCCCAGGCAGAAGTCGCAGTAGTTGTTGGGCAGGGCCAATCCGTCAGGACCTTTCTTGGCTACAGAAAGAGAACTCTCATGCTGACAACACCCATGGGGGCTTCTGAGCCACCCCAGGTCCCTGCGAGGAGGGCTCTTCATAAGCAGGCTGACTCTCGCCCGCCCCACCCCCGACACCTCAGCTTACATTTCTGCTCCTCCGACCTCTGGGAAACCGGGGTGGGTGGCTGCGAGTCTTCCTTGTCCTCACCCTCCTCCTCAGCCAAGTGGGAGTGGGCGTAGTGGTAACTGAGGCCTGGCCGGTTCTTGTAACGTTTTCCACAGACTGAGCAGGGAGAAGAGTGCAGAGAAGGGTGTCAGGATCCGAGAGAGCTCCATCCCGGCCCGTCCAAGCTGTGGCCCCCCCCCCCCCCCAGCAGAGGCAACCACCCTGCCCCCGGGCCCCGTCTGAGACAGGCCTTCAGTGATGGCCACCTCCCCTCAGCAGGGCGCGGCAGGCCCCGGGGCTCTCTGGCTTCCGTGGCTCTTCCCTGTTGACCCCCAGCCCATGGCCACCTCTGCTCTTCCACACTGGCTGTCTCGGGGACGGAAGTCTTGTCCCATTACCACCTGGCCTGGGGACAGTCTGGGGAGCTCCGGATCAGGAAGGGAAGGAAATTTCTACAATCTTGCAATATGGCAAGAAGGAGTAAAGGTAAACAAGAAACCCCTAACTTTCTTTTACTTCTCAGTCAACGTGGGACGCTCAAGCTACCCCGTGAATCCCGCAGAGCTCATCTCTGCCCAATGAGGAGTGGGGAGCGGATCACTTGGTGATCACCTGTCACCTGAGTCCACTGGGGTATCTGGCCCCCAAGGCAATTCAAAGACACTCTTGCATCAGTGCCCTGCCCACCCCCTGCCAACCAGCAAGGAAAGCAGAGCCCCACAAGGCATCTGGTACTCTTAAGCAGTGACACCAGAGAGAGCAAGGGGGGCCGGGAGGAAGGAACGGGGAGGGGACGGGGACGGGAGGAGGTGGCGAGATGGTGAGAAACGTTAGCTGACCACCATGTGTCTGTCTGGGGAGGGGGAAGCAGAGGCATCTGTTGGTAGCGGTTCCTTATAATGCTTTTGAAGCCACCCCATGCAGGGGGCTGCGCAGCCCTCGGAGCCAGTCTGTGGGAGACAAGCAGCGGCAGAGGCAGCTTCCAGGACTGAGAGGAGCGGAGCAAACAGAAAGCCCGCTGCTCCTTTCCCCATGCCATTCCAGAGAAGTTTCCGCTAGCATCACAGGAGAGGAGAAAGGTGGGAGAAACAAGGGAGGAGGGTAAAGGGATAGGAAAACCAAAAGTGTGAAAAGTTGAGAGAGCTACCTCTCTGGGGCGCTTTCGAGGTATGCTTTTGTTTGAAACTATCTGAAAGACAGAAAGAAAAGTCATGAGAAGAGGCCTTGATACACTTGAGACAGGAGCGGCAGCAGCAGGAGAGCAGAGCAAACGAGAGAGAGACCAGCGGCGATGGCGCTCCCAGGGTGGAGGAACAGAGTGGGGCGAGTCAGAGAAAAGGGGGACAGTAGACATTGAAAACCTCAGAGCTGGGGGCCCTGGCTTGACTGGGGCCAGCAGACCCGGATGTGGTTTACAGAGAGGCCGATTCTGCCTGCTGAGTGTGCACCCCCCCCAGCACCCTCCCTCCCCAGCCCAGGACAGCAGAAATCTCTCCCAGAGCATGCAGCCCCCGCCCCGCCCACGGGGGAGCAGAGGCCGGGCCTCCCGTCGGCAGGCAGGCCGGTGCCGAGGCTTGTTTTACCACTCTGAGCAAGAAGGACACCCTCCCTTCTCTCACATCCTGAGCAGGGGCTGGGTCCGAGGCAGGGACTGCCCAGCCACTCACGAGGCACTCACTGTCACAGGCGTAGGGCTTGTCCCGATCCTCCAGGATGGAAGCGTCCAGCTTCTTCCGGGCACTGCCCACACTTTTACCCTGCCAAAAAGAACAAAGCGATGTCCTTACTGAAACGTCTAGGCCTGAGGAGTTAAGCTCTCCAGGAAGTGGCTGCTAATTTCACACCAGAGGAAAAATGGCAACAACAATAACGCAGCGGGACTCCACAGGGTCCCCTGCAGGCAGCACCTTGGCTCTCACCTTGGATTTCCCCTTGCCCCGACGCTTGGGAGTGTCTTCTTCATAGTCCTCATCATCAAGGTCATCCAGGAAGTCATCTGGTTCTAGGATCCGCTGCGTGGACAGGAGGATCAGGGTGGGAGGACAACGTACATCCAGAGGCTCCCACACGACGGGCCAGGCCGCCCACAGGCCCCTCCGTCAGGCGGCCCTCTGCCCGGCCTCCTTCCTTACTGCTGCCCTTCAACACCCCGCCGTCCCAGGCCTTCTCCGCGCAGTGCTCCGGGCTTTCCTGCCCTTCCACGCTGTGCTCCTGGAGTGCCTTCCCCTCCATCTCCAAGGGACGGGATCAAATGCCATGTTTTCAGAGTCTTCCCTGGTACCCTGTGGCCGTGCCCTCTCCTGCCTCTGACCTGCTGCCCCAGGTGCACCCTAACAACAGTTCCCTTCCCTCTGACATCTCACTTCCTAGATTCTTTTTTTTCCCTGTTATTTTCTTAGTAACTTCTATACCCAATGTGGAGCTAGAATTCATGACCCGAGATCAAGAGTTGCACACTGTTGTGACTGAGGCAGCCAGGCGCCCCCAGTTTTTAGATTTAAATTAGAACTTTGTTGCTTACTTGTGTGGCCCTTATAGGAAGATTTTTTTTAACTACTCTGTTTCAATTTCCCTGCATGTGAAATGGAGGCCACTGTACCTACTTCAAGTTGTAAAGACTAGAGAAAATAATGGGAAAGCACTTAGCACAACACCTGCCATATTTTTAGCTCTTAGTATTTCTATGCATAGTTTTGACGTCCCTGTTGGCAGGGACCAGGTCTGCTTCACCCACGTAACCCCAGGCACCCAAAAACCTCTGTGACAAAAGATGAATGCAGGAGTCTGTCCTTAGAAGGAGAGGAACAGGACAAACGGGATGCTAAGAGCAAAGCCAGTCAGTACTCAGTGCTAACCAAGGAATGAAGCAGGAGCAGAACCCCAGGGGCCTGCGGCCCGGTCCACAGCCTCTGCTTCCACTCTGCTTACTGGGTGGCCTCTGATGAAGAGGAGGCCGGTTTCCATCAGAACCCCCTCAGCTGTAGTGTTAATCCCGTACCTTCCGTGCTCGGCTGTTGGTTACAGGAAACTCGCCCAGGCTGTCATCATCCACTCGGGGGTCGGGGGCACTTCGCTTCTCCAGGGGGTCGGTGCGCAGCAGGGCCTCTAAACTACTGCCGTCTTGAGAGATCAGCCCCTCTTTCTTCAGGGTCTGGTCTGTGTCTGCAGGCAAGGTCAGGAGGAGGCGAGGCTCAGAAGGGCTGAAAGCACACCGCTCTGGGTCTACACAGTGCGAGGCCAGCCATAGGCCAGTCCCTGTCTTTTGGTCTCTGGCTGCCCAGGAGCCAAACAAGACACCTCAGTTTACTCGGCACCATGACTACCTGTCCACCGGTCTCTTCTATTAGACTGAGTTCTTGAAAGAAAGGAACGCCTTCTCACTCATTTTAGTATCTTCAGGCTCTAGATTCAGGCCTGACACATACCAGGTAACTAGCAGGCCTCTTACCATGCCCAGGCCACACCCCTGCTCAGGGAAGAGTGTGCTTTACCTGGTTTAATAGATGGGAAAGAAAGTCTTGGATCCTCAGGAGGGTGGGCTCGCCGCTTTTTCCGCCAGCGCCGGGCAGGGTAGGAGTACAGCTGTCCGGAGGCCAATCCTGTGGAAAAAGGGAAGGGAGAAAAGTCAAGCTCTAACCCAGTCCTAGGCAATCATATCAAACACTGTCTAGATGAGTACCCCTCCCCACCCCACCCCAGCCCTGGGTTCTAGAGCAAAGGAGAAATATGGACAGTGAAGGCTTGGGCAGGAGGAGGGACGGTTTATGCAAAAGAAAACTGGATGAAGGGCCGGGGCCTTGGCTAACACCTAGCTTCCCAGAAGCCCAATGGCACCTCAGTAGGGCAGCCCCGAAGGCAACAAGGATGCTGGCACGAGCCTGCTGCTCCGTCCCCCTGGGCTTCTAGCCCAGGGAAGGGCACATTCACCCGCGGGCGGAGAGCAGTAAGGAAAACCCTCTCAGCTGGCTCGCACCACTTAAGCTGAGGAAGCTTCTTCCTTCCTTGTGGTTCCGCGTGTGAACCCTCACCTGGACCCCGGTGTCGCTTTTCCATCCAGATGTAACAGTTGCTCTGGGCTACTCCAGTCTGTGAGTCCAAGAAAGGAAGGCGCACGCTGCGCTCAGCACAGAGGCGGGCATTGTAATTGTGGCACTGCTCCATGGCATCTTTGTAGTACTGCTCCCCGAGGCTGCGGGAAAGACAGAGATCAGGGCAGGCCGGAGCACAGGGCGCTGAGCTCTCCCTCCCTTGCCATCGGCTTCTTCAGAAGGTTCAAGGGACTGGGAGATCGTGGCTCGGTCCTGTCTGCCTCCACTTCTGCCTCACGGAACACCAAGTCCCTTCGTTAAGCCATTATGAGGAAAGGCACTTTATAAATAAATTACCATCAGGAACCCATGATCTCTCATGTCTAATCAGACTTACGTCTAACCCACAAAGAGAGGAAGAAACCAATGTTCATTCTGTGCCTCTCTTGAGCTCAGCCCTGTGCTGGCCAAGATGTGGTTTCTCTTGACCCTCAGGACTGAGAAGCAGAGGTTAGCTTCTTTCCACAAATGAGGGAAAGGGTTCAAGGAGGTCTGGGGGACTCACTAAAATATACTTAATAAACTGCGGCATATCTTTACCATGAAACTCTACTCAGCTGTTTAAGAAAAAGGAAACTTCACGTATGGATATCAATCTCCAAGATGACCAGGAAAAAATAAGCAAGGTACAGTGCCCAGAAGTGTTATGAGATGCTACCATTTATGTAACAAGAGATGGGAAAGAAACTGTAGGCCTTCAGAGAGAAAGCCGGGGGGCAATGTCTCTCCTACGCCATTTTTTATCTTTTGAATCCCGAACCATGTACACGTTTCTCCCACTATCTGACAGTTTGCTTTTTGTCATTTCACTTTTACCAGAGACCTACATTAGTAACTGTTTCCACTAACCAAAAGAGATTCAGGGGCACCTGGGTGGCTCAGTCGGTTGAGCGTCCGACTTTGGCTCGCGTCATGATCTCACAGTCCATGGGTTTGAGCCCCATGTCAGGCTCTGTGCTGACAGCTCAAAGCCTGGAGCCTGCTTTGGATTCTGTGTCTCCCTCTCTCTCTGCTCCACCCCTCTCTCTCTCAAAATAAAATAATAAAGACATAAAAATTTTGAAAAGAAAAGACAGATTGAGAGGATTTTTACTTTCAAGACGTGGTAATTGGTTCTTTGCTTTATGGATTTCAGCATATGAACAGTTTCATAGGGACACTCTACTTTTGGATAGTGGGGGTGGGGTGGAGGACCTGTATTTAGCCAACTAATTAATTCTATATACTAATTTTACAGTCATTGGAAAACATCTGAAAATACCTGGACTACGCTGAAGTCTACTTTTTTACTGAGTACTACTAGAATGATACAAAACCTGTTCGCTCAGAGGCCCATCCTAGGCCCTTTTCCATTCTTACCATCAAATTATTTACTCCAAGACTGAGCTTGAAATGTAGATCTTCCTTTACTCCAAAGACTCAGTTTGAAATCTAAATCAAAGGTAAACCTTGGAGCGTCTGGGTGGCTCAGTTGGTTAAGCCTCACTCTTGGTTTTGGCTCAGGTTCGCAGATTTGAGCCCCACACTGGGCTCTGCGCTGACAGTGCAGAGCCTGCTTGGTATTCTCTCTCTCCCTCTCTCTGCTCCTCCCCTGTTTATGCATGAGCGTGCTTTCTCTCTCTCTCAAAATAAACTTAAAAAAGAAAAAGGGGGTAAGCCTTTAAGTGCTTTAAAAAGCAGGACAACTGCACGGTGCCAGGAGTTACCTGGTTCTAAGAAGCATGGACAGAGAAACAATCTTGTTTTCATCTTTCACAGTTCAACAAGCACTTTATTAATGGAGCTTAAACTAACTATAATGATTCATGTTTACATATTCAATCAATCTGAAAAATAAACGGAAGGCAGAGGTGGTTTCTTTGCCATAGTATCCCCAGCGCCCTCAAAGGTGTTTGGGGTGTTTGGGACTTCTGGACTTGACTTGGGAGTAAGCAAGTCACCACACAAATGTGGACATTTAATCAACCCACGTGGAGCTCCTGTTCCTCTGCTACAGACTGGGGAGGTGGGACTAGACAAGCTCTGACAGAGTCTATGTGAGGGAGCCCCCTAGCATGAGAAGCTGGACGGAGCATGTCTGTTGCTTATGCCCATAACTCAAGGTCTGGAATCGGGGGGGGGGGGGGGGGGGG
>NC_043710.1:6411313-6413103 GCF_006229205.1 Suricata suricatta
GGGTGGCTCTCAAAGCAGCCATAACAGATTACTTGGGCACAGCTTACTTAGTACGTTCCCAAGCAAAGACACACACCACACACGTGACGATGACAACACAAGACAGCCTGGCTTGACTCAATGAGCTGTAATGACTGCAATTTGAGGGAAGCATGGATCGTGTGTCGGAGAGTCAAGAGAAGGGAACAGGCTCACATCAGCTGGCCTTTAGGAGGCAGCCATGTCCTTACCACAGAGGAAAATTGGATAAACAAGGCTGAGTGCAGCAGCTCCTTTGTTTCTGCTGATGGGAATTGATACTGACACTGGAAGTCAAACGGAAGGAAGGGCGAGACCGACTTTGGGCTGCGAAGTCCGAGCAAGGAGGCTAGAAGTGGTTTGGGGCAAAAGAGTGAGAGATGTTCCATCAAAGCTCTTGTAGTTAAGTGGGATTTCAGAAGGCGGTGCAAACGGTCTCGAGAGTAGAGAACTGGCAATGAAATACCTCAGCTGGGGCAAGAGAGGATCTGACGAGGAGAGATTAAGAGAGAATGAGAAAGAATTTACACATAGGAAAATTCTTCTTCTAGAACAAGATGCAAGTCAGAAAAGATGCGCTAGGAGTCCTGACCTCGATGTATCATCTCAGCGGTTC
Organism: Suricata suricatta; assembly: GCF_006229205.1. Taxonomy (NCBI): domain Eukaryota; kingdom Metazoa; phylum Chordata; class Mammalia; order Carnivora; family Herpestidae; genus Suricata; species Suricata suricatta. The sequence goes on from NC_043710.1 coordinate 6,411,948, forward strand.
AAAGAGCAGGCACACGGCGAGCAAGAGAAGCTCCTGAAAGGCATCTCTCTCCAGGGTGACAATGGTAGAGGGAGGACAGAAGCCCCTTCTTAAACAACAAGATCTGTAGTGAAATGTATTAATTGTGGCGCACGGCCCTCCGCAGCTACGACAGAGGAGAAAGTTACTAGTGCTCAGGATCCGGTGGGGTGACACTCACAACCTCTGTAGTTCCTTGAAGAGAAATAAGAAGTCATGCTCTGTACAAAGAGGCAACTCCTCCTCTTTAGCTCTACCTGAAACGCTTGGCAACTCTATTTCCCTGAAGAAAGTCTTCCAACATCAAGTCTCATTACCTACTAACTCTCCAAACCTAGGGAAGTCGGACATTCCCCCAGTACGGTAAGATTTCTAAGGTAGGGCCTCTGATTCTTTGCTGGGAAGTATGAAACCTTTGTAAACCCCCCCCCCTTACAATGGGATTTGTGTGTGTGTGTTGTGTGTGTGTATGTGGGGGGGGGCATCAACAAAGAGAAAGGCAGGGAAACAAAGAAAGAACATCCGAGTCAGGAAGGATAACTATACAAACGGTAGAGCAACAGCGACATTTCTAAATTGAGGGAAATGTCAGCCTGAAGAAAGAGCTGGGGGAAACTGGAGTGGGCAGATCAGAGAGAAAGATAATAGTGTTAGGAGGCGGGGGTAGCCCAAAGAGGAGGCAGGATGGAGCTGAAAGCAAGTCAAAAAGGAAGAAAGAAAGGAAAAACCCACAAGACAAGAAGGCACTTAGCACTTAGCTTAATGGAAGTGGGAACGCATTCTGGAAGAAAAGGCTCCAGGCAGAGAAGGGGGGGGAGCAACATACTCTAAAAAGGCTCTTGGGAAGAGTGGGGGCTCAGCCCACCACAAAGGCAGAGGAGAAGCTGTGAGCGCTTGAGAATGGGTGCCAAACCTTTACCTTGTCATCCAGTCAAAATCCCAAAGCACGGCCCGGACAGCCAGACACCTTTCACTTTTCCTGCCGCTGCACCAAGCGCGACGTCCCCATTAAAAAGAGCTTGCTCTCTTCGCCCAGCGGGCACGAACCCATGCCCATCTTCGCGGAGGAGGCCGGGTGACATCAAGTCCCAAAGCATCTTGGACTCACAGCCAACAGGCCACTCTCCATGTCCCCCAA
>NC_043710.1:6413203-6429059 GCF_006229205.1 Suricata suricatta
CCCCCCCCAACCCCGAACGTCACGGGGCTGTTAAAACAAAACAGCTCCGCGGGGCTCAACTGCGCCAGGGCTGCGGAGCCTGTTGCTCCAGGACCGGCTGCGGGCAGCCGGTGGGGAGCGGTGGGCGGCCGGGCTTCGCGGGGACACGGGTCGGTCCCGGAGCCGCCCTCGGCCCGGCCCCTCCGGACCGAGGCGTCGGGTCGCGAGAGCGCACCCAGACTGTCGCTCGTACGCAACAGGGGCGCCATGCTCGGGACACCGCGAGCCCGAAGCAAAGCTCGGACCGCACAGCCTCGCAAGGAGGCTGCCCGTAAGGGGCTCCCGTGTGCCCCCCTCAGGGCCTCCACAAGTTTCCAAAGAAGCGCAACGTCTTCCCGGGAGTCTCCTGTTGCCCTCCCTACAAGGAGTCGCAACGACGCCTTCTCGGGCACGTCCTTCCCTCCGCCTCGTCCCCTCCTTCACCTCCCCCTACTCCCCGGTCCCTTACAAGACCCCGGCACCGGCCTAGGAGAGAAAGAAACGACTACTCACAGCTTCACTACATTTTCCACCACAGCCGCCATCTTCCCTGCTCCTCTCCCTCAGGCCGGGAGGCCCGGAGCTCTCAGCGCGCAGGCGCCGGGACCGCACCGGGGAACCGGTTTCCTCGTTCCTCTGCGCAGGCGCCGCCCGGGCGCGCGCGCCCGAGAGCGAGGCCCGGAGACCAGGCTTGGGGAAGGTCCGCCCGGCCGGGGGAGCCGAGGGAGCCCGGTGCGCAGGCGCGGTGGAGGCGGGCGCGCGCCCCGGGGGCCCCCCCCCCCCGCTCTTGCCCGGTGTCTTCCGCTGAGTGGGCGGGGCCTGCGAGAGAGGATCTGGCCTGGTGCAGGAATGAGAGGGTTGATGAAATGACGAAATGAAGGTTGGTGAAAACTGGCAGAGATGGGCTAGATGGAGCACATGCGTTCTGCTACTTCGTCGACCTTTAATCTTGTGGTTAATCCTTTGCCTTCACGGGCTCGGGGAGGGGGATGTTGGTGGGTAGCCAGAGACTGGAGTGGTGCACAGTCCTCTCCCGGCCCCCCACCTCCGCCAAATGCCCATTTAGGGAGAGGAAAACTAACGTCCAGAACTGATCAGTTCCTTGTCCTGAATATTGGACTCTTGGTAAAAGTTCCCTCACCTTCCTGTCACCAAACCCAGCCACCAACTGCTATGATAGCCACTTTTCCTTCCTTTCTACTTCTGTCCCTCCACCCAGGCCGTGAAGAACTTCTTTCCTGTAGCTATCTGTGAATCTTTTGTACCATGCATTTCTCCTTCACTATCGAATCCTGCAAATTCATGTACAAACATGGCTTAATATCCTCTGGCGCCTGGGTGGCTCAGTGAGTTGTGTCCTAGTCTTGATTTCTGCTCAGGTCATGGTCTCAGAGTTGGTGAGTTCGAGCCCTGCGTCAGGCTCTGCATTGACAGTGTGGGGCCTTCTTGGGATTCTCTCCCCCTGCCCTCTCTGCCCCTTCCCTGCTCATGCTCCCTCTTAAAATAAATGAACATGAAAAAAAATCAGAGCCCTTCCTTCAGCCTCTGTCTACCTTGGATTATCACCCCATTTCTTTCCACCCTTACACAGCAAAGTTTCTGTTGATACCCCCATCTCTGTTGACTTTCTGCAAGTCCCTTTCTGCCCAGGTCAATGGTGATTCTGTTCCCCTTAATTCATTGAAACAGGTCCTAACAAAGACACCAGGACCTTCATTTAAACACATTTAGAGATCTTGTCTCCATCCTCATTGGCCTGTCCGCCCTGTGACACCACTCATCTTCCCCTCCCGTTTCAAGCTCTTCTCCAGGTCTGAGATGTGCATCCTCCGGCTGTACCGATCACACTTGGCAGCTCCTTCAGCCCCTTTTGCTGACTTTCTGTCTCTGTTCCACTTTTAACTGTCACTGTCCTCGGGGCCTTTGGTCTTGGACATTTAATTTATTAATCCCAGGATGTGTATATTCCTTGGCCTCTCCTCCATCTTTTTTTTTAATGATTTATTTATTTTTGAGAGAGAGAGAGAGAGAATGTGAGCAGAGGAGGGTCAGAGAGAAAGGGAGACATGGAATCCAAAGCAGACTCCAGGCTCTGAGCTGTCAGCACAGAGCCCGATGTGGGGCTCGAACCCACAAACCATGAGATCATGACCTGAGTCGAAGTCGGATGCTTAACCCACTGAGCCACCCAGGCACCCCTGGCCTCTCCTCCATCTTAATATTTTAGAATCAGGAGACCTCTTACCATCGCTGTGCCTTAAGATCATTTTTGGCAGAAAAGGGTGTGTTATACCTGTCACTGCCTACCCCGCGCCACATTTGCAGAATAGGTGCCAGCAGCTAGGAAGAAAACCCAGAGACAACGCACTCTTTTACCCCTAGGAACTGAATGATTGTGGGAACAAAGTATCAGAGGTGACTCCAAAGCAGGAGGCAAAAGTACATGCGGCACCAGGTGGCTCAGCCAGCTAAGCCTCTGACTCTGGGTTTCAGCTCAGGTCAGGGTCTCCCAATTCGTGGGCTCCAGCCCTGTGTGGGGCTCTGCGCTGACAGCACGGAGCCTGCTTGGGGTTCTCTCTCTCCCTCTCTCTCTGCTCCTCCCCTGCTTTTGCACTTGTACACATGCACTCTATCTCTCCTCTCTCTCAAAATAAATAAACATTAAAAACAAAAGTACAGTATGTGTTGTGGCCTGAATGTCTGTTCTCTCCCCATTCATATGTTGAAGCCCTAACCCCCAACATGATGGTATTTGGAGGTGAGGCCTTTGGAAAGTGATTAGGTGAAGATGAGGTCATAAGGATGGGGCCCTCTTGATGGAATTAGTGCCCTTATAAGAAGCAGACGGATATCTCTCTCCTTGAGGAAAGGCCGTGTGAGGTTACAACAAGATGGCAGATACCTACAAGTCAGCAAGTGGGCTCTCATCAGAACCCAAATCTGTTGGCACCTTGATCTTGGACTTGCCAGCCTCCAGAAAGGGAGAAATGACTCTGTCTGTTGCTTAAGCCCCCCAGTGTGTGACATTTTGTTATAGCAGCCCTAGCTTACTAAGACCGCATGCTAGCACTAAGGCTGAACATGCACAAATCCTGTGATCCAGAAACTCCCCTCGCGGATACATACGGCAAAAAGCACGCACACGAATGTTCACCACAGCATTCATTGTAATACCTCCAAACTGGAAAACACCCAATGCCCATGACAGTACAATAGATTGAGCAAAGTGGAAAGAATAAGTTATTGTCATACAACAATGTGGATGAATCTCAAAAACTTAATATTGAATAAAGGAAGCCAGTTTCAAAAGAGGACATGTTATATGATTCCATTTATATAAAGGTACAGAAATTGGCACACTTATCCATGGAGTCAAAACTCAGGAGACTAGTTATCTTAGGAAGATAATGACGAGAGGGGGCAAGAGGTAGCTATTGAGGTCCTAGTAGTATTCTTTTTTTAAATGTTTATTTTTTTTTATTTTTTTTTTTGAGAACGAGCGACAGAGAGAGCACACAAGAGTGGAGAGGGGCAGAGAGAGAGAGAGGGACAGAGGATCCCTAGCAGGCTCTGGGCTGACAGCTGAGAGCCTGATGTGGGGCTTGAACTCACTAACTGTGAGATCATGACCTGAGCTGAAGTCAGACACTTAACTGACTGAGCCACCCAGGCGCCCCATGCTTATTTATTTTTGAGAGAGGCAGCACAAGCAGGGGAGGGGCAGAGAGACTGGAGACCGAGGCTCCAAAGTGGGCTCTGTGCCGGCAGCACTGAGCCCAATATGAGACTCGAACTCATGAACCATGAGATCATGACCTGAGCTGAAGTCAGAGGCTCAGCCAACTGAGCCACCCAGGTGCCTCTATAGTAATGTTCTTTTTCTTCATCTGGGTTGTAGGTACATAGATTTGTTAATAATTTAATTATTAATTAATAATTTTTATTAATTTGGGGGGAATTGAATAGAGTTTAATAAAATACATATTTACAAAGATGCAAACAGATTTAAGGAAACCAATAAAGGATAATGTGGTACTCAATGGTTTATCCAGGTTTTGTGAGGTTTTGTGGCTAAGGCATACTCAATTTTTAAAATCTTTAAAAAAAATTTTTTATGTCTTTTATTTATTTTTGAGAGACAGAGAGAGACAGCGCAAGCAGGGGAGGGTCAGAGAGAGGGAGACACAGAATCTGAAGCAGGCTCCAGGCTCTGAGCTAGCTGTCAGCACAGAGCCTGACACGGAGCTCGAACCCACGAATTGTGAGATCATGACCTGAGCCAAAGCCGGCCACTTAACTGACTGAGCCACCCAGGCGCCCTGGCATACTCAATTTTTAAAACCTTCTTTAAGAAAATGAATGCAAAATCTTGATACAAAATAAAATTTTAGAGGTTAAAATGAGGAAGGAAGCATATCAAATCACAAATTTATAAAACTAAAAAGGTTTGTTCACTTTATAACAATTTATTGAACTACACAAAATTGGGGCACTTCTCTGCATGTATATTTCAAAAAAAATTATTTTTTAATGTTTATTCGTTTTTTGAGAGAGAGAGAAAGAGAGAGAGCGCCAATGGGGGAGGGGCAGTCTAGAGAGAGGGAGATCAGAATCTGAAATAGGCTCCAGGCTCTGAGCTGTCAGCACAGAGCCCAATACGGGGCTCGAACCCACAGATTGTGAGATCATGACCTGAGCCCAAGTTGGACGCTTACCCAACTGAGCCACCCAGGCACCCCATCTGCATGTATATTTCAATAAGAAATTTAAAATAAAAAACATTAGTAATAATAATATATAGGCTTCTTCTGTTTAATTGGAAAGGTAGTGTATGAGCCCAGCATGAATGCCTTTCAGTTCTTTTAGGATTCTTTTAAGAAATACTTCATCACCAGGGGTGCCTGCATGGCTTAGCTGGTTAAGCGTCCAACTCTTGATTTCAGTTCATGTCACAATCTCACGGTTTGTTGGTTCAAGCCCCAAGTCAGGCTCTGAGCTGACAGCAAGGAGCCTGTTTGGGATTCTCTCTCTCCCTCTCTCTCTCTGCCCCTCCCTGACTCATGCTCCCATTCTCTCCCTCTCTCTCTCCCTCTTTCTTTCTTTCTCTCTCAAAATAAATAAACTTTAAGAAATGCTTCATCACTGAACAATAGATGCCCTGAACCACTGACCAGCATATACAGTGTTTCTCTTACAGACAGGAACCAAGGACTGGAATGGGGTGCAGCCTCTCCCAAACTCAACTAGTGACTCTTTTGCAAAATATTTCTTATTTCTGCACCTCTGGGTTCTGCCAGATCCAAGGGAGGGACAATAACAATTTCTCTACATTAGGAACTAAGATGGCCAATGGGCCATATTTTGTTCTGCATGCCACTGGGGAAGAAAGTTAAAAGGAGGGGTGCCTGGGTGGCTCAGTCAGCTACGTGGCCGACTTTGGCTCAGGTCATGATCTCACGGCTGATTCGTGAGTTCGAGCTCCACATTGGACTCGCTGCTTTCAGCACAGAGCCTGCTCAGATCCTCTCTCTGCCCCTCCTCAGCTTGCATTCTCTCACTCTTTCAAAAATAAACATTAAAAAAAAGAAAGAGAAAAGAGAAAGATAGTATTGCTATGTCTGGGGTGATTGATTCGAATTGTCACCGTGAAATAGGATTATTACCCAGCGGGGGCAGGGAGAAATATAAATGAAACCCAAGGGGTCTTCATAATACTACATGCGGGTAGTTGATGGGAGACAGGCTCCTGGTTAGATATTTAATTCCAATATTCCCAACTGAGCAAACTACAAAACAGAGGAAACCGAAACAAAAATCTTAAAAGCATCGAGCAGCTAATGATACAGTGAAGGATAACTGGACCAATATTTAGGAAGCTAAAACCCAAAGAGGTAAGCTCAGAGTTCAAAGCAATTTTTGTCCTGGGGACATTTACTCATCTGGAAGATACACCTGTGAAACTGAGCTGTTGTTTGGAGATCAGAGAAGACACTCCATCATGGGCACGTACACACTTTAAGATGGGATCCCAATGTGTATGAGCTCGCAGGCAAGGGTCATATTATCTGGATGGTTCAGGGAATCTCAAGCCTTGAACTTGGGTTAAAGTGGACCCATCCTTGCTAAGTGAAATTAGTCAGTCAGAGAAAGACAAATAGCATATGACTTCACTTATATGAGGACTTTAAGATACAAAACAGATGAACATAAGGGAAGGGAGGCAAGAAATACTATAAAAATAGGGAGGGGGACAAAACATAAGAGACTCTTAAATCTAGAGAACAGAGGGTTGCTGGAGGGTTGGGGGAGGGGGGACGGGCTAAATAGGTGAGGGGTTAAGGAATCTATTCCTGAAGTCATTGTTGCACTGCGTGCTAACTAACTTGTCTGTAAATACTAAAAAATAAATAAATTAGAGAAAGAAAAAAGTGGACCCATCCTTACAACGCCACAGGCCACCTAGCAGAAGCAAGCACATTTGGTGCTGAGTCACAGACTTTAGGAAGGAATGTACTGTCATCCCAGGCCCCCAATTATGCCTAAAAATATTTTTTCAGATACGACAAAGATAATCAGGCACACAAAAAAGAAACCGTTCACAAGAACCAGCACAAAAAAAATATAAAACACAAACTGACTCACACAAAGATGTAACATTTTGGAATGATCTGAGGCTGACCATAAAATAACATTGCTACTGCATTTAAAGGAGTTAAAAAACAACCATAAAAACATCTGCAGGGGACAAGTACTTATTAAGAAATGCCACAACAGAATTTTAAAACAACAACACAGAACTTCTCCAACCGAACAATAAAATAACCAAAATTAAGAACACAATGAATCCTTTAAACAAATTACTCACAGCTGAAGAGAGAACATAGAAACTATAAGATAGGTAGGCAGAAATTGTCCTTAACATTGCATGGAAAGACAAAAGAACAGAAAATAGAGAATTAGAGCTGAAACATAGATACATAGAGAGACCTAATATACATTTAGTTGGGGTGTCAGAGGGTAAGAAGAGAGAAAGAGGGCAGAGGCAGAAAATGATTGACAGTTTCCCAACAATAATGAAAGATGGGAATCCACAGATTGAAGAAGTCAAATAAAACCAAAATTGAGCTAAAGAAATACTTCATGGGTGGCTCAGTCGGTTGGACATCTGACTCTTGGTTTCGGCTTGGGTTGTGGTTTTACAGTTCGTGTGTTCAGGCCCCACGTCGGACTCCACGATGAGGCATAGAGCTTACCTAGGGTTCTCCCCCCGCCTCTCTCTCAGATCCTCCCCTCCCTCTCCCTCTCCTTCTATCTCAAAATAAATGAATAACTTAAAAAAAAGACTTCCTGGAAATAAATGCTAGGGCATTTGGGATGAACTATTATAATGTCTGCAACTTATTTTCAAAAGGTCAGGAAAAAAGTTTGTAGAGGCAAAGAGATAAAGGATATGAGGCAAAATGGTAAAAGTGGACAAATCTAGGTGAAGGTATATGGACACACATTGTACTGGTCTTTCAGTATCTCTGTAGGTTTGAGATGTTTCAAAATAAAAGTTTTTTGTAGGGGGAGTCAGTTCTATAAAGGGAGATCCACCAAGAACTCAGATTCTTTAAAAATGAAGGTCTGGGGGCGCTTAGGTGGCTCAGTCAGCTGAGTGTCCGACTTTGGCTCAGGTCATGATCTCACTCACGGGTTCAAGCCCCGCATCGGGCTCTGTTTCGGATTCTGTGTCTCCCTCTCTTTCTGCCCCTCCCCTGCTCATGCTCGCTCTCTCTCGCTCTCTCTCGCTCTCTCTCTCTCTCTCTCTCTCTCTCTCAAAATAAATAAACGTTAAAGAATTTCTTTAAAATGAAGGTCTGGTTCAGAACCCTGATCCAAGATGCAGGCTGAAGGCAAAGTGAAGGGGCGCCTGGCTGGCCCTACTGATAGAGCATTCATCTCTCAATTTCAGGGTTGTAGGGTTTGATCCTCGTGTTGGGCATAGAGATTACTTTTAAAAAATCCTTTAAAAAATTCTTGAAGGCGAAAGGACTATGAATTGGATGGTGAAGGAAGGAGTTTAGTGGGTATGGAGTCTCATTTGGGAAGATGAAAAAAGGTCTGAAATGGTTAGTGACGGTGGTTGTAGAGTCATATGAAGTTATTCATGCCAGCCACAGCTTTGCTGCAGAAAAAGTCCGCAGTTTCTACGTATGTTTCCTTTTTTTGCTGCATCAAGTATATTTTTACATATTTTAATTCTCCCATCCTTCTCTCCTGCTTTCCACCCTTGAATATAGGGTGCATTGGTGGTAACTAACTTTTACGGCATAGTTCATAGTTTGCAAAATATTGAGGTGAGGCTGGCAAAAAAAATCGCAGGAGGAATGAGCATCTAGAAATTCTGAACTTGCAAGTGGATGTGATCGCTGACAAGATACTGAGTTGCCTCCCTTTGGAAAAAGAGCCAATATATTTTTGACAGAAATAAGAATAGATTCATTCTACTAGGGAGGCTTACATTATAAGTAATGCGTGAATGTTGGTCATCTAAAAGAGCAGACAGTATGGACACTTGTCATTTTTTGGACTGTCCAAAACTTCTCTTTCTGTTTTGGGGAAATTCCTTTTTGTGGGTGGTATTTGTAGGGCACGGTGCCTGAACAGCACTGTACATGCTGAAGAGGAAAGATCCATCTTTCCATCCCTGGCTACCTTGGTGCAAACAGGTATTCCTAGTTTAGTTAATCTGATGTTTCAGGCCCCCTGCCTAATTCCCTTTCTCTAGCCTAACACAGCAGCCCCGAATGGTTTCCTAGGGCCCTTGGGTTGGTGCCTGATAAAGGGTGGGTGAGGGGCAGTTCCAGGGGACCCAGGACAGGCACATCTCTGTTCCGTGGCTATTCGGGCCTTGACTCAGGTCCAGGGTGAGGTGCAGTCTTCTAATTGGTTAAAGCTAAGGAAGGTTTCCTTTTTTCTGAAAAATTTTTTAATGTTTATTTATTTTTGAGACCGAGAGAGACAGAATATGAGCAGAGGAGGGGCAGAGAGAGAGGGAGACACAGAATCTGAAAGAGGCTCCAGGCTCTGAGCTGTCAGGACAGAGCCTGATGCAGGGCTCAAACTCATGAACCGCGAGATCATGACTTGAGCTGAAGTCAGATGCTTAACCGGCTGAGCCGCCCAGGTGCCGCATCCTTTTTTCTTGACTTCCTTTTCCAAGGGAAGGGACAAGCCGTTCAAGCACAGAGAGGAAGGCCACAGCAAGGAGCTCCTGGCCCTTCAGCTCCCCACCTTTGGTCTTCACTTTCCCAGTTCTGCTGCAGAACTTCTGTTGGGGGAGAAGGTTGCAGTATAGGCTAAGAGTATAGGCTTTGGGGCCTCACAGACGTGGGTTAGAGCCCCGCTACCCTTCGTGAAACCCCCTAAGCTCTAACTGATGGCAGAATTTTCAGATTAAAAACAAAAAGTTTATTGGGGATGTAAAATGGTGCACCTGCAATGGAAAAGAATATAGTGGTTCCTCAAGGAATTCAACATAGGATGAGCGAAGGATCTAGCAATTTCCACTTGCATGGACTCAAAAGAATTGAAAGCAAGGACCCAAACGGATATTTGTACATCCGTGTTCATAGCAGCATTATTCACAATAGCCCAAAGGTAGAAGCAACGCATGTGTCCGCTGATGGATGAATGAACAAAATGTGGTCTAGATGGACAATGGAATAGTATTCAGCCTTTAAAAGAAGGAAATGTCAACACAGGTGACAACATGGATGAACCCCAAAGAGGTCATGCCACGTGAAATAAGACAATAACATGAGGACAGACACTGTGTGACCCCACTTATTTCAGGTCCTGAGAGAGGTCGGGTCCACAGAGACAGGAAGTAGATGGTGGGTGCCGGGGGCTGGGGAAGGGAGAATGGGGGTATGGAGTTCCACTTCGGGAAGACGAGACAAGTTCTGAAATGGATGGCGGTGATGGTTGCAGAATAATGTGAATGTACTTGATGCCACTGAATTATGCACTTCCAAATGGTTAAAATGGTGCATTTTATGTTGTATATATTTTTACTCACACACCACACACACACACACACACACACACACACGCACACACACACACACACGCAGCCCTGTGGCCAAGCAAAATGCCTCCTTGTCAAATTCAGCCTCCATGATGAAATCTGACACAGGGATTGGAGGCAGGAGAGGCTGGAGTTGACGTGGGAGTCTGGGATCCACAGATCAGAAGGATGGAGAAGAACCAGCAGAGAATGGAAGAAGGGGAAACTGAGGCTTGAACTTGCCTTCAGCTGCCAACGTGGTCTGTACCAGTCAGACACCAAGCCCCACCTTAGCCTCTCCCCAACTCCGTCCTCACTGTCCCTGCCCCGTCCAGTCCGCCTCATCCTGCACTGGCTTCCTCCTCTTTGACCTCTGATCCATCTTTCATTGGCCTGCATGGGGACCCTTCTAGAACCTGGATCCGAACACGTGACTCTCCTGCTTAAAATCCGTCCTCGGCTCCCCGTTGCCTCCGCTCGGCCTTGCAGGCCGAGCTGTTCCCAGCCGACTCCAAGCTGCTTCCCTGCTTCCCAGTCCTCTCGTTCCCGAGCTCCGAGTTCCTTTATGTCCCCGTGGCAGTTCATAAATGGCACCCCTAATTGTCCCCACAACCCTGCAAAGTAGGTACCACTGACTCCCCTTTAGAGACAGGGACACAGTCTCACATGGGCTAGGTCAGACTCTGAGGTCCTTGCTCCTTTCACCACATGGCGGCTCCTGTCATTCAGTCTGGTGCCTCAGTGCCTTAGCTTATGCACAAGACCTGAGCCCTCAGGTCTGGCTCAGAATCACATCTATCCTAATGGGCCCTGACACCCGTTGCACCTCTGCCCCCAGCATTCGCGATCATGTTTTCTTCATAGTGTTCAACACAGTTGGAAATCACCCTACCTGCTTACCTTTTCCCACTAGAATATAAGCTACAGGAGAGTAGGGATCACGTGTCTGATGTCCCCGGCAGCTGGAGCACGCCTGGGTGCCCCGTGGGTAGGTGCTGACGAGCCCGCTGACAGGCACTGTTGGATCCCTCCCAGCCCCAGGCCTGGCCGTTCCTGCCTGCGTGTGCTCCCTTAGTCTTTGGAAGCTGGAGAAGCCGCCAGTGCTTTGCACTGGGCCTTGGGGTTATTCTTTCCCTTTTGGGTCTCCCCCAGTAGACCCCAGCGGCCTGAGCACAGTGCCTGGAGTGTACCAGCGCTCAGCCCCCGCTTGTTAAACACCTGAAGCAATACTAGTCTCCCTACATCGCATTCGGTTTCTTCTTGCCTCTTTCTCACTATGGGCCTGGAAGCAGGTGGAGGCTTCCAAAGGGCAGGGCCCGCCCTGCGCGAAGCCTTCTGGGAATGGGGGTCTCCCCCCAGAGTCAGCCCAGGTCATGGAGACTGGTCTGTCTTCAGGAGGAAACCTGGGTCAAGGGTGCCGGGAGCACAATTACCAGCAGCAGCAAGTTTTATTGCGACCAGAATCTCCTGGTCATGTGAAGGGGACAGGCAGAGGGACGTTGGGTCACCGACGCCGCGTTCCTAGTCCAGGACGGTGAGGCCAAAGTTCTGGCTGGCTGTGCCCTGCCTCTTTCCCGTCCCCAGTCGGGGCAACCCATGGGTTGAGGCAGAAGGGAGGTGGAAAAGGGACTCCATTTCAGCGGAGCCTTCATCCAAGGGATCTGACGGAAGGACGGGCAGTTGGCGGTCGGGGCCCGGGTAGCCCGGGATGCTCAGGGCACTTTGGGCTGACTTCCGCAGGTGTCCGCGGTGAGCTTTAGGGGAAGTAATGAGGCACACTCTGCCCATGGGGAGAGGGTGAGAGGAGGGAAACAAAGGCTCAAAGAAAAGAAATCACTGGCCAGCGACCACACAGTGGGACCTGGGGATCCCGACGTCCAGGCCAGGGCTCCATCCACCCCCCATCTCCAGCATTAACTCCATCCTGAGCACCCGGGCTGGCCAGCCGTGGTCCTATGTGGGGATCCGCATGTGGCCCAGGTCCTGGTCCATTATCTGGAGGACGTCGTCCAGGATGGAAGGCCCCAGGTCCACGTGCAGGGAGAGCAGGGAGCTGGCATGGGACAGGAAGGGCTCCTCGGCCTCTGACTCGGGGGTCATCCCATTGTGGGCAGAGCCAGCCTCGGGAATTCTCCAGATGTCCACACTCCCTGCCTCCTGTGGGGAAGGCTGTGGGGAAGGCTGTGGGGTCTCCAGGTGCAGGCGAGGTGGTTTGGGTGGGGCCTGGGTTGTGGGCAGGGTGAGCGCCTGGGGCCCCCCGATGACGGGGAGGGAGATGGCGTTCTTGAGCAGAGGGGATGGCCCGTCGGGGAGCTCCCGGCCACACAGCGTGGCGGTGCGGGTGAACTGGAAGGGGAGGTCCAAGGTGCCCTCCTCCTCAGGTCCCTCGACTGCCGTCCCTGGCAGGAGGTGGAACTTGCCCTGCAGGAAGGAGATGTCACCGAACATGTCGCTGCCACCGCCACTGCCGATATGAATGGTGTGTCGGAAGTCCCCCAGCGGTGGGCTGATCATGTCCGAGGACAGCAGGTCCCGCAACTTCTCCTTCTTGCCCTTGCGGCTCCCCCGCTTCAGATAGATGGGCACTTTGGTGGACATCACGATCTCAGCGCCGGGGCCTGGCTGCGGGGACTGGGGATAGCGCACCCTCGGGGACCAGGGCCTCCAGCTGCCTCCCTCACCACCTTAGCCAGGGACACCCAGAGGGAGGTTTTCAGACACCCAAAACTTGCCCAAGGGCTAAGACAAGGGCGTGGGGTGTGACCGAAGTTGGCCCAAGGAATGAGAAAGAGGACGATTAATGATCAGTGAAGTCAGAGGGCTGAAATTACAATGATCAGTTTCTCCCAGAAGAGTTGAAAGTGCTCTGGTGAAAGCAGCAGAAAGGTGCGGTGCTTGTGCGCAGCAACACTTTCTCTGGTCTTGTTCTCGAGTCTCCTGGGTCCGGGGCTGAAGAGCTGAAACACCAAAGGTAGGAGTCAGGCGCAGAAGGACAAAAGTCAGAGCCATCCGTCTCATTTCTGGGCCACCTGAGTCAGCCCCGGGAGCCCAAGGGGGGCTGCTCTCCTGTGGAAGCCCCGTGGGAAGAAGCCTGTGTTCACTTAGAGCTGGGATCCCCAGCACCGAGCCCCTCCCTCTACGAGTGGGGAAACTGAGGCCCGGGGACCTGAGTGATGGGCCCAAAGTCATATACAAAGTCCTGCCTCTGGTCTCTTGCCCTGGGTCCCTGGCTCTGCTCATCACTCCCTATTGCACATCAGCTGTGCCCCAAGACAGAAGTGCCAAGTTGTGGGGGTGGGGTGGGGTCTCACAGAGTTGTCTCAATCCTATACTTGACCAAGGAGAGAGATCTTGTAACCTCTGTCTCGTCCACCTGTCTGTGCCAGACCTGGCCACCCAGGAGGCATTCAGCCTGCAGGGCCAAACGATGGACACCTCATGTTTGGCCCAGTCTTGTCCCACCTGGAAGTGAGGTCACCTTGGAGTTTCTCTCGTCTCCTCCAGGTTAGCAGTTTCTAGCTCTGGGAAAGAGTCCAACCTAGTTACTGTGTCTCCACCCTGCCCAGCACCTAAGGGGAAGATGGAGTGGAGGGTGCAAATATTTTGGTGGTCTCTGCTCTGTGCATGGCATTTTGCTAAGTTCTTCACGAACACAGCTCATTTAATCTGTGTGGCCTATCACCCCCATCTTAAAGTTTGAACCAGAGGGGCACCTGGTGGCTCAGCTGGCTAAGCGTCTGTCTCTTGATGTTGGCTCAGGTCATGATCTCATGGTTTGTGAGATTGAGCCCTGCGTTGGGGATTCTCCCTCTCCCTCTCTCTCTGCCACTCCCCCACTCATAATCTCTCTCAAGATAAACACTTAAAAATAAATAAATAAAAAAAATTGAAACGGAAAAATTTTGGAGGGATTTGCACAAGGGATTGCCGAGGGAGGGAAGCAAAATGCAAGTATAGTATAGAAAATTCCAGCAGAACTAGTCTCTGTATTATTACTAATATTTTTTAAATTTCTTATTGAAATATACATGCAGATGGGGTACCCGGGTGACTCAGTTGGTTAAGGTCTGACTTTGGCTCAGGTCATCATCTCACGGTTTGTGGGTTCAAGCCCCTTGTCAGGCTCTGTGCTGACAGCTCAGAGCCTCGAGCCTGCTTCAGATTCTGTGTCTTCCTCTTTCTCTGCCCCTCCCCTGCTCGTGCTCTCTTTCTCTCAAAAATAAATAAGCATTTAAAAAAAGAGAGGGAGAGAAGAATCTGGGAGGCCAGCACCAGGTTGTCATATGGGCTATGTAGACTGGGGTGGAGGGCAGGGATGGAGAGTGGGGTCAGTGATGTGGGAGGAAAGGTGTCCTCAGTCAAAATTATCTGTGATATTTGCTACTGTTACTGTAAAATGACATTGGTAAATCTGAAAGGATGGTTACAAAATGTTGATGACAATTCTCTCGAGTAGTAGGATTTCGAATGACTTTGCCTTTCTTCTCCATACTTTTTTATAAGCTCAAATTCTTTCTTTTTTAATTTTTAAAAATATTTTTATTTTAGGGGTACCTGGCTGGCTCAGTCAGTTAAGTGTCTGTCTGACTCTTGGTTTCAGCTCAGGTCATGATCTCACAGTGTCTTGAGCTTGAGCCCTGAATTGGGCTCTGACAGCACGGAGCCTGCTTGGGATGCTCTCTCTCTCTCCTTCTCTCTCTGCCCCTCCCTTGCTCTCTCTCTATCTCAAAATAAAATACATAAACCTAAAAATGTTTTAATTAAAAAAATAAGCAACATTTTTATTTTAGAGATCGAGAGAGAGAGGGATTACGAGCCAGGAGAGGGGCAGAGGGAGAGAGAAAGTAAAATCATAAGCAGGCTCCACGCTCAGCACGGAGCCTGATGTAGGGCTCGATCCCACGACTCTGGGATCATGACCTGAGCTAAAATCAAGAACTGGACACCCAAACAACTGAGCCACTCAGATGCCCCTAAAATTCTTGATGATCAAAGCATGTATTGTTTAGGTGCACATATTCTCCATGTAATCAGAAAAAGTAAGCTATTTTTAACGTGGAAAAAATAATGCGCCCCGGAGGCGGTGTCACATGGGTTTAAGAGAAAAAGGAAGCATTGCAAGCACTCAACGGCGTTCCCACAGCTGTTAGGGGATTGGCCTCGAACGTGGACGTGAGAGCCCAGATGTAGAATCAGAGCACAGAAGGCAAAAGAGAAATCTGTCCAAGGTCATCCAGAGGGTAACCAGATGAGCACCCCCTCTCCCATTGCCTAGGCCGGGCAGGGGCTGAGCAGGTGGGAAATGGGCCAGGGAGGGGCGGAGCCACAGCTGGGAGGCCTGGGGGGGCGGGGCATTCTCCATCCTGGGCAGGGCGAGGAGAGAAGGAGGGGGCCCGGCAGGAGGGAGCAGGAAGGAGCATGCAGGACAGGCAGAGTCCCAACTCCCAGCCCAGGCCCTCACTCAGGAAACCCCACCCCAGGACCGGACACCCTAGGTCAGTCACACTGAGCCACAGAGACCGGACATCTTGCCCCTCCCTGAGCACCTGCAGCTTAACAGGAAACAAAGGAATGACTCTCCAGTGGCGGAATTCCAGCTAAGCTTGGAAGGAGCTGGGAGGAGGGTGGGGGAGGCAGTGGGCGCCTCAAGGTCGTGGAATCCCATCCCTCACTCATCTACCAGCCAGGCACCTGTGCCCACCATGCCAGACTTGGGGGCATGCCCACACACATCCTACCGGTCTCCTTGCTAGGCCAGTGGTCCTGAGGCAACCTTTCCTTCCTTCC
>NC_043710.1:6429159-6492369 GCF_006229205.1 Suricata suricatta
GGGAGAGGTGGGAATTGCAATCATCAAGCCGGAAGTATTCGAATTAGGCAAGCGTGAGACCCCAGGCTCCAGCTGCCCCTGCAGAATTCCCATTTTTACGCTCCCAGGCAGAGCACGGTGGGTGTCACCACCGGCTTTTGCAGAGGCAGAGGCTGAACCTCAGACACCTTAACGTTGCTGAGGTCACCCAGCTGGGAAGAGGAAGAGGGGGCACTAGTACCCAGCTGGGGCCCTGGGGCTCTGATGCAGCGGGGCCACCCAACGTCTGAAAGCTGCTTGCGGAGAAGGAGAGAAACAGGCTCCCAGCAGGGCAGGGGCCACTGGGTCCCCAGGCCTCCTCCTTGTAAGTCCTACCAGTTGTCTCCCTCTCCCCACTTGCAAGGATCCAGAGAGAGGAGAATGAGCTCTCCATCAGGACAGGGTATGAGGGGCTGGAAACAGTGACTTCTCTCAGCCGGGGGAGGACAGATGGGAGCCACCTCGGCCAGGCGAGCTTGCTCTGGCCAGGAGCCCTGGGCCTCCTCCAGAGCCAAGGATTTCCTATAGGCACAGCCCCTCCTGCCCTAAGGAGCACTAGCCCACTCCCTACTTTCAAAGAGCAGCCCCCAACCTTGAAATCAGGAGAGGGACCTTGAATCCATCTCCAGCTAGGACTCGTCCTGTGACTTTGGGCAAGACACTTCGTCTTTCCCGCCTTCACCTTCCCCATCTATAAAAGGGGTTGACAAAGTCGTCTGCAGAGGGCTACTGGAACACCCTACAGTGCAAGGGAGAGCAGATGTACCGCAGACAGGGTCAGGGTCACTGTCAGCCCTGTTTTTCATTCCGCAGATAACTGTAGGTTTTCCAGGGACAGTGCTCCGAACAAGACCAAAAAAAGGAATGCCCCCATGCTCCAAGCTTCCGCCTTCTCCTGCCCTGGAGGCAGCCGGCGCAGAGTCCCCCTCGCGGGCCCGCGGGAGGCCTGGTCTCCCGGGTCCCCGTGCAGAGCGGCGCTCGGCTCCACGGCCGCGAGGTGGCGCGCGCGCTCGCTCTGTCGCCTCGCTTCCCTGAGGAGTCCCGGCGCGCACCAGGGTCTCCAGCGCGCTTCGGGCTCCAGGCAGGGCCCCGCAAGGAGCTGCACGTTCGCGTACCAGATGCGGATTGTCTGAGGGATCTTCTTTTCTTGGGGTGTTCTGGTCTCATAACAAGACAGTAGAGGGGAAAAGGCGCGATCGGGGACCTTGCCAGGGTCTCCAAGCTCTGGGAGGAGCCTGCCCCGTGCTTTCCGGCCTGGGCGATGTCCGAGTGTCCGTTCGGCGCAGGGCCAGAGCTCGGGCGTGCAGGCCTCCACCCCTGGCTCCCACGGGTTCTGTTCCTCAGCCCCAGCTCGGGTTCCGCGCAGACCCCTCCCCGCCCTCTGCCCGAGCGCCCAGCCCGGATCCGTTTCAGGACACTTGCGGCCGCGGCTAAAGATAGGAGGACACCTCACCATCGACTAAAAATACGACCCCCAGCCCGGGCGAGGTCGCTGGGTGGCGGGAGGGCGATCCCACGTCCCGAGTGTGGGGCGGGGACGACGGCTCAGAGAGAAGGGCGGGACCGCGAGTTCGGGGTCTGGATGCTCGGCGCCTCGCTGGCGGAGGGGGCGCGGGCGTGGCCCCCTGGACCAGCGCGCGGGCGGGAAACACCGCGGAACCCGAGGTTCCCGGGAAGGGACCTGCGCGGAGGTGACACAGGGACCCGGGTGCGACCCAGGACGGGGCCCCCCGGGGATGGGCCTCTGGGAGGGCCCCCTGGGCGTCGCGGACGGGCTGCAGAGTCCCGGCCGGAACTCACCTTAAGGTGCTCAGGCGGCGGCCCCGCGGGCTGCGAAAGCTCTGGAGCTGGACGGCGAGGCTATGGGACGCGATCCGGGCTGTGAACTCCCAGTGCGAACTGTGGCCCCTGAGGCTCCGCCCCTGGCCCGCGGAGCCAATGCCGGGCCCGCCCCAGCCAGGCCCGCCCACAGCCCCGCCCCACGCCGGGCCCCGTCTCCGCTCCCCCATCGGTGGCGCGGCGCCTTGGGTACAGCAGCCGCGCGGACGTGGGGTGCAGTGCAGGCTCGGACGGCTGCGAACCAGGCGGTGTCGGGTGCCCGGGCTGGACTCCGTGGACTTTGGCTGTGCCTGTCGGAGCCAAACTCGGCGTTAGGAGGGCCGAGGGTGTGGCAGCCGGAAGCCGAATTGTAGTTCTACAGAATTCACCAAACGACCTCGGACCAGTTCCTTCCCTGAAGGGCTGGGTCCGGGGAGCGCCCGCACAAGTGTGTTCAGTGACCACTAAGGGAATGAATGAGGCCTTGGAGGCGCCCTAGTGAAAATACTACAAACTTGCGAGAGTTGCCAGGAGTTTACCGCCCCCGACTAAAGAGGGCACTGAGGGTGTGCGGGCAGGGTACGCCCCTGTTTTGTCATCAGTCTAGTTGGCTTCTGAATCGGCGGTGGGACCCATACTTAGACTTGTTCCACCTTCGTTTGTTTCTTTCTTTCTTTCTTTCTTTCTTTCTTTCTTTCTTTCTTTCTTTCATTCATTCATTCATTCATTCATTCATTCATTCATTCAGTACTAGAAGCATTTATTAAAGGGCAGACCCTGCACAGGGCCCTGGAGATAGCCGGAAGGAAACGGCCCTTGCTCCATTCAGAGATTCACCAGATACTTGAGTATCTACTAGGTACGGGTCGGGTTTTTGTCACTGGGGATTCACAGCCTTAGGAAAGAAGGAAAACTGTAATTAACGGCCCTGATAGTGATCTGTTGTGCCTGAAAGTGCAAGACCTGTGGCCTTTGGGCCTTTCTCCTGCCTCAGGCTTCTCACCCAGCCGCTGCCCGCCCACCCCCTCCCTCCCACAGCACAACCCTGGGAGAAGACCCAGCTCCAGGCTAAGCCTTAAGCACTACCTCTAAGCCACGGGCCCAGGTTCCCCGCTGGCTCAGCTGCCCACTTGCTCTGTGGCCTCAGGCAGAGGACAGTTCCTCTTGCCTGTAAAAGGAGAGTTACATGAGTCCCAAACAAGATAAGAGACTTTCGTGTTTTGTGTTGATGGGAACACATAGCCCTCAACAGGTGCTACTTTCATGCAAAAGTTCACAGTCGCTTTGCGGGACAGCAGGCTGGCCTTGCCACTTGACCTGGAATGGCCCCCCTGATTAAACCTCTGGAACCTGCAAGAATGTGGCTGAGGCACAGCTCCCTACCCTCTCTGTCCATCTGCTGGGCGTCCTTCTTTGGGGGAAGGAGGTTGGGAAGGGTCGAGAACTCCATTCAGAACCAGGTGGAGAAAACAGAAAGTTGGAGGGATGGAAGTTTGGACAGGCAAAGACACACACCCAAGGTTCCCACATGAAACTGGGAACCAGTTCCAGAACTCCTTGAAGAGGGTTTTTTTTGGGGGGGGGTTGGCAAGCACTGGGGGATGGTTAGAGAGCAGCGGATTTGGCCCCTTCGACCTGGTCCTAGCCCCCACTCCCCTCCCTCAGGGGCTAGTAATCAGTCCGGCATGGCTGCCAGCCCACGACTCCTAACCAGGGCCCCAAGCCATAGGAGCCACCATCTGTGTCCTGGGGACTGTTCTGAGTCCATCTGGACGTGACAAGCCTCCCTGTACGTGCTGGCTTCCCATACTCCTGCCATCAGCCAGGGCCCAGGCCTGCCCGCACAAAGCCTCCATTACATCCGAGCTGTGACCTGGGCCTGGGGGTGGGTTCTGTGCTCTCCAGGCACTGAGGTGAGCGGTTCGCTCTCTCCATTCACAGATGAAATTATGTCACTTGGCTGGGGCTGGAGGAATCCCGAAGGGGCCTGCTGATGGCACCGCTCCTGGAGGTTTTGCTGAATAGACAGGATCTTTGCGTACACACCCAGCTGGTGTGGGAGCCCTGCAATTAATGTGCATTTATGAAACAGGATTTCATTTGCTAAAATTGGCTACTTTACGCAACTTCTCAGGCTGTGTGTAAGGGCCTGAGTGTGGGCGGGGAGGCTGGGATCCTGGGCCAGGGGATAGCCAGGGTGTCCTGCGTTTCTGACTCAACGGACATCCAGGCCAAGTGCCCCGCCTCCTGCCCTGCCCGTACCCTGCATCCAGGGTCTAAAACCTCAGCCAAGGCTTGGAGTGTTCTCACTGGAAGGGCTCCGCCTGAACACCCTGGTGGCTGAGGGGACAGGACCCTGTAGACCGTTTGGGAGGGGTTAGAGGCAAGGCAGGCTGTGATGGACCAGTGCCCGAAATGGGCTATTCAACTTCCTTCCCCTGCCCTGGGAGCACCCCTGGCCCCAAGATGGGTCTAGTCCGTCTCTCCCACCCCATGGCTGCTCCCCCCACTGGGCCCTGTAATCACCACGCAGTGACTGACTCAGCCCTTCCTTCCCCTCCCAGCCCCTTCTTCCTGGAAATCGTCTACGTCAGCCCAGCCCTCGTGGGCCCAGAGGGAGAGAATTGGAAGCCCCCTTCTCCAAGATTAGCTGGGGAGGATGGAGAGACTGGTGGGGAAGGCCTTCTCCCTCCCAGGCTGAAGCCAGCTCTCCAAGGTCCCACCTACCAGGGGAGCTAGGGCCCTAGGAGGCAGGGGGACACTGGTGACCAGGAATCTGGGGGCAGGCCTGGGGGCAGAGAGTCACAAGGAAAGGGCAGTGACAATCTTGGGGGTGGAGAATCTGGGGGGCCAGTGACAGGAGACAAAAGTGTCTGGAAGGGGCCTCAGCACCCCAGTCCCCCGAGACCACAAGGAAGCGGGGAGCTGGGCAGGAGCTCAGTCTGCCCCTAGGAAGCCTCCTCCAGCTCGAGCCCAGCCTGAGGGCCCCATGGCCTCAGCCAACCCCCGGCCTGGGTTGGATTTTTCCTTGATTGTTTCTTATTTCCTTCTTCCCCTGGGCTCCCGCCAATTCCAGCCCTGCCCTGCTTGCAGAGAACTCTGGCCCACCAGAGGCTGGGATTCCCGAGGAGAGGCCCCTCGGAACTGCCCCCCAGCTTCTGTCTCTGTTGTGAACCCCTCCTGGGGAATGGGGTGTCAGGGCCTTGTGGGGGGACTTTTTTTGGGTCAGGACTTTGGGCCCATGCCCAGAGCCATGGGGGTTTCCAGAGTGGTGACAGCTCTGTCCTAGCAGAGACTAGCCCAGGCATTTCCCCCAGAGGCCTCTGGGAGCATCCAAGCCGCATGGCTGTCCTTTGGCCTGGGTGAACACAGGGTCAGCCGGGGGCCATCTTCAACACTTCCCACCTCTTCGAGACATCTTGTCAGTGTCCATTTTGAAAACTCCTATTTGCGTCTATTTCTTGCCTAGGGCTGTGCTAGACACAGATGGCCAGGACTGGTCCCCAGCCCTCAGGGAACAGATAACCCCAAATGCAACAAATAACCAATTCTAGACTAGCACGTTCTGTGCCGTAAAGGAGGGCCTTGAGCCTGGCTCTGACTCACTTCTAACTATCCCAGGCCAGCACGGATGAGGCTGTCTGTGAGTACGGACGGAAAGAAGAACTAATAAGGACAGAAGTGAGAAGGATTCGAGTTGCTAGAAGGGAGGAAGCAGATGGGAGCTTTAAGAAAATGACAAGGAGGGGCTATTTGAGCAGGGTACTCATGGATGAATAGGAGTTCACCAGGCAGAGAAAAGAAAGGACATTGGCAGGCAGAGCAGGCAGAGACCAAGGCAAAGGTCAGGGGGGGCTACAAGTAGATGCCTGGTGTGACCAGGAAACAAGAGACACCCAGTGGACCAGGATGGCATAGGAGGGGGGGCAGTCTACGAGGGTAGCGGGTGAATACTGTTTTCCTTGCCCAGCTCCTGTCCCTCTTACCCTGGTGACCAGTACTCCATTTCCCAGAGTCTCCAGTGTGACTAACGCCACCCCCAAGGTCTCCCTCTTCCCCCTGTTCCCCAGGCCCCCGTTCTCCCAGAAGACAACCAGTGTTATCAGCTTCTTGTCTATACTTCTAGAGATGCTCTTACATGAATGGCAACGTATAGACAAAGTACTGCAGGTCCTGGTGGCACTGGGGGCAGGGAGAAAGGCAGGCTCTACTGTCGATGGCAGTGGAGGCGACTCTGCAGGGCGGATGATCGAGCCTCTGCTGTTCTCACGGCTCTGTGCCTGAGCAGTCCATACACAGCAGGACACAGAATGTGTCCTGTCTTCCCATGTTTGCCGCGGCACAGATGCCGCGGCACAGTCTTCCGAAGCAGCTCTCAGCTGGTGCCCATGTGGCGTGTCCCCAGTGCCTTCCCACGACAAGGCGCTGCGGCGGGTCCTCCCCTGCAAAGACCGAACCGCGCATGCGTGCGCACAGCTGCGCCACCATTCTTACCCCTTAGGGGCGGACGGACGCGCGCTGGGGTCACTTGGTCAGCTCTGTCTGCCTGTCCTTCCAGGGCATGGGCCACGTGCCAGGCCGCAGAGGGCCCCTTTCTCCTTAGCCTCCTCAGTACCTGGTTCTCGACCTCTCTGATTTCTTTTCAGTCTGGGAGGGAAAAACTCAGACTGTTTTAGTTTGTGTCTCTTATAAGTTTGGCTGCCTTTTCGGAGGCTTTAGGGCCATTCCTTGTTCATTTTCTGTGGACCGGCTGCACAGTCTGGCTTAGGAAGGTCACTTGCGGGGTGGAGGGGACCTGGAGGCGGGCTGGACTGGAGGCAGAGGCAACTCTGCAGAGAGGGTTGGTTCAGGAAAAAGATGGAACTTGGCTCTGAGCTGTGGCATAAAAGCCAGAGCTGGAGATAATCAAGGAGAAAGATTGGAATTTGGTGACATACCGGCCATGGGGCCCATGGAAGGAGAAGGGGAGTTGATCCCAATCCAGGGTGACGACTCAGAGCAGGGAGGGCGGGGCAGGGCAGGGAGACGGTGGGGCCACCAAGGGAGATGGAGGATCCTGGGGGTGAAGATGATGTGCCACCTGCCTATTCACCACCCTGCGTCGTGACCGATGTGCCATATGCCCCTGCTGACGCGCTTCCAGGTCCACAGTCCCCGGGCAGGGCCCCTACCACCCCCTCCCCACTCCCTGTGCTGCAAGGCGGCCCCTGGCCTCACCTGGCCGCCTCCCGGGGGCAGGTCAGCTGGGACATCTCTCCCTCAGGGAAGCCTTCCGAACCCCCAGTTGATGTCAAGTCCCCTTGTGGTACCCTCGGAAAAACTCTGGGCCACCGTCCCGTCTGTGCCACTGTCAACTGAATCACATCCGTCCCCCACTGGACAGTAGCCACCAGCGTCTCCCCAGAGTGTCTGGCACATTGTAGGTACCTGATGAACGAACAAAGGAATGAATCAGTGAATGAACGGCAGGATGCTGGAGATGGCAAGGTGCTAGCAGACACGGGGTCTAGGAAGCCAGAGCCTGCAGCCGAGGCCCTCTCTGTGGCCCTTCCCTGGCACCCCGTCTGCGCTTGGCCTCCTGCGGTTTCCTCGACCGCATTTGCCTCTGCCTGTGCCTGGTTTTGCTTGTTGGCGGAGCTCTGGGTGGGGAGGGCGCTGTCTGTTCCCTTCACCTTTGCGTCCCAACCCGATCCCAGCCCAGAGCCGGCAGCCTAGTGTTTGCAAACAGGAGCAAGAGGCCGAAGCGATGGGCTGGGGCTCCAGGTCTGCACACCAGAGGCAGGGATGTCCCGACTTGCCTCTTCTCCAGGCGCCTGTCTGGGAAGGCAGAAGGGAGGGTGTGTGGTGACAAAACCTTCCTGCCGCGGGCATCTCCTGTGGGCCTGCTGCAGGCAGGGCGCGCTTCGGGGACGGGACAGGCTCCCTGCCTGAGAAAAGCAGTCCTCCTGACGGAGTCACGGGGAGAGGGTCATTCATGGGGACGGACATGGAGAACCAAGGAGCGGAGGGGCCAGATGGTGCTGTGCAGAGTTTCTTTTCAAGGCTTCCCCACACGTGGCACAAGATTTCAAACGGGATAGGAGGGTGGACATGACGGT
Organism: Suricata suricatta; assembly: GCF_006229205.1. Lineage (NCBI taxonomy): Eukaryota > Metazoa > Chordata > Mammalia > Carnivora > Herpestidae > Suricata > Suricata suricatta. The sequence goes on from NC_043710.1 coordinate 6,437,094, forward strand.
TAATTCTCTGAGCCCTCCTGCCCCTGCCCCCAGCCCTTCCACTCCCATCCGCAGAGGTAAACCGCTGTTACTCCAAGTGTTCCAGGGGGCAGAGCCCTCGGCGGGGCTGGAGTCAGCCAGCCTGGCATTTCCCCTTCCCCAGCCCTCCGGGGGGGTCAGCGGCCCCGGCCCTGGAGGCCTCCAGCTCTTTCTCAGAGTAGATGCTTCAGACCCCGGGAAGATCTGGGAGGGATGCAGCAGGCAGAGGAGATGGGGCTCAGCTGGGCCCTCAGGGAGCAGTGTGCGGGGACGAGGGGTCAGCAGGGTCACAGGGCAGCAGCTGTCCCAGAGGCCTCGGAGGGGCCCCTTGGCCCAGGCAGCTGCTAGCCCGCTCAGCTGTCAGGCGGGCAGGGGGCGGGGGCAGGGAGCCCAGGACTTGAGGAGGAGGGTGGGGCTGAGCGGGGGAATCTGGAACTGGCTATGGGCCCAGGTGGGTCCAAGGGCAGGCCTGGGGGCCTGGCATTTTGAGGGCAGACCCAGGGGGAGCAGATAGGCGTGGCTGCTTAGCAATAGAGAACCTGGAATGAGAGAGGCCAGGGTGACAGAGGGGTCCAAATGTCTGAGTGCAGCTGAGTCCCAGCCTAGTGACAGCCGCCTCAGTGACCTGCAGACCGGGAGGCCAGGAGGGTCAGCTCCACCTCCGGCCACCTCCCCCAGCCCCGCTGCCCCTCAGGCAGACCCCCCAGTACCTCCCAGTTCTGCAGCTTTTGAGTCCGGTCCCCACTCCTCACCAGAGCGCTGCTCCTGTCACCCGATGGCCCAGGTGCCCCCCCTTAGTGCTGATCTGCCCCCAGGCACCCCCCTAAGCACCTCTCCTCAACCCCTTCCCCACGTGCTCCCAGGTCCCTGGGCTGCTACCTGCTACCTGCCCTTGCTGCGTGCCAGGATGGTCAGCATGGCAGCGGGGAGAGATGAGGGGTGTGGAGTTCAAATCCCAGCTCCGTCACTGACTTAGGCTGTGACCTCCAACTCTCAGCACCTGCCGGCAGGGGGTGTGGGGAGTTAGATGCGACCTCCGTGTCACAGTGCGCGCCGTACGTCCCGGAAATGTCCACTCCTTTGTCTTCCTGTGAAGACTGTGCCCTGGCAGCCGTCCCGAGCCCGCGGTCCTGGATCAGGTTTCACTGTTTTGGTTGCAAATGACAGAAAGTTCAATTCTGACTAGTTTAAGACAAAAAAGAGGGGGATGGTATTGTGGCTTAGATTTTGGGGAGGTGAGGACTAGCTTCATCAGAGCTCAGACAACGTGGCCTGGTGCCGCCCTCTATCTCCTGGCTCTGTGTCCTCTGGTTTAGTCCATATTCATGATGGGTTTCCCTCTTTGTGGCAAGATGGCTGCAGCAGCCCCAGCCTTGGGCCACGTCTTTCCTACCACTCACGCAGAAGCCCTGGAGTCATTGTGTTTGGACTGTCTTAGGTCCTGCCTGTCCCTGGCCATTCACCAAGGCCAGGGAGATGCAACGTGCTGCTTGGTTTAGGGAAAGGAGGAGCGAGGTGGGCGGGGGGCTCTCCCAGAGGGAAACTGGGGTACTGTTTCCACAGGAATGGAGAGTGGGTACTGGGAAGCTCTTCCGAGAGGCTCCAGCCTCTCCCAGTTTCACTCTGCCCCTAGTGGCACTGCCAGGCCTTCCTAAGTCACAGGCTCCATGCCGTCCATCTGTTCTACTAGAAGCCTTTACAGGTTCCCTGGGGGGCACTGAATCAAGTCCAAACTCCTCCGCGAGGCCTTCCTGACTTCACCGACTTCACCGTCTGGCTCCAAAGCTCCACTCCAGGGCCATCACTTCTGTTTGTCCCTCTTTTCCTTCCTCCTTCCTCCTTGTCTTCCTCTCTGCCTGCATTCCTTCCCCCATAAACCTAACCCCTCTCCCCCATCATTCCTAGGCTCACACCAACAATGGAGCATCATTCACTTTAAAAAAAAAAGTTTGTTTATTTTGAGAAAGAATGTAAGCAAGGGAAGGGCAGAGAGGGAGAAGAGAGAATCTCAAGCAGGGTCTGCCCGGTCAGCACAGAGCCTAATCCCGGGCTCGAACCGATGAACCGTGAGGTCATGGACTGAGCCCAAATCAAGAGTCGGACACTTAGCTGACTGAGCCACCCCGGCGTGACAGGGAGAGTCATTCACAACAGCCAAAAAAGTGAAAACAGCCCCAATGTCTGTCACTCCGTTGAGTGAATAAGGAAAACGCCGTCTGTCTGTACAACGGGATATCACTCAAAAAAGGAACAGAGATTAAGGACTGACACCTGCTACAGTGCGGTGACCCGTGAAAACGTGACGCTCAGCGAGAGAGGCCGGCCACCGAGGACCCTGTCATTTGTATGATGTGCCCAGAACAGACAAGTCTGTCGAGGCGGAAAGTAGATTTGTGTTTTCTAGGGAATGGGGGGGCGGGGCAGTGACGGCTAGTGGGGGTGGGGTTTCTTTCAGAGGTGATGAGAATCCTCTGGAATTAGTGATGATGTTCACACAACATGATGAATGTACTAAAAACCAGTGTATGGTGCCCATTAAAATGGTAAAGTTGACGGTGCTAGTACATACATCTCAATAAATTTTAAAATGTTACTACCCCCTCCCCCATGCCATCAGTCAAGGCCCTTCAAGGGGACTTAGAAGGCTCAAATCTGAAGGAGAAGGCCCTAGACTTGGCTTGGGGTGGAGTGGGGGTGGGGGACTCAACAGGAGCCCCAGGGTCAGGGGGAGGGAAATGTATCCCAAACAGAAGTGAAAAATCAGCCCAAAAGGCTACTCCCAGCACCAGGGGAAGCTGCCGGACAGGCTGAGCCAGGCTGGGTGACCCTAGGTCAAGGGAAAGGAAACACCAAGCCCAAAGTAGCTACAGAAAGGCAGAGCAGGATAGAGGCGCCAAGGAGCAGTCATGGCCCGCCCGGTCCCCCTCCGGTGCCCCCACCGCCTCAGTCGCCCAGCTTCCTTCTTAGAATCCAATTGGGTTCCCCTCCGCAGCTCTCCCCTGACCTTCCTAGACACAGAGCCGGAATCCTAAAGGGGGGGCCAAGCAGCGGTTAAGGGAGGGCAGCCCCAGCTTTACCAGAACCAGGTAGAGGTGGTTGGAACCCTGGGGCCCTGCGGGGGCGCGACAGCTGGCACACGGAGGTGCGGAACTTGCTAAGAGCACAGAGACTTTGTTTCTTTGGAACCATCTGCTCTGCCCTCAGGCTTGTGTCCTGAGGGCACCAGCAGGACCAGGGGAGGTGCCGCTGAGCCAAAGGGGGGTCTGAAGCAGGTGCATCCCTGTCCTCAGCTGCTCGGCTTCCTCCCACCTCCCTCACCAATGACCATCCCTCCCCGCCCGCCCCTTACTCCAGAGGTCATGTGCCCCAGTGCAGGCAGGAGCAAGAGTCCTATAGGAACAAGAAAGATGCCACCAATTCAGGAAATTAGCGACGGGGCTCAAAAGGGGCCTGGGAGCAGCCAGCTGGCTCAGTTGAGCACCGGCTTCCTGACAAGAGCCAAAGGGACCGTCTGGTGGCAGAGAGGCGCCCATCCGCCAGACCTGTCTGCAATCTGGGGTTCGCATCCTGCTTTCTCTTTGAGCTTTAAATGCCTGCTCTGCCCCCCCATCACTCCCAGGGGTCACCCGACTGGTATCCAGGCAACAGACCTGCGCTCCCATTCATGCTGAGCTCCTGCTTTCTCACTGGGAGGCTGCACACCCCTGCCTCCTGCGTCCGTCTGCCCTGCACACGCCTCCCTTCACCCCACATGTGGGTCTTCCCTCCCCCTCTGCCAACTGCCGCATCCCGCAGGGCCTCTGGATCCTGCTGAGGCCGTAATAAGGGGAAAGGGGACTTTGTGCTTTGCCAAGCGGGGACCCAGACATTACAAGTCCCCACAAGGCTTCTCCAGCAGCAGCACCAGGGTAACTGCCAAGAGCCGTGGCTCCCCGAGGGCCACACATGGGTTCACGAGATAAGGGCACGGAGCTTTGTTTATCGTGGCGGAGGGCCTGTTGGTTAATCTTCCCAGGCGGGGAGGGACAGGCTTTTGGCCGGCCTTGGGGTTGGTGGAAGCACCACTACTATTCTTAAACTAGGGTTCAAGGTTGTGGAAGAGGGGCCCGGGACTCCCCAAACGCCACATCCGGAGACGAAGGCGTGAGGCCCCCTGCCCCGCAGCTGGGTGCTTCCGTGCGGGGGGATCTTGGGGAGGAGGGAGAATCAGCTCCCCAAGCTGGGGCTTGTCTCTGGTTCTTGTCTCCAGAGGAGGCGCCTGTAACATGAATGAAGCAAAACCACAGCCGCTTGTTTCCAAAGGGAGACAGACTGGCTTCACCCAGGTCTGGTCAGACCTGCCGTTGACGCCGCCTCCCTGTCCCAGGTGGGAGGCAAAGGTTGGACACTGCTCAATCGCCAGTTTATCTCTGACTCAGGGCACAGGCATCGGCACCCGCTGCTCCCTGGCGCACTTTCCCTCGGCCCGGGAGCTGTGGTTTCCGGGCTTGGCTTTGGCATATGGGGCAGGACAGACTGCCAGCTTTGGGCAGAAACCCACCCCACGTTTAACCTGTGACCGCCTTTCCCCAGATGCCAGGACACACGAGATGTTGGGGGACCCCGGAGGGCCCTGCCCATCCAAGAGCTCGGGGCTGTGGGGCTCAGCAGGGCCGGCACCAGGAAATCCAGCTTTGGCACAGCTCCGAGGGGCCACCCCCTCCAGATGGAGAGGTCAGGCCGGGCCCAGCATGCAAGCGAGGGCCGAGCGGGGAGGGCCGGGCACGCTGCCAGCTGCTCGCCCTGCGGCCCAGGCCCAGGGCCGCAGCCCAGCACACAGAGGCCGTGGGGGTCTGGTGGGGTGGGGGTGGGCCGGGGCTGGACGGAAACCCGGTGTGACAGATGCTCTGCCTTCTCTGGGCACAGGTCAGGGAGGCGATGTTCTTGGTTCTGCTGGGAGAGAGCGCGAAGGTTTAAACTCAGAAGTTCTCAGAATTTACTTTTATTTCTCCCAAAGCTGTCTCCGTGTCTGGTCCAGGTAGAAAAAATCACAAGGCCACCTTGCGTTTTCAGAGCTCGCGGAGTCCACTGCCTGTTTGCTCTAGACTGTGTGTCCTTGAGGCAGTAGTGGCTTTCTTCCAGAGAGAAGCTCAGCTCCGAGTCAGGGTCCAGCCGCACGAGGCCTTGGCCGCCAGGCCACCTCTCCTCCAGCCCCGCCGCCTGTTTCCTCCCCGGGCGACGGCTAGGCTCTTGTGTGAGGGCCGTGCGACGGGGAGGGCGGGCGTCCCCTCAGATCCTGACCACCTGAACGGCAGCACACGGACTCCGCGTCCCCTCCCTGTTTGCGGTCCGCTGCCCCCTGAGGAGGAGTCGGCCGAAGGTGCCCCCCACCTGCCCTTTGGTGAGGCGCCCGGGGTTCACGCAGATGCAGCCGAGGACGTCCTGGGGGAGAGGGGAGGCGCCGGCGTGAGAAGTCTGGAATGGCCTAACCGTCGGACCCCAGGGAGGGCTTTACAAGATGGGAAGGACCCATCTAGTCTGATCTGTTAACTGATTGGCGGAAAACCTTGAGTTCCTTGGGGGCTTCGGAAACAACGAAAAAAGGGACAAACCTGACCTGGGGGCTGCTCTCCAGCGTGGGCGCAAATGTTGACCTCCTGAGAGGAACAGGCTCTGGGTGGGCAGGAGGGGGACTGGTTGGGTGGCGGGCGGCAGAGATGAGAAAGAGCCAAGGGGCTGAAATGCCCTTGGGGGTCACAGGCGAATGCAGGGGGCGGGGTGGGGTGGGGGGGCCAGTGCACGGGTGAAACCTCTCCAGGTCGCCCGACACGGCCCCACGCAACTGCCGTTTGAGGGCCTTCCTGCCGGGCCCCGGGCTGGGCCGGCAGCGCCATGCTCTGGGCTGCTGGGGAGCAGCGGGGGATGCCTTTTACTTAAACGTTTTACTAACAAACAGGGCCACCGTCCCCAGCATGGAGGGCAATGACTGGTGGTCCAGACGGGCAAGCCACAGGGCGGTTCTGGCATCTCTGGGAAGAAGCAGGGTCTGAACCTACCTTCACGAAGTATTTCAGCTCTGACGGGATAATGAAGACGTCTGGGGTGACAGGCAGCTGTGCATAGGTGTAGAAGTTCTCATAGTCAATGGCCATGTCTTCCTGGGGAGGGTAGAGCGGGTAGTAGCTACAGAGACGGAGAGAAACCGTCAGCAGCGGCTGGTCTGGGCCCCCCTTCCCACATGGCTTCCCTCTGTGCGTCCCTGCTCTTAGAGGGTCCTGCCCGCTCCTCTGGGTTCGGGGGACAGAATGCGGGCTTGTCAGGATGGCGTGGAGCTCCCTGGGAGGGGCCCAAGGAAGGCGCTGCCCATCAAATCGGTCAGAGCTCCGGACCCCGAAGCATGGCCTTTGTGGTCCGTTATTCCAGCGAGTGGGCTCACCTCCTCTGGGTCAGAATGTGCTTGAGGATTCGGCTGAGTCTGTCTGAAGTTCCGGAAGAACTGGGGAAGGAAGAGAAGCAAGAAACGGAATGCAGAGCCCTGTTTTTCAGCTTCTGTTTCTCTCTGGGGAGGACTCGATTTAATAAACTAGCGGGTAACGACATGGCCCGCAGGCGCAGTGATGGGAGGGTACCTTGGGAAAGTTCAAAGACCCACCCACGAATAGCTCAGTCTGTTTCCACCTAAGAAGGGGAGCCGGCCAACAGGCTGTGAAGGGAAAGGGCGGGCATCCCTTGTGACAAGACCATGGTGGGCTGGTGGCTGGAACCATGGTGTGCAAGAATGGGCGAGGGGTGCCTTGGTGGCTCAGTTGGTTAAGCATCCGGCTTCGGCTCAGGTCATGATCTCACGGTTCGTGGGTTCGAGCCCCGCGTCGGGCTCTGTGCTGACCGCTAGCTCTGAGCCTGGAGCCTGCTTCGGATTCTGTGTCTCCCTTTCTCTCTGACCCTCCCCTGCTCGCGCTGTCTCTCTCTGTCTCTCAAAAATAAATAAAAAACAAAACAACAAAAAAAGAATGGGCGAGGGGCCCACCAGTGTGTAGCGGCATGCAGGCGGGGTGACCCCCACCGTGCCCAACACCCGAACTACTTCACACTCCTTCCAGCCACGGGGGATCTGAACCCCCGGACCTATGCTCAGTGGGGGCCGTCTCTCTGCAGAGCGACGCCCTGCTCTGGTACAGAGGCTGTCCTTTCCAGGAGCCTCCTGCTTCATCCTCCCTGAGCGGGGACACCCACTCCTGCTTAGGTCACGGAGGTGGGAGGAGAAGGAAAGTAGGTGAGCTTCTAGAATTATACAAAAAGTGCAAAGACGTGGCTCCTCCGGGGTCTCCGACACGGCAAATGACCGCTAGCAGAAACCCATGGGTCCAGGGGCCGGAGAGCCAGCGTCCTGCCCGCTGGCCCGGAGCTGCTCCTCACCTGCTGATCTCCTCGGCCCCCATGTGGAACAGCAGATCCGTGGACGTCAGGCCGAAGACCACTCCGTTCAGGGAGAGGCTGCAGGGCTCAGACACGAACCGCACTCGCTAGGTTGAAGGGGCGAGACAAGCATTTGTGCACCAAAGCTAGGGACTCCTTCCCCGTGAAAGTGGGGGGGTCTCCCAGGGCTGGGGAGACCACCAAAAGGGGGACCCAACCAACAGAGAATAGATCACAAATACATTTGCTTGTTAAAAAGAGAATCTTAAGGGGCGCCTGGCGGGGCTCAGTCTGGTCAAGTGTCTGACTTCAGCTCAGGCCATGACCTTGCAGTTCACCAGTTCGAGGCCCACCTCTGGCTCTGTGCTGACAGCTCAGAGCCTGGAACCTGCTTCGGATTTGGTGGCTCTTTCTCTCTCTGCCCCTCCCACGCTTGCTCTCTGTCTCTGTCTCTCTCTCAAAAATAAAGAAACATTAAAAAAAATTTAAAAATAAAAGAGAAGCTTAAGATTCAGGCCCTATCCATGACCCCAAAAGGCCCCCCTGGCTCACGGGGCAGAGCTGGGTCCCCCGGGGCACCTCAGATTCAGGCTGCCCGCCGCTCAGGGAAGGGATGCTGGTACCTTTACGTCTTCTCGAGGCAGATCAGAGTAGGTGAAGGGTGGCTGTGGGTACACGGGCTCGTGGTGCACGTCCCTCAGCGACGGGACAAAGACGAGGTGGGAGCCGGAGCTATTGTGTCAAAAGCGTGTCAGAAGAGGGAGAGAAATGAGTGCAGTTGAGTTAGAACAGCTGGGCGACAGACTGAAGATGTCACAGCCGGACACAAGCGCCCGCGTCCAGGGAGGAACGTCAGAACGGAATTCTAGCAGGAGAGGTGCTGTTTCCCGTGGGCGCCGTGAGCAGAGGACGGTTCATTCTCATCTCCGCCCTTCTACCCGGACGAGGCCCCGGTCACCCGGGACGAGCCTCCTCCTAGCCCTGCGTGAGGCTCCGCTGGGGACAGCACGGGCCCGTCTGGTAGAAAAGGGGGGAGACGTTGGGATATAGAAAATCTAGAAAGACAATGTTTGGACACAGCACGGGCCCGTTTGGTAGAAAAGGGGGAAGATGTTGGGATATAGAAAATCTAGAAAGACAATGTTTAGCTAGAGCTGGACCCGAAGTTCTGAGTCTTCATGCTACGCAAAGGGACGTGGCCTTGGGCCTTAGTCTCCCCGACGGGGGCTCGTTCCCAGGGAGAGGCGGGCACCGCTGACGGGCTCCACACGTGGCCTCTCCCGTTCGGGGATCGCACTACACCTCCCGACAGAACGCTGGGTCCGAATTACGACGACGGAGACAGGAACTCCTTGAGAGGGACAGGGATAACGCGCTGGGCCGTCCCCGTGCCTCTCCCGTGGGGAAGCGAGGCCCCAAGCTGTTCTCAGCAATCGCCTTGCCAAAATGACGGGACTATTTAACAGCAACAGCAGAAGCATGGATTTCCTCGGACGGAGGCGGAAGGGGGGAATCTCTAGGGTACAACATGTCATCGAAGAAAACCCTGGAACTCTGGGACCCAACTGCTCATCCTCCTCAGGAATGCAAAAGAGGAAAAGGGTGGGAAAAAAATCCGGTTTTCTTGGTTCCCTCAGCCGGGCTTGGCAGCGGGGCCTATTATAAACCGCACGGTGCAAAGTGCCACTTTGGGGGCATGTTCAAAAGCCACCAATAGCACTCAGGGCCAGCTCCCTCTCTTGCTTACACTGGATGGCCTTCCCAGACGCAGGAACAGGGATACGGTATTGGTGACCGTGGTCCCATCCGTCCCTTGTTTGCCCAGAGTGTCAACTGAGACTTTTACAACAGATCATGAGGAACTTGAGACCACACGCACTTTGCACATCACAGTCTCTCTGACGTGGACCAGCGCACTGTCCTTTCTCAAGGCCGCGGGGACCTGAATGGGACTCGCCGTGCTCCAGACCCAGGGGCTCAGGCTGTGGTGGACACAATGGGGATGTGCAGCTGGCCCCGCTGTTCCGCGAAGGTTCTGGAACAGCAACAGTTAAGGAGAAAACGGCCCCTCCCTCTCAGTCACGAAGGGGCGTAGGGGGAGGGATCGGAAAGAAAATTCCAACTATGCTGAGCGCTGCGCAGCCCTCAGGCGTCACGGTGGGTGGGTCCCCGCGGCCCTGCTCTCTGTGGAAGGGGCGCTTCCTCAACAGTTCTGGCTTTTACTGATAAATTGGCTCTGTGCTCCGCGTTTCTGAGCGCTCAGGATATAAATCCCCCCAACGGGGAGTCGCTGACCCCTTATATACAGTCCGGGGAACGGGGAGGCGGCCCCCTGCCCCGAGACGCACGCTGGCTGCAGATGAAAGTGCCTGGCGGCGCCGGGCGCTCACCCCACAGTGACAATGCCCCCTTTGTTCTTTGTTTGTCCCACTGCTGTCACCACCATACGGGGCGAGGAACCAAACACAACCTGATGTCACAGGGACAGCACCCAGCCCTCCGGGGCACGGCTATGCAGGCCCTTGCCCATCCCCAGGGAACTGAACTGAACAAGGACACCAGCCCTGTTGCCGGCTGTCGGGGTGCAGTGGGGGGTCATCTCAGAGGAGGAGCACTGGGCGCTCTCCGGGTCTGATGAACTCGGCCAGGGTCCCCACCAACGTGGGAGGCAAGAGGGCAGGCACTGGTATGACCTTCATTTGCGGAAGCGAGGGGGGCAGGGAAGACCCATCGCACTCGGGCGGTCACGGGCCCGACTCGAGGCCCCTGACTGGCAGGTTAAGTGAGTGGGTGCTCCGCCCCATCCCCGAGGCCTACCACGCTGGCCATGCTGCCCATACAGGAAGGTAGTATTACGACTAATTGACTCCGGGATCAGTTCTCACGGCGGATGGGCGGAGGATTGTACATCTTGTTTCGAGAACCACCTTTGTTACAGACTCGTTTTTTAAAAGCTTGGCCTCAGGAATGTGTTCTTATGAGCTCGGCTACCGGCGAGCAAATCCCCAGGGGAGACGACCCGTCACCTTCGCCAATTCCTTCCAAACCCTGGCGCTGCCAGGGCAGGGACAGGCAGTGAGGAGGTCAGCTTCCTGAGCAGCTTCCTACACGCAGCCCTGGACTCTTCCTGGCACAGTGCCCTTTCTCTCAAATTAGAGCCGCTCATCCCTTTCATTACCACTGTGACCTCTCACGGTCCCTTCCCCTTGGTCTCTGGCGAAGATCCAAGGTCCCACCCTCTCGGGAGTTTCTACCAACAGCTTCCGGCCTGTCGGCAGTGCCCCTCGAAACCCGGGGAAGCTTCAACTCCGGGGAAGGACTTGGGCTCACCCCCAAAACAATCACTCGAGCAGCAAGATGTTTGGGGCCCCTGGGGGTTTTGTTGGGTAACTCATCACACTTCTCGGAATCAGCTGGGAAGATTCCCATGGAATGAGTTTACACAAAAGTGAGCGAGAAAAAGGAAGGAAGTAAAAGAGCAAGCGAGGGAAGAGCGAAAGTCTACGCAGCCTTTCCCTGTCAAGTGTGTTTATCTTTGCGTTTTACAGAGATGCCTCTTAACCCGGCGTCGGTGCACTCGAGGGTCAAGAGTTGGATGCGATCTCTGTGGCTCCCGGGGAGGAAGCGGGGAGGGGCTACCATTGCTTTGCAACCGGTTCAGCTTCTTCCTGGGAGGCCCCGGAGACACTGGGCAGCTTAAGGTTCTGCCCGACATTCTGAATTCTGACCTTCGTGTCCCTTCGATAACGGTCCGCAGACACTGCTTGAAGACGTCTTCAAATGGACTCGTCAGCAGACAGTTCTGCAGGAGAAGAAGGGCAGACGGCCTTTACTCACCTGCCTAACAGATGGGAAGACCCAGGGGCCAAGCTGTTGAGCGAGGAGCTGGAAGGGGATACAAAGACGGTAGAGACGCGTCTCTGTCCTCACGGAGCGGAGTCTGCTGGGGGACAGGAGAGGAGAGGGGGGAGGAATTCATCCTCTAGAATATAAGCTGAGCAAAAGACGAAAAGGAAAATCGCCTCAAAATCCTTTCAGTGGAAGGCACAATATCCAGAGACAAAGGGTAGGAGGTACCAACTCTTGGCCACCGGGAGATGCCCTGGAAAGGGCCATTTGTTTTCTGCATCAAGGGACAGCATGACGTGGGTCACGGAGCTGAGGGCGGTGGCCTGGAGGGGCGCTTTCACCCGTGCAGCTCCACGACCCACGGACACCCACATCCAAGCTAGCGCATGGTGTCTCCACGTCCAGTGTCACAAGGGGCCACCAGGACTCACAGATTTGAATTTCCCTCCCCTAGCTTCCAAATGGCTTTGTGTGCTGGGGAAGTAAGACTTCACATCCCGTATCTTTGTACCGATGCCCTGCCGCAATGTTTTTCCGCTCAGCCACAGGGATTGATTTAGGTTTGTTACAGACGCAGCATAAACTCCAAAATCTGGAAGTAACAGGGAGGGCTCAACGGAACGCAAGATTCCAGCCCCTGCCCACCCCAGCCCTGTCACTTACCTCAACCTGTTCATGCTTCGCATCCAAAAAAGGTCCAAACTGCAAACAGGCCCGAGGGGAGAGAAACAAAGGTGTCAGAACCACACAGTGTCCGTGAGCACCTTCACACGCCCTCCTGCCCGGGGTCCATCTGTCCCTCCAAGGCCGCACGTGGAGCCCGGGACAGGTAGCAGATGGGGTGGGGGTGCCCAGCTGTGACCCTGGTTGGAGGCAGGCTGCCTCCTACAACACTTGGCCTTTTTCCAAGGTCTCCCCCCCAGTTTTCCCATTGCCCCCCCCAACCCCCCAGCAAAACTGTCCCAGGAGAGCTACCTACCAGGATGCAGACATCTGGCCGGTCACGGTTGATGATGGCAATTAGATCGAGCAGGGGGTCGTAGGTGATGCTGTCAGAGGTGGTGTATGGCCCGCAGGCCACCAGGACCATGGTTTGCCCAAAACCTAAGAAAGGATCATAAGGTGTTGACTAGAAGAAAATGGAATGGTGCAGAAGGAACAATTACGGAAAAAAACACCACAGGATTCAATTGAGAGTCTCCCTCTGTGTGCAACTCTGGGAATCCAAGAATAACATCTCCTTCCCATCCTCAGAGAATATTCCATCAGCTGCCAGGGACCGGGAAGCACGCGAATAACCAGAGTCCTGACCGGCAGTTTGCTAGCAGCGCACGTGCGCGATGGGAGGAAGCACAATCAGGAGAGAAGTGATCAAGGTGAGGTTTGCTTACACGCTTCCTTCCTCTATTTTTTATTGTGGTAAAATACATACCACATAAAATTGACCACCTTAACCATTTTTAAGTGTACATTTCAGTGGCAATAAATCCAGAATGCTGTGCAACCATCACTGCCATCCATTCCCAGAACTCTGTTCATCTTGTCAAACTGAAACTCTGTTCCCCCTAAACACCAACTCCCCCTCCCCGGCCTATGACTTTGGCCGCTCTAAGTACCTCATGTAAGTGGAATCATACAATATTTATCTTTTTGTGACTGGTTTATTTCACTCTGCTTATGCTCTAAGTAGGATTTTCCGGGGGCAAGGGTGAGGCGGTCTCCCGGAGCGTGTGGTTTGCGTGTGCTTGGTGTGAGGGGACATCTGTGGCCCAGTGTGGCTGCAGAATGTGGTCCAGGGAGGAGTCTAGAGAGACAGGCTGGGTGTGAGGCTCAGAATGTGATTTCCATGTGAGGGGCACGGTGTGGTGTCTGGCCACCTTCACGCACTGCCCTTTTCCTCCCGGCACTGGAGTCAGGGGGGTGGGGGGCACTGCAGATTAGGTGTACTGTTGTCCCCTAGCCCGGAGACAGACGTCTGACTAGTTTAAGCCATCCATACTCTTCTCTCTGGTTCTGGAATCTCGAGGTGAACTGTCCAAGAACAGAAAAAGGGACGGGGGCACCTGGGTGGCTCAGTTGGTTAAGCAGCCGACTTCAGCTCAGGTCATGATCTCACAGTTCGTGGGTTCAAGCCCCGTGTCGGGCTCTGTGCTGACAGCTAGTTCAGAGCCTGGAGCCTGCTTCAGATTCTGTGTCTCCCTTTCTCTCTGACCCTCCCCTGCTCGTGCTATCTCTCTGTCTCTCAAAAATAAATAAAAATAAAAAAATAAAAAAAAGAAAAAGGGACGGAGCTGACCTACTCCAGCCAGAGGTAGTGGGTGCGACAGTTGGGGATTTCCTGCCAGCCGGACACCTCGAGTTGTGAGGCTGTTCCCTGATTTAAGTCTCCATTCCTGGCCACCTGTCCTATCCATGAGCCAGCTCCGTCTCCCCTACCAAATTCTCTTTTTAAGTTAGTCTGCACCAGGTTCTGGAGCTCACACTGACAAAACCCAACAAATATCCCTGAGTCTTAACGTCTTTTAGCTTCCTGTGGCTGTTGTGACAGTGATCACAAACTTAGTGGCTCAAAAACAACACAGGTTTATTATCACAGGTCTGGAGGTCAGAAGTCCTAAAACCAGGCTTGGCAGGACTGTGTTCCTTCTGAAGCCTCCAGATGAGAACTCTTTCCTTGCCTTTTCCGGCTTCTAGAAGCCGTCTGGCATTCTTCGGTTCATGTACCTTCCTCTGATGCTGGTAGCCTACGATTTCTCTCTGACTCGGATCATTCTGCCCCCCCCCCCCCTTAGCAAGACCCTTGTGATTGCACTGGGCCCACCTGGTCAGTCCAGGCTAACCCCCCACTCAGGATTCTTAAGCATATCTGCAAAGTCCCTTTTGCCACATAAAGTGACATACACATTCCAGGGACTGGGGGCGGGGGGGGCATTACTTGTCTCCCAGAGCAGGAGCCCCATGAAATGAGATCGAGAGCTCAGGAAGGAGAGGAAGTTCCATGCAGTGACAGGGCAGGGGACAGAGTGAAATCCGGTTCTGAGGAGCCTACAGGCGGTGTAAACCCTGGAGTAAATAGCAAGTGGCAGCTGGACGAGGCCCAGGTCTTATTCTGTCTCCATGAGTGCCCGGCTCAACCCCTTGGTCAAAAATGTTTGTTAATAACCATTCGACTGCTTCCAGAAGCTTCCCTGGCACACGGCAGGGGCGCTGGGCATCTCGTGTCAATTTCGTTTCACCACCTGAAGTGGATCTAATGTCACCAAACTACTGTTGCCAGAAGCACCTATCTTCTGATACGATGTGCGAGGTCATAATCTCCTAAACTGCATTCTTGGTTCTAGGTCGCCTCCAGGAATGACCTCACACGCTACCAACGCACACAGGGGGGCGACAATACCTGGTGTCAGCCACCTCATTGGGAGTCCTCAACAGTCTTCTGCTTTGCTTTCAGAAATGCTTTGAATTACTTTGAAGCGGTCTGCTAACATTTCTTTTTGTCCCTTCCCCTCTAGATTAGTTATCCAACGACTCTAGGCTTCCTGGGAAATTTGTCTAATTTTTTAAAAAATGTTTTAATTGTATTTAAATCCAAGTTAGTTAACAAACTGCAGTAGTGATTTCAGGAGGAGACTTTAGTGACTTATCACTTACATATGATGCCAACCAGTGTCCTCCTTAATGCCCCCCCCCCCCGCAAACCAGTTTGTTCTCTGTGTTTAAGAGTCTCGTACGGTTGGCCTCCCTCCCTGTTCATATTTTTCCTTCCCTTCCTCTATGTTTTGTTTCTTAAATTCATCTAATTTTAAGTAAACTTGTTATTTTGGAATAACTTCGGAAACATAGGAAAGTTGTGAAGACAGCACCAAGTTCATGTATATACCTTTCCCCCGCGGCCCACGAAGCAGACCTCCCGACTGTGGTGCATTTGTCAAAACGTAGGGATTAACACTGGTTTATTACTCGCAGCTCCTGACTTTATTTGGGGTGTTACTAGCTTTTCCACTAATGTCTTCCAGGGTCCCACAGTGCATTCAAAGAAATTCCTTTATATAAACGATTCCTATTTCTCCTCTCATTAAGTAACTTCCAGATACAAATGGCCTCTTGTAGCCAGAACCCAGGTGGCAAGGCTCACCGGGCTCGGAACCTGGCCTTCCACGAAGCGCCCATGGGCCACCAATCTGCCGTCACCCCTGACCTCTGCAGGGTGCTCCCCTGGCCTCCGCAGGGTGCTCCCCAGAGGCCTCTGCAGGGTGCTCCCCGGCAGCCTCTGCAGGGTGCTCCCCTGGCCTCCGCAGGGTGCTCCCCTGCAGGGTGCTCCCCTGGCCTCCACGGGGTGCTCCCCGGCAGCCTCTGCAGGGTGCTCCCCGGCAGCCTCTGCAGGATGCTCCCCTGGCCTCCACAGGGTGCTCCCCGGCAGCCTCCGCAGTTTTGTCAGGGCCTGACGAACCTGGACCCTCGTCCACCATATTCACGGTTAGCAAAAACAATGTTTGGCCCCAGCCTTACCTTCATCCTCCTGGGTGGGCTGATAAAAGGGAAGCGGCAGCCCCTGAAAGACAGGAGAAAAGCTAAATTGAGGCCTTACCCCAGGTACCATCTTTGGTTAAAAAAAGGAGTGGCCCCAGAACGGGGTGCAGAGGGAGGGATAGCGTGTGCAGGTGGGGAGGGAGGGCGGTGGGGGAGGGCTGGGGTGCATAAGAAAGCAGCCTCAGTCTTGCTTCTCGGAGCTAAAATTAGCTCACAGATCTGAGGCACCTGCCATTCCTCTCCACGGCTCAGCGCGGCAAAGAAATCCGTGTGCTGGGAGGTCACGGCTAATCTCATAACAGGACATCCAGCGAAAAGCAGGAGCAAGACAGGCGCTTCCAGGACCGGTTGGCTAGGCCAGGGCCGGACGGCAGGGAGTCTTAGACTTTTGCTTGCACTGTATGAAAACTGGGGGGAGGATGATCCCCTCGAGCGGGGGCCGGTAACGCAGGGCCCCGGGGGCCCAGTCGGGCTACTGCCTGTGTTTTTCTGGCACACAGCCACACTCACGGGCTTCCGGGTCGCCTGTGGCGCTTTTGTGCCACAGCAGCAGAACTGAGTCATTGTGACAGAGACCATATGGCCTGTACATTAGCCCCAAGTACAGACACGGTTTGCTGGCCCCTGGCTTAGAGGCAGTTTCCCATTTTATACAGAATGAGAAGCAACTAGCTACGCTCTCAAAGAGGAGCAGCTTCTGGAAAGTCAGAACCGCACATACTGCACCTGCGCAGGGCGGGAGGGGGTTGGGGTGACCGCCAGGGTACCTCGTAGAGTTTGGTGGCAATAAACTTTCTACCCGTGGTGTTGATTCCTTCCATAATTACAACCTGGACGACAAGAAGCAGAACGGGACATAAATGATAGGTCAGCAATTAACTATTTTGATACAGTTAAAAATCACTAAGTATCGGGGTGCCTGGCTGGCTCGGTGGGTAGACCACGCGACCCTTGACTCTGGGGTTGTGGGTTTGAGCCCTGCGTTGGGGGTAGTTACGTAAAAAAAAAAAAAGAAAATTAGGTACTAAGTCCAGCTGTCCCATTTTGTGGTTGTAAATTGAGGGTACTTTTCTAGAAAACAAATTAAAGGGGCTGGGGAGCTGGGTGGCTCAGTCCATTAAGTGTCCAACTCTTGGTTTCGGCTCAGGTCATGATCTCATGGTTTGTGAGTCCAGAGTCCCATGTGCGGCTCTGCACTAACAGTGCAGAGTCAGCTTGGGATTCTCTCTCTCTCTCTCTCTCTCTCTCTCTGCCCTCCCCCACTCGTGCTCATATGCTCTCTTTCTCCCTTCCTCTCAAAATAAAAAAGAAAACAAATTAAGGGAGTTGTATTACTAATAATTACGCTCTATATGGATGACCTAATTTTTCATAACGATCCTATGAGGTAAGAATTGTTCTTCCTCTGTTAGGGGTGAGGACACTCTGGCTTCAAGAGGAAAAGGAATGTGGCCAGAATGACACACCTTGTGGGGTGGAGCTGGACCCTGGCAGCGGATCCCGGAGCCGAGGTCAGGGCATCGGGGGGAGGCTGGAATCCCCGTGCTCTCGGGCCTGGGCTCCAGCCACACCCCCTGGCACCGCAGGCTGAGAGTGACAGGCAGCTGGTAACAGAACGCTGTTCCCAGGCCACAGCCCACCCCACACACCACAAGGTAAACAGCCCACACGCACCCCATCTCACCTGCCCGGGAAACAGAGAATATTCTTTGAGCTCAGATAAATCCACTGGAATTTGAGCCCCTGAAGAATGTTCCCGGTCTCCCTCGAGAATCACGGACTTGCTGTTCAGCTTCCCGTTGGTATCACAGCCAATCTGGCCCAGCAGAGTGACAGGCTCCTACCGAAGGTGTAACACAAGAATGACAGTCTTTGGGACAGGAGCCCAAAACCTGAGGTCAACAGAATAAATCACAAGCAAATCCCAAACGGCAAATATTTTGGGGGGAGGCGGGGTGGCATCGTGGTGACAAGAATCATCCCTGCTCTCAGGGCAAAAGGACGAACACTCAACTGGCATTCAGTCAGTCTGTAGCCCCACCCCCACGCTTGAGCGCCTAAACTTGAGCATCTCAAGGGAAATGCGCACCCCAAGGCCGCCCGCCGCACCTCTGGAGAGGTGTAATTATTAATCACAGCTCCCGGAGCGCCCGGAACACCAGGCACTGGTCGGCAGGCGTACGTGTACTAACCTGTTTAATCTTCACAATGGCGGAGTGGATACTGTCATTGTACCCACTTTACAAACGGGAAAAATCAGCCCAACAGGTTACATAATTTAGTCAAGGTCAAGGAGTGGATAAAGTCTGGGTCTGAAGTTTGGCTCCCGAGCCAGATCTTTTTATTTTTTTAACAGTTTATTTTCAAATTGGTTTCCATGTTAACACCCAGTGCTCCTCCCCAGCCGAGGCAGATCCTTAACCGTATGCCGTATTGTCTCTTCACAGGAAGTTCTCTGACTTGAGCTGAAATTTCTCTCCCCAGGGCTTCCTCTGTCCTGTTCCCATTCCCGGCCGCTGAAGAAGTCTAATCTTTTCCCGTAAGATCCTGTGTCCCTCCTCCCCTCCACTGCTTCCTCCCAATTCCTCCCAAGCTTCCTTCCGTGACATGGTTTTGCATATTTTGCCCAACTGGCCAATCTTCTCTGAATGCAAACAATGACAGAGGTACCGTAAGGAATGTTCTAGAACACATTCCCCCATGGACTAAAAAGCGTTTTACAGAGAAAGCACTGGTCCGTATGCCAGATCAAATCACGATTAAAGATACTCCTGGCAACAGTTGGTCCATAAGGACAGAGACCAGACAGGGGTGGGCTGGGCGTCACCGTTTCTGGAAACCCTATCCGTGCCCTTGACCTCGTATCCTGATAACTGAATGCTTCTGTCTGCAGGAAATCTGCAGGGGGCCACCTGCCTTACCGCGAAAAGGAAAAGGCCTCCGTCTTTGAGTGCAAGACCCCAATCCAAGTGCAAAGAAAATGGCCATCTCTGGTCACAAAACCTGAGAACTTTTCTGCAGAAGGATTCATTTTATCAAGTTCGACCAAGACAGATATTCTAACTAGAATGTAGACAAGACGTAAAAAAGGAAGAAGGATGCCTGTTCCCCATCAGTTAAAAAGTCCAACAGTAATTGGGAAGGCCTAGTAGGACCATTCTTACCTGAGCGGCGGCCAGAACGGGACTAAACGCCTCAATCTGGTAATGCTCCTTGAGGTCACTGCCAAGTTCTTCTATCTTACAGGTCAGAACTGAAATCGCAGAGGGGAGAAAGCACCGTGTTTAGGACATGCCACTTGCCAAGCGGAGGAAATCCCGCACGCTGTAAGGTGTTAGTCCGTGATCTGACGGAAGCAGGAGGGTGTCCAGGATGTATTTCTAAGTGGCCTTCCATCTGGCCACATAGCGAGTGGCAGAGTCCCTGAGCGGCAGCTCGGGTCCCCACGACCCAGTCTTCCTTTCATGCTGTCATCGGTGAGGTTTAGGGGGAGCCAAGCCCAACCTGGAGCATCTTCTATTCTTTTTCTTTTTTTTGTAATTTTTTAATGTTGGTTTTTTTTTTTAATTATGTATTTTTTGAGAGAGAAAGAGACAGCAAGAGCAGGGGAGGGTCAGAGAGAGGAAGAGACACGGAATCCGAAGATAGGCTCCAGGCTCTGAGCTAACTGTCAGTAATAGAACCCGATGCAGGGCTCAAACCCACGAATGGTGAGATCAGGACCGAGCCAAAGTAGGCCGCTTCACTGAATGAGCCACCCAGGCGCTCTAATCTTCTATCCTTTACAAGGAAGAAGCTGTAAATGTCTTTGACCTTACTCGGCTTCTTTTACACAGCTCAAGTGGCTGTCACTGGGAAACGGCCAGGCACTTTTTCTTTAGCTCTTTTCTCAGTGACTTGGGAGAATGACTGACAGCCTCCCCTCCACTAATGGGCATCCGGAAAACGTCTAGCGACTCCCATGTTCAAAGGCAACTTTGGGGCTTGTTCTCTCAGCCTCGCTAAAGCTTTATACTCACTCTACGCCTTCCCAGGTAGTTTATAGTCTCCGGAACTTCTTTCTTTCTTTTCTCATAAATTTTTAAAAATATTTTATTTTTGAGAGATAGAGAGAGAGAGAGAGAGACAGACAGACAGGGAGGAGAGTGTGAGGGGGGAGGGGCAGAGAGAGAGGGAGACAGCAGGCTCCAGGCTCTGAGCTGTCAGCACAGAGCCTGATGTGGGACCTGAACCCATGAACCGTGAGATCATGACCTGAGCCAAAGCGGGACATTCAACGACTGAGCCACCCAGACACCCCTCCTGAATTTCAAAGGGAAAAACAATCACCTTCTCGAATGTCTGGAAGCTTCTGAAACATTGATTTGTAGCTCCCGGTTAGTGCCTCTGGACACCCCAAGACCTTCAGGCTGATGTTGCCGGCCCCTCCTCTTCCAGACCAAGACACTCCCTGTGCTGAGCCAAAGGAGGTGACCACTTCTCCTCGGTTACTTCTCGAGTTGTACTTCTGAGAGCGAGTAGCACTGATCGGAAGCAGAACAGACAAACGTTACTATGTTCATGTCTACAGAGAGAGGAAGAAAACGAGGTCGCCTTTGGGAAGCAGGGACTGGAGAAACATCAAGCCGGCCTCACATTGTATAAATCTAATCAGCTTAATGGGGTTGGACATACCCGGACCTTTAAGGAATTTCAGGAATGAGGGTAAGTTTAGACACAGAGCCAGATTTTAAAAAGTTTTCTCCTGGCTTAAAACGAAACAAAGCAGAACCAAACCAAACACTGAACTGATTAAAAAGCAAGTTTCAAGCACCGCTTTCTGTCTGACGATTTTTCAGCCCTTATGAGCCTGGCTAAGGATAGGCCTTAAGTTGCTGCCTACGTCTAATACCTCACGACGGAGTTGAAGGCAGACACCCCGATAAAACCCAGTGACAGGGACTAATCCACGTTCCCCAGTGTCCACGGAGGTGGAGAGGTAATGAATTCAGTCAGCTGGTGAACAAACATTCCCATTCTTCGAGGCTCAACGGACAAGTGCTCCTATTTCCATTCGCTGGCACGTAAACAAGAACACACGGAGGCTGCCGAACAGCCTGGGTGGCAGCGAGGCCCTCCGGTCCTCCGGCTGTGCACGCAGCTTACAAAGGGGTCGATTTCAAACGGTCTTCATGTAACACACCGGGGACCCTGCAGGAAGCAGTGTGACGTGGGCAACCTCGCGACCGGGACAATCAGTCCCCTTTTGACACCAGGCTACAGAAAATGAGCTCAATTAATGGTCTCGCTCTCCAGGGCCGCCTCTACCCGAGTAATTTAGAAGTTTACTTTCATAAATTACCAAACCAGTTTCTGACGTCAGCTTTATTATCGTGCGTTTAAAAAATGCCTAGGCAGCGCATCGCCGACTTCGCCAGGCTCCTCCTGGGGCAGCTCCATGGGCCTGCCATTGCCGCCGCCGGCCCTTTGAAGCCACGACATTTCGGGCGACTGCTTATTTAGAGATTATGACCGCTGTGGTAGTGCTGGTTCAGCTCATGAGAACCGTGTCTCCACACCAAGTTTCATTTATTTATTTATTTTAATGTTTATTTATTATTGAGACAGAGAGAAACAGAGCGTGAGTAGGGGAGGGGCAGAAAAAGAGGGAGACACAGAATCCGAAGCAGCTCCAGGCTCCGAGCTGTCAGCACAGAGCCCAACACGGGGCTCGAACCCACAAACTGTGAGATCATGACCTGAGCCAAAGCCGGACGCTTAACTGACTGAGCCACCCAGGCGCCCCACTACACCAAGTTTCAAAGATGCTCTTGGAAGTCTAGGAAGCTCACGGCCGAAACCCGAGAGCAGGAGTGGACCACGTTGGAGTTAACTGTCCACCAGAGGCCCAGGTCTGCTCATCTGAATGACTGTGATCATCTCCCTCCTCAAGAGAAGGAGCTGGCAAACCTTAAGCTCTGCTGAATCTAGAAGCCGTGATCCAAAGTACAGGTGGTGATCCCCGAGGGTCCGTACTTCCCTCAGTGGTTACTATGACTGTCCCTTAGCCTCATTCTGACGTGGCAACACCAAAGCCTTTCTCTGACTCGGCGGGGCCCCCGCCTATGGGATCCTCCAACAAGAGACAGGTCATTTATGGATTTCAAACAGCTCACACGTGATCTTTGTGGATTTACGCGTGGAGGTGGCAGCGGGGACCAAAATGCCAATTAAGTCCGCATAGATTCACAGTGACAGACAAGCAACTAGCTGTAACCTGAGAGAGGAGCCACATTAGGAACACAGAGACGTGCTTTTCTTTTTAAAAAACAAATACTTCAGCTGAAGAGAAGGAGGAGGAGGAGAAGAAACCCAACAACGCATAAACTAACAGAGGCAGGTGGAAGCCTATTTGTCTCTACTGGCAACGCTCCTGAGACCACAGGACTTCTGAATGGGTAGGTTGTTTTCCGCAGACGGTATCAGTTTCTGATCTAGGAAATGAGCCCCAGAAAAGTGGGTGGAAAGTGAGTTTCCTTCACTACTGGAAGACACGGTAATTTTCCACACAGGAAGCGAAGGCAGCGAGGGAGGGAGCAAAGAGGCTCCCCGGCCAGGCGCCGCAGAGGCACGCGTCCACCCCGTCTAATCGGGTCGCTCTGGATAGCCGGCCACCTGATGCCCAGAGAAAGTGGGGGGCACGCCTGCTGCCTGGCAGCTGGATTAGTGCTGACCCATACCTCGGAGAGAAACTCGACGGCGAGAGCAGCTGATGGGGGCTCCGGATAGACACCGTCCTTTTTGTCAGGGGGGTTTCTGGGGTGGTGATGACTCGCTTCTGAGAGCCCTAGGAACAAAACAGACACAGAATCTCAGGGACTGCAGATCCGAGTTGCTAGCTGAGCGTACACAGCCCCTTAGGAAGAGAAGCAGGGTGCCCGAATGCAGGGCACGAGGCGGGACTCGGCCGGTTCTGTTCTTAAGGCCCCATCTCCAAGCACAAGCCCACACGGACATCTGCAGCGGGATCCCCAAGATCCATCACTATCCTGTCCCCATTTTGAAGGCAATAATGAAAAAGTACTGACATTTCGCAGAACAAGACTGCCAAGCAGACAGTCTGTCCTGTCAAATCGTTCACGTGGTCACTCTTTCCCCACCACAGCTGCTGAGTTCTGCGACGCGGATGGCTTTGACCTGCGTGGACACGGCTTCCGCAGAAGGGACGGAACCACGTTACTATGCACTCCGGCAAAGTTCACTGCACATTTTCAACATCAGAGATGGGAACGACTCCAGGCAGATAACATGGCCGGGCTCATAGCTGGAGACTATTTAGCAAACGCCTCCCCGATGGGTCATTTCTGTTTTCTGGATTTTATTCATCAATAAGAATCCAAAGATAGGCCCAGGATGGAGGATGAAACCTGTAGCTCAGAGATCTATTGCTCCCCAAAGTCTAGAATAGCGACTGCGGCAGAGCAAAGACAAAACTCTTGCCGGGATCACAACCAGGAGGCCAGCTGGTGGCAGAGGCCTCTCTGCCCTTGGGCTCCTCCTGGCTGTGGATGGAAGACATGCCACCACGGCTGCCTGCTGGGGATGCCTGGGGACGGAACCCAAGGGGTAGACTATCATTAAGTAACCGGAATGGAAATTAGATTTTAAAAAGACCCTTATGCTGCGACCACTCTTTTTTTTCCCCCTCTGCTTCCTGCCCGCCACTGGAGAGCTATGGCCCAACCCATAATAACCATTGTTTAAAAATGTTTATTTTTCAGAGAAAGAGCATGAGCAGGGGAAGGGCAGAGAGAGAGGGAGACACAGAATCCAAAGCAGGCTCCAGGCTCTGAGCTGTCAGCACAGAGCCCGATGTAGGGGGTCAAACCCACAAACGGTGCGATCATGACCGGAGCTGAAGTCGGATGCTCAACCCAGGTGCTCCTACAATAGCCATTTTTTAACGGTATTTTAATAGTTTTCCAATAAAAAAAATAAATTCTAATATTTACAATCTTGGTTTAAATGTCTTTATCTGAATAGTACATTTGCTTTTTTTGCATTATATTATGAGCATTTTCCCATATTATCACACACGGTCCTCTTTAGTAGCTGCGTTCATTCAACTGCTATGTAATATTAACATAACTACTTCTCTGTGGCTGGATGTCTGGGATGCTCATAGTTTGGGGGGATTATAAACAATGCGGGGATGCCCCGGTTCATGCAGATAGCATCTCCCATAATTTGGATGATCTCCTTAGGCAAGTGGCTGACCAGGAAGAGTAACCGGACCAAAGGATGGATACGATTTTATGGTTTTGATATACTTTCTCAATCTATTTTCTTAAGTGACTCTTGTAATACACAGGCGCTGTCGAACTCTAGGGCCAAGGTGGTCTGGGAGTATGTCAAGAGAAAGTCAGTCTGTCTCCCAGGACGTGGCGAGAGGATGTCACTCTAGGAGACAATGCAGTCTCGTGGTCCTTGTCCTCAGCCCTCGCGGTGAATCTGATTGTGTCAACAGTCCAACGCCACGTATGCTTCTCGGGGATGCAGTCTAACCACGCTCACGAGATCTCTCCACACCACACGCCATATGCATTTGCAGCGAGGAACACAAGAGACCGAGGGCACCAGAGTCCCATATCCTGGGGTGAGCACATTCTCATACCACACAGAAACCCAGGTTATGGCCAAGGGTGCCTGCTAGCTTATTAATTTGCTAGAAACAGAACGCTGGCGGCACGGGAACTTCACATCCTCGGGCTAACACATCCTCGCCCTGTCAGGCAGGGTGTGAGGAAAGCCAGACGATAACCACAGGATTTATGGCGGGCACGGAGGCGAAAGAGCAGCTGTCAAGTGCCCAAGTCAGATAGTTCATGACGATAAACAAGGCCCTTGGAACATCCACCCCCTACAGCACAGGAACACCTGCCGTCAGACGCGACAAGGGCCTGGCAACCTCACTGTGGTTCTGTTCGTGCGCGAACGACCAAGGCTGGCACCGTGACGACTTTGTCAGGAGGCCACGGCTGTATTGCCCAACAATGAGCAAGCAGTTTCCTGTTCTACGTATTTAACATTTCTCTTGCTCAACCCATACGGTGTCTCCTCCGAGCTTCAGACACACTTCATATTGTTGGTTCATTTCAGTCCGACCCGCTCAACTCTGATTCCCTGGTCACCGAGTGTGATTCATAACTGAGCCCCCTAAATGCCTTCGTGGCAGAAATGGTGTCCTCGGTCGGATGTCTCCGTCGCTGGAAGGGTACATACTTCCGCACCAAGTCAAGTGAATCTGCATCTGATCTATGCATCAGTCTACCGAGAGCTGGTTACTAGGAGTCAGTCCCCAAGAACGTGGTCAACTCCGGACATACAGACAGAGCAGATAAATTCTGGAGCTGTGAGGCCATCAGTCAGATCGACACGCGGCAGCCCCACTGGGTGTCATGATGCTGGTTGGTCCTACCCAGGGAGCCAGGCGACCCTGCTTACCCAGAAGAGATGTCCTTCAACAACTACC
This sequence comes from Suricata suricatta, assembly GCF_006229205.1. Classification (NCBI taxonomy): domain Eukaryota; kingdom Metazoa; phylum Chordata; class Mammalia; order Carnivora; family Herpestidae; genus Suricata; species Suricata suricatta. The sequence continues at coordinate 6,462,397 of NC_043710.1, forward strand.
AGTGTGCCAGGCCCCGGGCACACAGCAGTAAATAAAGCAGTGTGTCTGCAAGGACCTTCCGTTCTAGGGGAGGGAGGCAGACTCAAAACAAAGAAGCAAATACATGTCTTGTGGTAATAGGTTCCGCAGAGAAAAGCAGAGCAAAAGAAAACAGAGGGAAAGAGGAGAGGGCTTTGTTCTTATAGGCAGATTTGTTCCCTCAGACAGGGGGCATAGGAGGTGGGCACATGTGGGGTGTCTGAGGAGCACCAAGACCACCGGAGTGAGGAGAGGAGGGGAGACAAGGGAGTGGGGCTGACTCAGGACAGACCCTCACGCACCTTCCAGATGTGGTCAGGGAAGATGGGAGAGCCAGCGGAGAGCCGTGAGCAGGAAACCCCAGCCTGACTGGCATCCCACAGGAGCACGGAGCACCGACCGTTGTGTGAACTGCTTAGAGGCGGACAGAGCGAGAGAAGCCAGGACTGGAAGCCGCCCCGCTCGCTCGGGAGACGGCGCTGCTGCAGGCCTCGCTGTGACGGGTCCTGGGGGACAGGGGGACAGGGCCCGGATTCCGGGAGGAGGCCCGACAGGACCAGTGGAGGAGCTGGACGTGGGGCGTGATGGAGATGGAAGACCGGAGGTCTCGGGGTTCCTGGCCTGAACGAACGCAAGAACCAGGGAGATTTTTAGTAAGATGTGGGCTCTCGCACGAGCCCATCTCTAGGGGGAAAGTCAAGTGCTGATTTCAGAGCTCTTCAGTTTTAAGCGAAGGGAAATCGCAGAGGTCCACACAGTCTGTGGCATGCACCTGTTTGTGTCACAGCTCCGCGGGGCACGTTTCTAGCTTTCTGGCTCGCCACAGGCACACTGGACGACTCCCCTTCTTTCTCATGGCGTAACTTTGGAAAATGAAGGCTTGCTCCGTGTTTATTGAGTTTCTACACATTTATTTGAAGCTTCTTGAAGGCAGAGCCCAGCCATGCCCGTTTCATTCACCAGTGTTTACCCAGCGTCTAGTACAGTGCCCGGCATGCAGCAGCTGCTCAGTAAATGAATGAAAAGCATCCTGACTGTGTAACTGAGGAACCTGCAGCTCAGATAAAACAACCCGCGCAAGGCCACCTAGGGCTTTAGACTCAGGCTCTGAGGGCCACGCTCTTCCACTACCCTACCCTACCTCTTGCGAATAATCTATCACTAGAACTGGATTATTTGATTATAGGACTTCTACCCGGCACAACACTCTGTAACTTTTACAGAGAGTAATTATGGATACTGTATGTATAAACATTTCATGATCCGCTAATTGAAAACAAAAAAGCAGGACAGCTTCCTGGTCACAGGACGGCCATTACGTAAGCGCATCTATGCCTGTGATGGGAAAGGAAGACATGGTAGGAGCGCGTGGTTCTTCTTCTCCCTCAGAACTTCAAGGGTTGTGACAATGTTTTAGTGTTTTTAGGATAGAGAAAAATGCTACTTATAGAAAGCATTTGCAAACACTATACTCACCTTAGAGGGTGTGGTGTAAGAGTTCAGGAGGGTCTCTTCTTCTTCCTCCACTTCAATTCTAAAATCAGTGTTTAAGGAAAACAAACTTCCACTCGGAATCTAAGGCAATGGTTGACTGAATAAGAAATCTAAATAATAGGTACTTAAAAACAAATTATTTGAGGGAGAGAGAGGGAGAAAGAGAGAGAGAGAGAGAGAGAGAGAGAGAGAGAGAGAGAGAGAGAGAGAGAGAGAGAGAGAGAGAGAGAGAGAGAGAGAGAGAGAGAGAGCGCGCCTGCAAGAGGGGGAAAGGGGCAGAGGGAGAGAGAGAGGATCCCAAGCAGGCTCCATGCTCGGCACGGAGCCCGACGTGGGGACGTAGGGCTCGATCCCACAACCCTGGGATCATAACCTGAGCCCAAATCAAGAGTCAGATGCTCAACCAACTGAGCCACCCAGGAGCCCCGGTAGGTACTTCTTATGATTTGTTTTTATTTATTTTATTAAGTTTATTCATTTATTATTTCTGAGTGAGTGTGCGTGCACGCTCACACACAAGTGGGGGGAGGGGCAGAGAGAGAGAGAGGGAGGGAGACATCGAATCCAATGCAGGGCTCGAACCCACAAACCATGAGATCATGACCGGTGCTAAAGTCAGATGCTCCACTGACTGAGCCACCCAGGTGCCCCTGTTATTTGTTTTTAAATTACACAAATTATGAAACACAGCATGTGCCTGATGCAAAGACCTTCTGCAGAAAAGGATACAGCTCTTGGATGGAAACAATGTCTCTGGCTCCTGCGTGCCCCCCATCCCTGGAGGCTATGTGTGGGCCTTTGGGCAATCTTTTGCTCAGACACTGAGGAATAAAAGATAAGGAATATATTATTGCGTAGTCAAGTAACAGAGGAGGCGTTTTTCACAGCCATGAAGTAGTAACAGGTGTTCAAAACATCATCACATAGATCTAAAATTCCTCAAAGTAAGAATTAAGATGCATGATAGACTAAAAACAGAGAGTTACCCAATGACTGTCTCTAAGAACTTAATTCTAATGACAAAACCAATGATTTGTTGAAGACCCACCACCAGACACACACAGTGTTAGGGGATTTATACCCCCTCTCGTTTAATTCTTACAATAACTGTAAAAAATGTGGGTTCTCAGAACCACTAACAGATGAAGAAACGGAGGCTCAGAATCCAGACCTGATTCTAAAGCCCGTACTCTTCTCAACACATCACAACGCCTTACCTCAAGAGCAGAAATGGAGAAGTTCATGATTCGTTTCCTTCCGTGTTGTTCTTACCTCATGCTCAAAGGAGTTCAGGATCTCTGAGGTCAGGCGACCTTTCCCTGTGCTGGTGAGGAATGCTATAACCTCAGTGGCCATCTTCTCCTCATTCTGCCCATACAGAAGGCACAGCTCTACCACTGCAGGAAGGAAAATTGGACACGTAAGAACTCAGTTCATGTCTTGTAGCCTTCCCCTTGAAAAGTGGAAATAACCTTCTATTTATTCAATCAATATTTATTCAGCATCCACTAATCCCAGGCACTGTTCCAGGCAGGGGACCATAGCAGTGAACAAAACAGAAGAATCCTGGTGTCCACGAAGCTTACTACTGGAGACAGAAAACAAATAAGTAAAATCTGCAGCGTGCTAGATGGTTAAGTGTGCTGGGTAGAAAAATAAAGCTGGGGAAGGGATCAAGGGGGGGGGGGCAGGGGGTGGTAATTTTCAATAAATGATTAGGGCAGGCTTCATTGAGAAGGTGGCACTTGAGTGAAAACCGGAAGTGAGGCATGCAGTAATTCAGGGAAAGAGCTTTCAAGCAAAGATCCTGAGGTAGAAGCAAGATCGGTAGAAGCGAGATCAGCAAGGCCACTATGGCTGGAACGCGGGGAGGAAGGAGACAGAAGAGGAGTTGAAGGGTCAAAGGGGTGCAGATTGCCGGCCACTGTACTTACCCTGGTTAGTACTCTGAGCAACTTGGAAAATCACTAGAGTTTGGACAGAATAGTATCATGATCCAACTTCCACTGAACAGGATTACTCTGGATGCTGTGTTAAGCACAGACTAAAGGGGACAAGGGCAGATTCAGGGGGACCAATTATGAGAATCCAGGCAGGGCGCCTGGGCGGCTCAGTGGGTTAAGTGTCTGACTCCTGATTTGGGCTCAGGTCACCATCTCACGATCATGAGATCAATCCCCATGTTGGGCTCCATGCCAAGCGTGGAGCCTGCTTAAGACTCATTCTGTCTGTCTCTCAAAAAAAAAAAAAAAAAAAGAAGGAGAGAGAGAGAGAGAGAGAGAAAATTATGGCAAAATGCAGGTGAGAGTTGTTGATGGCTTGGATCAAGGCGGTGGCAGTGGAGATGGGGAAGAAGTGGTTGGACTCTAGATGGGAAGCATCCTGAGGATAAAATCAGTGGGATTTGCTGATGTAAAGAAAAAAAGGAGTCAAGGATGATGCTGTCTTCAGCCTGAGCACCCGGAAGGAAGGACAGCAGCAGAAGTACCAGGAGGACCAGGAGACCTACAGATATTTGGTTTTTAGACACACATAGATTGAGGCACCAATCAAACATCCAACCTGGATGGACCAGCCTGCAGTTTTGTAAGACATACACCTGGGAACCGTGAGCAGCACACGGGATAAAAAGCCAGCTGAGATCATAAGGGGCTCATCTGGGGCTCAGGACGAGCCTGAGAAGTGGTGACAGCCAAGGTAAGAAAACAACGAAGTGCAGTGTCTGAGAAGCTAAGAGGAAAACGTGTTTCAAAGAGGACATGACCATCAGATGCTGCTAATTTGAGATGAGGACTGAAAACTCACCACTGACTTTAGCGAGGTGAAGGTCAACTGGTGACCTTGAGAGGAGCAGCTTCAGCAAAGTGTTGGCGGGGAAAAAGCTTCCTGAAATGGGCTTAAGGAGGAACAAATTGAAGACAGCTAATATAGACAACCTTTTGAGGAGGTTTCGTGTAGCTGGGGAGGAGAGAATTGGAACGGGAGGGGTCAACAGAATGTTTTAAAAGCCGAGTAAGGGGGCGCCTGGGTGGCTCAGTCAGCAGAACATCAGACTCTTGTTTTTCTGCTCAGGTCACGATTTTATAATTCATGAGTTTTGGACCTCAAATCAGGCTCTGCACTAACAGCGCAGAGCCTGCTTGGGATTCTCTCTCTCCCCCTCACTCTCTTCCTATCCCCTGCTCTCTCTCTCTCTCAAAACAAACTTTTTTTTTAAGTGGAGCAAGAACCACATTCCTATGCTATTAAGGAAAAAAGACTCTCAGAGACAGAAGAATGGGAAATATGAAGAGTTTAGAATTACTGGGGTGATGTTCTTAAGAAGGTGAGAAAGAATGGGATCTAGGACTCAGCTGGAGGGTTTGGATTTTGCTACGAAGATGGAGAATTTATTCATTGCAATAGGACGGAAGGAGAGGTAGGTGGGAAGAGGGAATGGTGGAAGCTTACGAAGTTCGCACATTACTTCTATTTTCTTGGTGAACAAGAAGTTCATCAGCCTGAGTGGGACTGAATGATGTTAAACAAGGAGAAGGTGGCGAACAGTCATCCAGGACAAGCAGAGGGGGGTAGATCAGGGAAATATGGTCTGACCGGCAATGTTAGTCCCCCTGAGGTTAGTGATTATGAATTCAAAGCCTAGAGTTCCAACACCACTACCAAAGTACCTCTGTGAGATGGAAACAACACGCATTTTGGAAAAGAATGCACTGGGCATATAAACATGGAGTATTCTGGTATCTCGAGGTAAGTCAACATGTTTGCATTCTGGTTTTACATATTAAAAACAGCTCGTGCCCCAGAGCCTGACCTTTAACAGGGAGCACTGGACTTGAGGAAAGAAGGCTGGAGTTCTAGGACCAGCTCAGCTGGTCCCCTCGTCTGTTTCTCCCTCTATACACAGCTGACAAGCTCCCCAGAGCTCCTACCAAAGCTCAAATTCAGTTCTGGGAACCCAGCTCGAGGGATTCATATTTGCACAGACCACCAATGCCTCGCTGGGAAACCGCGGATCAGCAGCAGTTTAAAGCGGAAGCAGGAAAGGGAGGAGCCAGGAATAAAAAGCCACATTGCAAACCCGCCACATCTTTCGCTCGGTTCCAGAGGCTCAAATAATTTCCCAGCTCGTGCCACCGGGCCTAGTCTGAACCTGGCACGTCCCAAGTGCCCCTTTCTGAAACTGCGTTGATCTAAAGCTGCACTTCGTATTCTTATTTTTGAGTTGGGACCCAAGACCCCGCTGCAAACATTCCCAAGGCCCCACGTCCCAAATCGCAACACCTGGATTCACTCTTCATCTCCCACCCACCAAGAGGTCCGATCGGAGGGGGGGAGGAGCTTGGAAGGGCCCCCCCCTCTGGGTTCTACGTGACTCTCGGCACACTGGGCGCGAGCGTGAAGCTCCGCTGGGGTCCGGGGCGGAGGCGAGGGACTCACATTTCTCAGCCAGAGCCTCATCGCAATCCACGTCAAAGATCTGCAACTCCTCCACCAGGCGCTCGGCCGACACGCTCATGGTGACGCAGGGGGTGGGCGGCCGGGGGCCGGGCCCACCGAGCTCGGGCCGGAGTCCAAGGAACCCGCGGCGTGGAGATCGATGGGCAGGACGAGCTTCCCCCCGATCTTTCACCCTTCGGGAGACCGAGACGGAAGGGGGCCAAACAGCCCAAGCTCTCAGGCGATCAGAAGGTCCCAGGCACCAGTCACGGAGACTTTATTTTAACTGGGAGAAGCCCCTAAAAACCCGAAGGGAAGAAGCAGAAATCTCGTTAACTCGCTCTGGACTCCTGGGGAGAACGTACTGCTTCCTAAAAGTTACGGCGCAGCACCTCAACGACTGGAGCAAAACAGAACAGTCATGGAAAACCCGCCAAAAGGTTTGCAAGGAGGGCGCATGCGCGACACCGGGGCTCAACCCCGCCCCTTCCTCTCTGCTTCCTCCTCCACCTTCCCGGGCGCCGCGCGCGCTCGCGCGTCCAAGGGCGCGTGCGCACTAACGCCAACGCGCCTGCCCGCGCGCTCCCGGCCCGGCCCGGCGGGAGACCTCAGATGTGGCGGCTGCGCAGTTGCCTCTCGTAGGGCGCGGAAGGGGACCTCTGGCGCGGGGGCCCTCGACTCGCGTGATCGAAACCGTGTCGCCGTGCCGGCCGCGGTTGCTGTATTTCGGGCACCGCCTGCTGGGCGAAGGAAGCTCGGGGACGAAAGTTCGTCACCCTTTTGGGTCGTGCCTTGGTGCTCGGGCGCTGTTTGGGTATGCCCGCGAGGCTCCCAGAGCCTGGGCCAGCGCGGGTGAAGGAGGGAAGGTCGTACCTTCTCTGTCCCCGCCTCCAACCCTGCACTCGGTGTGCTGTCGCTTATCTTAAGAGGGTGGTTTCGTTAGGGAATCTGGTTGGTTATCGTCAGTGGTTATCAGCTTGGTCCCAGCCACAGCGATAGGTCCGTTTTCTAAATCTGGGGCATTTTGGGGAGGGGGGGAGGTGAAAAATGCCATAATTTTTTGAGCACTTTGGGCTTGGGTGCCTCTGGGTTTCAGAGTACAAGTTCCCAGTGGGCTACTGGAAGTTTAGGGGTGAGGATGGGTCACTAACGGGGAGAGTGTACAGGTAAAATGAAAGGAAGTCTTCCCCTGAAACATCTCCCAAGTCTTTGAGCTAGAAAGTCTATGGGCTAAGCTTAGTAACTTTAGACATTATACTCCCCTAATGGGCTGGTAGTCTTTCTAGAAATGTTTGGTAATATGTACCAGCCCTAAAGATGCTCATTTGCTCTTGACTCCACATTTCGTATCCTAAGAAAACCAGCCTAAATCCAGGCAAAGTTTTACGTACAAAGATGTTTCTGGTGGCCTTATTTACAGTATTAAAAACGGAAACGGTTCCAACATACAAAGGTAGAGGCTGATTAAGGAGTATGGGGTTTTACCCACTTGGTGATTCTCAAGACTGCCCCAAAGAGGCCAAAGACTCCTAGGGGACGCCTCAAGGAATGAGATGAGGCACCAGCCAGGCGGAGCCAGAGCTCCCTGTCTTAGCCTCAGCCAGATGATGTTGAGCAGAGTCAAGGGCAGATGGAGAGGGAAAACCCTTACCCTACCCTAAGTCCTCTTACTGGCAGGTTCCAAGGGCAGGTCCACCTGGGGACAAGCAATAAAGGATGTAATCGTTTTCTATTGTTACGTAATATTTTATTACCAATTTATCGGCTTAAAACAACATCCACTTATTGGCCCAAGGTTCTGTGAATCTGAAGTCTGGGCATAGCGTGTCTCTGTTCTCTGCTCTGTGAGGCTGCAATCAAGGTGTTGGCCAACCTGGATTCCTTTCTAGGGGTTTCTTCACCAACCAGAGAAACTCTGTTTTTAAATGGCTCATGTTATAAAGTCAAGCCCATCCAGATAATTTCTCTCTCTCAGGGCCAAATGCTTTGGGACTGTAATTACATCTACAAAATACCTTTACAGCAGTGCCTGCGTGAGTGTCAAGAGGGCACTGCCCTTACCTGAAAAGATACTGACTCTGTAGACCCCAAGAAAGAAAAATAAAAACCAAAGGGGAAGTTACTGAATATTTGGGTCTATTTTGAAACATGTAAGGCCTTTGATGTTGGATAGTTTCATTCTGTGGTAAAAATAAATGTAGTATGGGAGGAGGAGTTAGATCCTCTGCTGTGGGTGTCAGAAATAGACTAGGTATGACACCAACTCATCTCCCTTCTTTCAATGTTTTCCTGAATTATTAGTTGCTTGTTATCTGGAGGTGGAGGATGGGGGCTGATTGGCAAAAGACTGACTCTGGTGTTTTATAGAAAACTTTCAAGAGCATGTCAGGGGCACCTGGGTGGCTCAGTCGGTTAATCGTCTGACTTCCGCTCGGGTCATGATCTCATGGTCCATGTGTTCGAGCCCCGCATCAGGCTCTGTGCTGACAGCTCAGAGCCTGGAGCCTGCCTCAGATTCTGATCCCCTCTCTCTGCCCCTCCCCTGCTCATGCTCTGCCTCTGTCTCTCAAAAATAAATACACGTTAAAAAATTAAAAAAAGAAGAGCATGTCAATACTCTCTAGAATGTGGGATTATTTGTCAAATACTGTGCCCAGATAACAGGGAAAAACTCATTCCACATCCTATTATAAATGCCTAGTAGCCATTTGGATTTCCTTTTCTCCATCTTGCATCCTTTGTCCTTTTCCTTTTCCTACGAAGTTGCAGGAGCTCTTTGTATATCATAGACCAGAGGTCACAAACTATGACCCTTAGGCCCAAATTGGTCACCTGTTTCCATAAGGTCTTCAAGTTAAGAATATTTTTCACATTTTATGGGGCGTCTGGGTGGATTAGTCGATTAAGTGTCCGACTCTTGATTTCAGCTCAGGTCATCATCTCATGGTTGGTGAGATGGAGCCCATGGTGGATCTATGCTGACAGCACTGAGCCTGCTTGGGGTTCTCTCTTTCTGCCTCCCCCCTCCCCGCCCCTTGCATGTGCTTTCTCTCTTAAATAAACAACAACAAAAACCTAAATTCTTTTAAAAAAAGGAAATATTTACATTTTTAAATGGTTAAATAAGGGGTGCCTGAGTGGCTCAATCAGTTAAGCAGTCGGTCAACTCTTGATTTCGGCTCAGGTTGTGATCTCATAATTTGTGAGTTCGAGCCCCATGGTGGGCTCTGCTTCCTGTGGAACCTGCTTTGGGTCCTCTGTCTCCCTCTTACTGGCCCTCTCCCACTTGAGCTCTCTCTTTCTCAAAAATAAATAAGCCTTAAAAAAAATTTAATGGTTGAAAAAATCAAAAGAAGAATATTTCATGATGTATGGGAATGATATTCAATCTAAATTTCAGCATGCGTAAGATTTTATTGGAACACAGCCATGCCCATTTGTTTATGGTCTGTAGCTGAGTTTGTTCTACAGTGACAGACTTGAATAGTTGTGACAGGGACCTTATGGCCCTTAAGACTTAAATATCTTCTGTCATTTACAGAAAATGCTTGCAGACCCTGTCATAGACAGTAGGCACTGTCTAGTACGTGTGTTGCACAAGTATATTTTCCAACCTGTGTTTTAACTTCGTAATTTCTTCTACCAAAGTTTAAATTTTTTTCTTTTTCTTATTTATTTTTTTAATGTTTATTTATATTTGAGAGAGAGAGAGAGAGAGCAAGCATGAGAGAGCCAGGGAGGGCCAGAGAGAGATGGGAACAGGATCCCAAGAAGGCTCCCCACTGACCGCGCAGTGCCCCACATGGGGCTCAAACCCATGAACCCAGTGTGGGGCCTGAACCCACGAACCATGAGATCATGACCTGAGCTGAAGTCAAGATCCAGATGCTCAACTGATGGAGCCACCAGGTGCCCCTACAATTTTTTTTTAAAGATTTCATTTTCTAAAAAATTTCGGGGCACCTGGCTGGCTGACTCTTGGTTTTGGCTCAGGTCATGATCTCTTTGGTTTGTGAATTCAAGCCGCCAGTGGGGCTCTGTGCTGACAGCGTGGGGCCTGCTTGAGATTCTCTCTACCTCTTTTTCTGCCCCTCCCCTGCTTACAGTCTGTCTGTCTGTCTCTCTCCCTCAAAATAAATAGACTTAAAATTTTTTTATTTTAAAGTAATCTCTACACCCAGTATGGGGCTCGAACTCAGAACCCCAAAGAGTTGAGGGCTCAACTGCCTGAGCCACCCAGGCACCCCTACAATTGTTATGTCTATCTTTTCCTTTGTGGCTTTTTGGTTTTCTGCTTTGCTTAATAAGGTCTCCCCAGTCTAAACTTACTTGTGCAATATTCTCCTAATTTCTCTTTTAGTAATTTGTTTTACATTTTACCTTTGGATCTCTAGTCCACCTGGAATTAATTTTATTTATGATGCGAGGAAGTATTTAGCCTTGTTTTCTTCCAGACAGCCAGTGTGTCAGGTCAGCTTAGAAAATGAAACATTCTTCTGCACGTGAATTAGACTGAGATCTTTTCATGTATTCTTAAGTTCCCCAAATACTTGGATCCTTATTTAATTTTATTATTTGTTTGTTTGTTTACTTATTTATTTAAGTAGACTCCCTGGCTAATGTGGGACTTGAACTCACAATCTTGGGATCAAGAGTCAGATGTTCTACTGACTGAGCCAGCCAGGCACCCTAAATACTTGGATCTATTTCTGGATTTTTTTTTTATTCCGCTCCACTGATTTTTGTCATTGCCTTTTCTATGAAAGTGTAATAATGTTTTGATTATAGTACTGTATCAGATAGGTTTGGGATTAGTAACATATAGCAAAATCCTAAAATAACAGGCACTTGGAAAAACTGAAGTGTATTTCTCTATCAGATAAAAGGATTCCAGAAATAAGCCCAGGGCTGATGTGGATTCACGGTCCTCAGTGACTGGCGTCTTCCCTCTTCCTGCCCCGCTGTCCTCGTGTTAGCCTCCCCAGAATGGCTTCTGGGGTGCCAGCCATCACACTCATAGTCTGAGTAGGAAGAAAGAGGGGAAAGACTTTTCCAAACCTTCATCTAGTCCTTTCTGAAGGAGTCATTTTATAAACCATTCCCAACAACTTTTAGATTTTGGTCACCTAGTCACAGAAAAAGAGGACAGAAAATCCAGCTTTATACGTTATAATGTTGTATTATTGGGGTGACAGGCACATTGTTACCCTCATTAATAAATTTTGTTAGTAAGAAAAGAGAGACTTAGTGCTGGCCAAGCACTTAACAGCCTTTGCCCCAAGTAACTTTATAGTTACTCTTAAAAACTGTAGGGGAAATGGTGCCTGGGTGACTCAGTCGGTTAAGTGTCCGGCTTCGGCTCAGGTATCTCACAGTCCTTGGGTTCGAGCTCCGCGTCAGGATCTGTGCTGACAGCTCAGAGCCTGCAGAGCCTGGAGCCTGCTTCAGATTCTGTGTCTCCCTCTCTCTCTCTGCCCCTCCCCTGCTCACACACTCTCTCTCTCAAAATAAAGACATAAAAAATTAAAAATAATAAAATAAAAACCGTAGGGGTGAGGCACCTGGGTAGCTCAGTCAGTTGAGCATCCAAATCTTTTTATTTTTATTTTTATTTATCTTTAAAATTTATTTTTGAGAGACAGAGAGAGACAATCCGAGCAGGGGAGGGTCAGAGAGAGAGGGAGACACAGAGTCCAAAGCAGGCTCCAGGCTCTGAGCTGTCAGCACAGAGCCTAATGCAGGGCTCGAACCCACGAACTGTGAGATCATGACCTGAGCCAAAGCCGGACGCTTAACTGACTGAGACACCCAGGCGCCCCAAGCATCCAGATCTTGACATGGGCTCAGGTCAGCTTAGGTCGTGAGATCTAGCCCCATATTGGGCTCTGTGCTGACAGTGTGGAGCCTTCTTGGGCTTCTCTCTCCCTCTCTTTCTGCCCCTCCCTGACTGAAGCTCTCTCTCTCTCTTTTTCTCTCACTGTCTTTCTCTTTCAAAATAAATAAATAAATAAACATTAAATAAAAATCTGTAGGGGAGCCTGGTTGGCTGTTAGTGGAGCATGTGACACTTGGTCTCAGGGTTGTGGGTTCAAGCCCCTTGTTGGGTGTGGACTTAAAATTTAAAAAAAACCTTTAAAAATAAATAAAAAATAAAAGTAAAAACTGTTGAAGTATTTGCTATTTTTAAAACAATTTTCAAGAAACCATTTTAATCTTTAGAATGACTTTATGTGGTCTACTCTATATCAGGCCATTCTGATAGAAGGTATTTAAATTTTTTATATACTTGGGAAGCATTGATACTTTTCTTTTTAAAAAAATTCTATTTTTAAGTAATCATACCCAACATGGAGCTCGAACTCACAACCCTGATCAAGACCCATATGTGCTGACTGAACCAGCCCAGGTGCCCTGAGAATTCATACTTTTCTGATATAAAGGATTCCAAGCAAGATCTTGTTATTTCTTCATTTTTCGAGCACTTGTGTTCATGTCCTTAGATACAACTTTATAGTTTTTTCCATAGAGATCCTGTCTTTGTTCAAATTATCAACACAGTATTTTTTGTTGTTCTTGTGAATGGAATATTTTTCTCACACTGATTTCTAGTTGGTCATTGCCAGTTCAAAGAAAAATGATTGTCTTTTGTACATATTTTTTAAGCCAATCACTTTTGCCAAATCCTTTTGCTATTAAAAAAAATTTTTTTTAATGTTTATTTTTGAGAGAGAGACAGAGTACGAGTAGGGAAGGGTCAGAGAGAGAGGGAGACACAGAATCGGAAGCAGCTCCAGGCTCTGAGCTGTCAGCACAGAGCCCGACAGTGGGGCTCGAACTCACTAACTCGAGATCATGACCTGCGCCGAAATCCGATACTTAACCGACTGAGCCCCTGGTTGCCCCATATTATTTTTAATGTTTTAGGAGAGTCTCAGATTTTCTAGGTTATTTTAATTACAAACAAAGAGACTTTGTCCCCCTTCTTTTCTTTACAAAAATTGTTTTTAATATTCGTTTTTAAGAGAGAGAGAGTGCAAACAGAGGAGAGACAGAAAGAGAGGAGAGACAGAATCCAAAGCAGGCTCCAGGCTCTGAGCTGTCAGCACAAAGCCCGACGTGGGGCTTGAACCCACCAAACTGAGATCATGACCCGAGTGGAAGTTGGACACTCAACCAACTGAGCCACCCTGGTGCCCCTCCCCTTCTTTTCAAATATTGATGCTCATACTTTTATTTTCCTGTCTCAGTGCATCAATCCAAACCTTGAAATCACAGTTGAATCACAAGGGCATCTTGCCTTTTTCTGTTTCTGAGGGCAGTGGGTCCAGCATCATGTGGTTGGATGGTCATTACTGGTTTTGTTAAGAATGTATTATCAGTGTTATTTTCTTCCAGTTCTGTTTTACTTAGAGTTTATTAAAAATGACTGCTAAACTATACCCAACAGCAAGAGAACAATTTCCTTTTTTAATTCATGGATGTCATGAAGTGTGTCACTTTTCTAATAATAAAACAAATGTTTGGGTGCCTGTGTGGCTCAGTTAGTTAAGCGTCTAACTCTTGATTTTGGCTCAGGCCATGATCTTATGTTTGTGAGATTGAGCTCCATATCAGGCTCCATGTACCAGGCTCCGAGCCATCAGCACGGGGATTGGGATTCCCTCTCTCTCTGTCCATCTGCCACTCGTGTGTGCACACAAGCACGTGTGCACTCTCTTTTAAAATAAATAAATGTTGCAAAAAATGCACTTTAAAAGATCATGTATTAAAAACGTGCATCAAAGATCACTATCAAGAAAGTGAAAAAATAATTCACAGAAAAGGAGAACATGTTTGCAAATCATATATCTGATAAGGATCTGGTATCTGGAATTACAAGGAATTCTTATAACTCAATCAACAACAAAGACAACCCGGAACACCTGGGTGGCTATGTTGGTGATGCATCTGACTTCAGCTCAGGTCATGATCTCACAGCTTGTGGGTTCGAGCCCCACATCAGACTCTATGCTGACAGCTAGCTCAGAGCTTGGAGCCTGTTTCAGATTCTGTGTCTCCTTCTCTGCTCCTTCCTCATTTGCACTCTGTCTCTCTCTGTCTCTCAAAAATAAATATTAAAAGAAAAGAGACACTCCAATTTAGAGGTGACAAAGGACTTGAGTAGACATTTCCCCAACGACGATCTATAAATAGCCAATAAACACATGAAAATGCGCTTAACCTCATCAGTCATTTGGAAGATGCAAATCCTGTCTCTTCACACCCACTAGGAAGGCTATAATGAAAAAGATCAGCAGTAACAAATGTTGACACATGAAGAAATCGGAACCCTCAAGCAAGCTGGTGGGAATGCAGAATGGTGCAGCCATCGTGAAAAAATGGTCTGGTGGTTCCTCAGACAGTTAAAACACAGAATCACCGTATGATTCAGCAATATACGAGAGAATTGGAGGCATTGATACATACAAGAACATCTATAAGAATGTTCATAGCGACACTGTAAGAGCCAACATAGGAACATCCCAAAGGTCCATCTACTGCTAACGGATAAATAAAATATGGTATCTCCATGCCAGGGGGTTGTTACCCGGTCATAAAAGGGAATGAAGTTACTGACACATGCCACAGCACAGATGACCTTGAAAACATTATGTGAAGTCAAAGAAGATACAAACAAAAGGCCGCATACGATATGATTCTGTTTATGTAAAATGTCTAGAAGAGGCAAGTGCGAGGAAACAGAACAGATTAGCGGCTGCCAGGACCTGGGGAGGGACTGCTAACGGGTAAAGGGTTTTTTTCCTTGTAGGGGGATGAAAATGTTCTAAAATTTGATAGCGGTGATGATTACACAACAGTGTGAATATATGAAAAACCACTGAATTGTACAATTAAAATTTTTTAAATTTATTTTTGAAAGACATTGCGAGCAGGGGAGGGTCAGAGAGAGAGGGAGAGACAGAATCTGAAGCAGGCTCCAGGCTCTGAGCTGTCAGCACAGAGCCTGACAAGGGGCTCGATCCCACAACTGTGAGATCATGACCTGAGCTGATATCAAGAATTGGTCACTTAATGGACTGAGCCACCCAGGTGCCCTGAGAAAGACATTGTTCACCCCATTTCACTGACAGGGATTCCATAAACGCAGAGAGGTTAGGGAGTTGGGTGGCAGTCACACAGCTGGTAAGGAAGAGAGTGGACTGTGGACTGCGTCTTTTGTATCGCAGCTGCGAGGAAGCTTAGAGAACCCATTGCGGGAGCCTCCAGGGAACAATGAGGGGAGGCATCAAACCAACTCCTGTCATTGCTTTTCTGGACTTGGGTTGCAAACGGGAATCTCAAGGGCCTCATGTTCGTTAAAAGTGATAGAAAGCGGGGGACGTCTGGGTGGCTCAGTTGGTTAAGCGTTGGCTTCAGCTCAGGTCATGATCTCAATGGTTTGTGGGTTCGAGCCTCACGTCGGGCTCTGTGCTGACAGCTCAGAGCCTGGAGCCTGCCTTCGGATTCTGTGTCTCCCTGTTTCTCTCTGTTTCTCAAAAGTAAATAAATAAATAAATAAATAAATAAATAAATAAACAAAACATTTAAAAATTAAAAAGAATAGAAATGATAGAAAGGGTATAGAAAGGGTTAAGGTCAGGGCCAATCGTGCGCCGCTGTTGGCCACATAGGGTGAGTATGCCACGTATCTGTGTACCTTAGAGCGGTAGATGCAAAGTAGAAATGAGATGGAAATTGGGGTCGAGATTTCATCTTTGGACACTGCAAGCTGATAAGGGTGGCTTTGAGAGAACTGGGTCAGAGAGCAGCAGTATCTATACAATATAATATCTATATGTAACATAATTAATAATGTATATGTAAAATGATAGATCATCACACCTGTGCTCCAAGGGTGCCAAAGGGAAATTTTAAAGGGCTTGAGGGACGTACAGAGAAAGGGCAGTCACTTTGAACTGTCACGTGATAATGTTATTTGCGTTACATGAGAAATGATTTAAGAGTGCTACAACAGAATCCCAAGAAAAGCGATGTTATATCCTGCGTCAACTGAGAAAGGACTTATTTTACTCTTTAAATTAAGTTCATTTCACACTTTCATTTTCTTTCCATTTATTTTTTATCACGGAAAGGCCTTTAATGTAAAACTTAACAATCTTAACCGTTTGTAAGTATGCAGTTCCTTAGTATTTCTCACACTAAGGTTGCAGGAGGCATTGCTCTACACTGTAGGCAGGTGGCCACCAGGTGGCAGCCGTGTGTCACGATCTGAGATTGTTATTTAAACTTGTCCTTCCCAAATTTCCCCCTACGTAGCTATGTGAAGCTAGGGCTTTCAGGCTCAAAGCCATGAGCCTTCAATCAATGAACTACTGTTTGTTTGCTTTTTAAAATGTTTTATTTATTTTTGAGAGAGAGAGACAGCGTGAGCAGGGGAGAGTCAGAGAGAGAGGGAGACATAGAATCGGTAGACAAGTTTCAGGCTCTGAGCTAGCTGTCAGCACAGAGCCTGATGCGGGGCCTGAACCCACGAACCGTGAGATCATGACCTGAGCCAAAGCTGGACGCTTAACCAGCTGAGCCACCCAGGCGCCCCAACCAATAAACTACTGAGTTACTATCCTGAGGCACTGGATTTGATCTGTGGTGGAGAGAGAGATGGGTTACAAAGACAGTAAACGTGGGGTGCCTGGGTGGCTCAGTCGGTTAAGCGTCCAGCTTCAGCTTAGGTCATGGTCTCACAGTTCGTGGGTTCGAGCCCCGCGTCGGGCTCCATGCTGACAGCTAGCTCAGAGCCTGGAGCCTGCTTCGGATTCTGTGTCTCCCTCACTCTCTGTCCTTCCCCTGCTTGCACTGTCTCTGTCTCTCAAAAATAAATAAAATACATAAATTTTAAAAAAAGACAGTAAAAGCATAGTAGAGCACCTGGGATCTACTGCTGCACTCCAGGGGCCGGGCTGGCCTCTCCTGTGTGATCCTCACTCCTGAAACCCCATTCCAGTGGCATTACTGCGCCTGCCTCCACTCCCCACGCTGTCCTCCCCATCGAGGCACAGCTGTGATCTGCTGGAAATTTAAATATGGTCATGTCAGCCCTACTACCCTGCTTAGAACACTCCGTGGGGTCTGCAAGCTGCTCCGCCGGACACTCCCACCTTTCCGGGCTCTTTGTCTTTCCTTCAGCAGACTACTGGTCCTTCAGTCACAGGCCTTTTATCCCCTCGGTGGCCCCCGCCTGGAACGGTCCCCTCTTTGCAGAGCTCTCTCTCATTCTCCTTTCCTATTTCATCTCACGGCTGTCTTCTCTAATCTCCAGGACCTCTCCTCCGAGACCCTCATCACAACTGTAATTTCACGTGTGTTTCTGGCAGTCTTGGATTAGTATCTCTGCCGCTTATTTTACTGTAAGCTCCGTGGGGCAGATGACGTGTGTCTGTTTTTGGATCCTGGGCTCCCAGCCTGCTGTTCATTGACCGAACAAAGGAAACAAGAAGCTAGAAGTTGCAGGGATTTGCTTGGAGCCAGTAGAGATCCCAACCTAGACTGGATGCAGATTTGCACACTGTCTATTCAGGTTGGCTTTGAGCCCTTGGTGACCTTGGGCAGGTTGCCTGACCTGTGTGTCAGTTTCTTAGTTGGCCAAATGAGTATAAAACGACAAGGAAGGGCTGTTGGACTCCAGGGCAGCAGTGAAATGAAATGAGTTGATACATGCGAAGCCTCTAGGCACTGGAGTGTCGGATAGAGACCCACAAGAGAATGTAAGTGATCTCATTAGTGATGTTTTATAGGGGCGCTTGGGTGACTCCGTTGGTTAAGTGTCTGACTCTTGATTTTGGCTCAGGTCATGATCTCCCGGTTTGTGAGACCGAGCCCTGCGTCAGTTGCGCAGGCTGACAGTACAGAGCCTGCTGCAGATTCTCTCTCTCCTCTCTTTGCCCCTCCTCCCCTCAAAATAAATAAATAAAATTAAAATTAAAACAAAAGCCAGCATACAAAGCAACACAACAATTACTCTTCTCCTTGGTTTCTGTGCTCCAGCCCCAGTGGCCTTGCTTCCATGACCAAGCCAAGCTTCCTCCTGCCACAGGACTCTTGCACATGCCCTTCCCACTGATTGGGTCTCCCTTCCCCCTCTCATTGCTTGGTAGCCTCCATTCTTTGTTTCAGATCACAGGTGAACTGGAAACTATCCCCAATCCACCCAAGTTAATTTCCCTCCATTATACTCTCAGAACTCTTATCCTAATGGAAATTTTATATTATTTTTATTTACTTATTTATTTTAGAGAGCTCAAGCAGGGGAGAGGTGTAGAGGGAGGGAGAGAGAGAGGGAGAGAGAGAGAGAAGAGAATCTTAAGCAGGCTCCATGCTTAGAGCAGAGCCCAATGCAGGGCTCGATCCCATGATTTTGGGATCATGACCTGAGTTGAAATCAAGAGTCAGATGCTCAACCAACTGAGCCACCAGGTGCCCCAGGACATTTTATATTATTTTTGACCCAATGCTAAATGGTTGGGACCCTATCGATGTATTCACAGTTGTGTTTCAGTGACCGGCATGTAAGAAGTGTTCAGTATTTCAGTAAGTATCAGTTGAATCAGCGTTACTTCCTGAAATCTTAAGAACAGCCCTGTGAGGTACACATTTTTATTTCCATTTTCTAGATGGGGAAGCTGAGGCTAAATGACTTACCTACGGTCATGTAGCCAGACCTTGAACTCACCTCCAGCTGACTCTACGACACATCATCTATCGCTCTGCTATGGGGCAACAGGCCAAATGTCTTCGAGTTTTGTCTATATATTTTTTTAAATTTCCTTTTACATAACCTGATCATTTCCTGAGATACTCTGGAATCAATGAGCCTCCTTTTAAAGAAAAGTAATTATTGCTGTGACATTTAAGAATTATCAGTACATTGCACAGGATAAGAATCAGGCCAGGTGAATTGCTTTCCTCCTATTACAGAACAGCTTTGTGTTTACTGAGTACAGCTGTGCAGGCGGTTCACTGAGCCAGGGCGCCTGGCCAAGTGGGTGGGAATGGGGTGGGGAAATTGAGCCCATGTTTTGCTGGCCAGGCTGCGCATCTTGCCGTGAAGCTGTATCACCGCAGGGTGGGGCGGGGGTTGGTACTTTTTCCAGCTCGTGCAAAGGCATCCTTCACTCACCGAGCTGGGTCCTCAGGGAGCTGCCTCTGCCTGGAGGGGGGCGTACCTTTCTCAAGTTCACTGAAGTTCACTCAAGGGTGGTGATCGGCCTAGGGGGCCCTGGGTTTATGGTTAGCCCACCTACATGTTTTAATTGAATGAAGCATGCTCTGCTCTAGCAATTTCGGAAGAAAAGGGGCCTATTTGGGGAGTATTGTGCATGAATGGGAAAAGACGGGAAATGACGTCAGCTGTTCTCACTTTCCCAGCCCTGCTTTCAGGGTGGGCGGCTCTCGCCAGCTGGACATTCTTCCTTAGGGCGCAATGTTAACTGTCTTTTTAGAAGCAGGGCTACCCTGAGCCTAAGTGCTCGCCCTAGGGGGAGGGCTGTTGGCTCAGACGCTCCAGCTTTCTCGGAATGGACAGTTTGACAAGTCTAAGAAATTCAAATATTCAGGGCGCCTGGGTGATTCCATCGGTTAAGTGTCTGACTCTTGGTTTCTGCTCGGGTCATGATCTCACAGTTCGTGAGTTTGAGCCCCGAGACAGATTCCGTGCTGGCGGTACGGAGCCTGCTTGGGATTCTCTCTGTCCCTCTCTCTGCCCTTCCCCTGCTCACCTCTCTCTCTCAAAAAATAAATAAACGTAAATAAAAAAATAGAAGAAATTCAAATATTCTTCTGGCTTGTCCTGGGAAAAGCAGACATTCTCAGGAAGACGAGATGGTGTGTAAGGTGGGCCCAGAAGATGGAGCTAACAAGGGCACAAATGTTTTGTTTCGTTTTTTAGAATTAGCTGATTTTTTATCACTGAAAAAAGCAAACCCCCTGAATGTGTGCACGTAGCTGGGGAGTGGCCACGAAGCCGTCGTGCATTTTCAGCGCCGGTTACATGGAATGGAAGCTGCGGTTTTTATACGTTGTCCTACTTTGGCAGAGCTCAGATAGTCAACTCATCCTCCCAAGTGCAGTGAGTTTGCTCTGACATTCGGTTTGTCATAATCATCAGGCTGCCTCGGCCCGTCTGTTCTTTCACGATTCTTTACCTTGTCTTCTTCTCTAATGTATTCCAATAGTTATATCTCCTCTCCTAATCAGGCAAAAAAAAAATGTAGAATTTGGAGCCCTTTTCAGATACAAGATGACATTTAGCTATTTCCACTTCTGTGAGTAAGATTTGAGTCTCTCTGTATGTTCTAATGTCACTTGGTCACTTTTTAAACATCAAAAATATATTGGACGGCTTCCTGATAAGTAATTGTATCCTGTTTGGCACGTTGAATGAAAAATGATCATTGCAAGTTTGCTGATGGAATTAACTTCCAAACACTGAAAATTTTGCTTCAGGGGCGCCTGGGTGGCTCAGTCGGTTAAGTGTCCGACTTTGGCTCGGCTCATGATCTCGCAGTTTGTGAGTCCGAGCCCCATGTTGGGCTCTGAGCTGATGCCTAGGAGCCTGGAGCCTGCTTCGGATTCTGTGTCTCCCTCTCTCGCTCTGCCCCTCCCCCACTCACGCTCTGGCTCGCTCTCAAAAATAAACATTAAAAATTTTTTTTTAATACAAAAAAAGAGAAAATTTTGCTTCAAATGGACATTAAGGAGTGTTGTCACTTCTCAGTTTTTACCTGTTTACATGAAGTTAAGCAAAAGTTGGGGAAGGGAAAATTGTCCACATTCTGGTAAGACCAACTTACAACACAGAAACCTTTGTTATACGTTATCAGAGTTTCTCTGAAGAGTCACATTTCTGCAGCAAGCATTTACCCTGAAACGCCTGAACCCCAGGGGCCCCTGAGGTGGCTCTGCAGGCCCCCCGACCCTACTTGGCCGTTCGTGCCTGTGGGCCAGCTCTTCACGGAGCACCCTGTCGATTTTCTCCCCACGTCTCGCCTCTTGCCTGCTCTGGCTCTTGCTCACAGATTAACACCTTCCACGGAAAAGGCCCGATGTATGTGGATGGGACCAGCCACATAAGCTGAAGGGCCCAAAGCTCCTGTTCAAAAAGGATTAAGAATTTCAAGATGGCGCCTGGTGGCTCAGTTGGTTGAGCGTCAGACTCTTGATTTCAGCTCAGGTCATGATCTCACAGTTCATGAGTTTGAGCCCCGAGTCTGGTTCTGTGCTGACAGTGCAGAGCCTGCTTAAGATTCTCTCTCCCTCTTTCTCCCTCTGCCTTTCCCCGGCTTGCTCGTGCTCTCTCAAAATAAATAAATAAACTTAAAAAAAAAAAGAGCATGAAACCAAATGTGGGACCCTCCCGAGTGTGGGGACAGGTGGCATGACCTTGAGGCTGGCCGTGTTCAGTCATTCTCAGCTAAAGCCATGGCGTCCCTTCGCTTTAGGCCAGCACTGGGCCAGGCTCTTCTCTTGACTTGGGCCTCTGAGCTGCTCCATTTCTCCTCCATGGGTCTATATTATTATTATTTAATTTTTTTTAAATTTTTTTTATGTTCTTTATTTATTTTTGAGAGACAGAGACAGTGGGAATAGGGGAGGGTCAGAGGGAGAGAGAGATACAGAATCCGAAGCAGGCTCCAGGCTCTGAGCTAGCAGTCACAGCACAGAGCCCGACGCGGGGCTCGAACCCATGAACCATGAGATCATGTCCTGAGCCGAAGCTGGACGCTTAACCGACTGAGCCACCCAGGCGCCCCTTATTATTTAATTTTTTATGTTTATTTATTTATTTATTTTTGAGGCAGAGAGAGACAGAGACTCAGAATCTGAAGCAGGCTCCAGGCTCTGAGCTGTCGGCACGGAGCCTGACACAGGGCTCGAACTCACGAACCGCGAGATCATGACCTGAGCCACAGTCAGACGTTTAATCGACTGAGCCTCCCCCAAGCCCCATGTCAATGGATCTATATTACTGAGGAGGGAGCGTGGGGCAAGCTGAGGGCAAAGCGCCAGCTCGCACCAGCCCACCCCGGCACCCCCTCCCCCAGGGAAATATGTGTGATATTCCTCGGATACTCCTGACCACCCAAGAACAAAAGAAGGGTTTAAGTGCTCGCCGTGGTCCTGTAGGAAACTAAAGCAGATGAAAACTTAAATCCCCTTACTGCCTACAGCCCACTGACAAGTCCTTGAAACGGCAGAGTGACCTCCCTCTAGGAGCCGCTGCCTGATGATGTCACTTTGCTGGAGGAGAACCTTAGCTTAACATTGTCCCGACCTCGAGGATCCTGTAAGTCTACTTCCTTTATCTCAACTGCCACGAGATCTGTGCTGGCAATCACACCCCAAGGTTATGACGCCCTAGCATGCATCTGAAGGGTCTCATGACCGAGGCTTTATTAATCCATAATAAGTGGCGTTTCCCTAGCAACAGCTAGGGAAACCTTGGAAGGTCCTGGAAACCTTGCTTCCAGATTTCCTCAGAGACTTACTCTATCCCTGACCCCCTCCCAACCTGAGGGTGTGTAACGAG
Source organism: Suricata suricatta (assembly GCF_006229205.1). Classification (NCBI taxonomy): domain Eukaryota; kingdom Metazoa; phylum Chordata; class Mammalia; order Carnivora; family Herpestidae; genus Suricata; species Suricata suricatta. The sequence goes on from NC_043710.1 coordinate 6,484,928, forward strand.
TTCCCCGTCAGGACCCCATGCAGCTCTTCCTGCCCACGGGCCCTGGCCCCGAGCTTTAATAAAATCACCTTTTTGCACCAAAGACATCTTCAAGAATTCTTTCTTGGTCGTCAGCTCCGGACCCCATGAACCCCCTCCTACCCCAAAACTTCATCATTATAATCCTTCTGAGGCCAGCTGCTGGTCTTCGAGAGGCCGAAGGGGGTGGAAGGTTCTGCTAGCCACAGCCCTGGCTGGGGAACCCGAAGACCTGGCTAGGATTATGTGACAACTGACCTTGGATCGCCTGTGAGTGAGTGCTTGCTAAAGACAGAAATGGCCCTGGAGCCTGGGAGCCACTAACAATGGTAGCATTATTTAAGAGATGTTTGAGGGTGTTTTCCTTTGTTATCTTCTCTTACAGAACTGCTCTGGAAATTTCTATCTAGAAGTAGTAGGAAATGACCAGAAAAGTCATATTCTTCAAACATTACCTTGTTCATTAAAAATAATCAGCGGGGTGCTTGAGTGGCTTAGTTGGTTAAGCGTCTGGCTTCAGCTCAGGTCATGATCTCCTGGTTCGTGGGTTCGAGCCCCGTGTCAGGCTCTGTGTTGACTGCTAGCTCAGAGCCTGGAGCCTGCTTCAGATTCTGTGTCTCCCTCTCTCTCTGACCCTCCCCTGCTTGTGCTGTCTCTCTCTGTCTCTCAAAAATAAATAAAAACCATAAAAATAAAAAGTAATCAGCACCCAGTAGGAAAGGTGCCCCCTTGCAAATGGAGGAGACTTCATGCCCTGGCTTCGTCGCCTATTGGCTCCAGCACCGTCACGGGCTTGAAGGCAGCTGGAGAGCATGTGTCTGAGGCAGCGCAATGGTGGAAGCGTTCTAGATCTGTGCTGCTCTCCACAGCAGCCGCGTATGGTTACTAAGCACTTGGATTGTGGCTAGTGAAACCGAGGAACTGAATTTTGTTTTCTTTATTTATTTCTTTAAAGTTTATTTATTTATTTATTTTTTAAATGAAAATTTTAAGGTTTAATTTTGAAAGAGGCAGAGGCATAGAGTGAGCAGGGGAGGGGCAGAGAGAGGGAGACACAGAATCCAAAGCAGGCTCCAGGCTCTGAGGTGTTAGCACAGAGCCCGACGAGGGGCTTGAACTGACAAGCAGTGAGATCATGCCCTGAGCCGACACTAAGAGTCAGATGCTTAACTGACTGGGCCAACCAGGTGCCCAACCCATTATTATATTTACAGGCGGAGGCTCAGGAGTGGTGGGAACTGCCCCAGAGTCCCGACTTGGTCCAGGCGATGGCCCCTCTCCTGCCGGGGAAGTGACAGCCCGGAAGACCCACCCCCCTGCTCCGTCCCCACAGGCTACGCGGACTTTCTGAAATGCTTCAGAGGAGGGTCCTACCTCTTCTCCGTCTCCTGGACGGTGTTCGGCAACAGCAGGTGTTTGGCCTTGGTCAGGAAGAAGCCAGCTACGGCCAGCGCAAGGAGAGGGGCCAGGCCGAACGTCACGGGCCGTAGTGCTGGGCCGGGGTTCCTAAGGATGTAGACCATGGGGGCCAAGAGGGAGTCCCGGCGCGTGCCGGAGGTCCCCACGCTTGTCTCCGTCTGCGTTGGACGGGTCGGGACCCTGCAGACGCACCGTCATAATGCAAGCACCTGCAATAGGCCTGATAGGATTCGGTGAACGAATGAATGAACCAGGCTCGGCCTCAGGGCCGGTGCACCGAGAGGTAAGAAGGCTTCCCTGGCTCGGGGCCCTGTGCGAAGGAGAGGACTCATCTCGGGTGCAGCCCTGCAGGCTGCTCGTTGGGGGCCATGACAATGATGTAAAAACTAACAGCTCATACAAACTTGGGCACGTTCTCCAGGCACTTGACGCCCTCGGCGCCTCCATGTCCTACCCCTATCAAGGATGTGTGCGTTTTTGCTGAAGCTAAAGAAAGTGAGGCTGTTTATGGGGTGCCTGCCCTGCTCCAGTCACTATTCCAAGACCAGAGTCCTATGACAACCAGAGGCATGATAAATAGTGGCGTGAGTCTGCTTCCTTGAGATGGGACACCACAAACCCATTTCCAAATGGAGGCGGATTTCCCTAGGGGCCCGGGTCTGAGGTCTGAGGGGGCAGAGGCTGCCCTCTTGGTCCCGGAAACCCTGACCCTTCTTCTTACCTGATTTTAGTTGGGAAGAGCTCGATGGGATACAAGTAGAGACAAGGAAACCAGCCAGACTCCCTTCCCCAGGTAAACAAAGGATCATCTGAAAGGCATTCGAGTCTGAGAGAAGGCCGTGGGTGGGGTGTGGACAAAGCGAGTTAATGAAAGGTCAGTGCGGTCACCTGTTCTGACATCTCAATTAAGCACCTCCCTGCCGCAGGGCCTTGGCACTTGCAAATCTCGCTCCTCACAGTGCTCTTCTCCCCACTATTCACCTACTTTTTTCTCATCCTTCTTCAGATCTCAACTCAAAGGCTACTTTTGCAAAGAGGACTCCCCTGACCCAGTTCACCAGGCCAAGCCCACCATACATGCCCTGACTCCCTGGACATCTAAGAGGCACCGATCCCAATGCAAAGGACACAACAAAGCCATCGGTTACAGTCTCTGTCCCCGAAGGCCTCTGCACGCCAGGGAGCAGGGTCTGGTCTGAGCCCAGGAGGGTGCTCAGGAAACAGCTGTGAATAACTGGCAGCCAACATTGACACTTTCAGACCAGGAAGGGGGGAGTTAGGGAGGGAGGGACACAAAGATTAGCCGTGTCCTGGGGGGTCAGGGAGGTGACTGCCCCACAGACAGTGTTCTCATCAGGAAAATGACAGATGTGACAGCCTTTCCCACATCTCCCTCTTGCAGGATCCTGGATTTCTGTTATTCCTACAGCCATCTCAAATTAGTATCCCTTGCTACTAGGGCTCAGAGGGCTGATTTTATATCTTTATAAACTTACCTGCAGGATGACAACTAAAATGTATTTGATGTTTCCCATGAACCAGGCTCTGGGATAAGAACTTTTACACACGATCTTTTATTATTTAAAAAAAATGATTTCAGGGGCACCTGGTGGCTCAGTCAGTTAAGTGTCTGACTTTGGCTCAGGTCATGATCTCATAGTTCGTGAGTTTGAGCCCCGTGTCAGGCTCAGCTGAGAAGCCCAGAGCCTGGAGCCTGCTTCAGACTCTGTGTCTCCCTCTCTCTCTGCCCCTCCCCTGTTTGCACTCTGTCCCTCTCTCTCTCTCTCTCTCACAAATAAACAAACAGTTAAAAATTAAAAAAAATTATTTTAAACATACAGAAAAGTATAGAGATTGATATATTTTTCAAAAAACACCCATAAAGCCACATTGTTTTCCTTGATCTTACTATGTGATCTTGGACAATTCACTTAACCTCTCTGTGCTTCAGTTATTTATTTATTTATTTAGTTACTTACTTACTTATTTATCTATCTATGCTTCAGTTATAAAAGTACTTGATGGAGTCCTCATGAGGATTAAATGAGTTGATGGTACCCGGGAGGCGGTAGAGACCTTTCCATTATTCTTCCTAAACAGCCGTGAGGCTCCGCTGAGGGCAGGTGGGTCAGCGTGTCTGAAATCACAGGACATCATTTGAAAGCTGGCTCATCTGGTTCTCCAGTCTGCTCTGAATCCTCAAACCAGACCCCGTTGTCCCTCACATCCGAAGGGAATTTTCACGAGACCCAGGAGAAAACCTCACCTCGAGGAAGGAATATGGTGACAAGGGTCATGCAGCCAGCCACCAGCAGCAGGGGGCCATGGGGATCCAGCAGCCAAGGAGGCCCACACTCAGGCCCGCCGGCAGCTTCGCGGGTAAATCCACGATCACAAACAGCACTTGGATCCGGTAGATGTGGAAGCCAAATCTCCGTGGATCGAAAGCCAGCCCGTAGAAGGAAAACCCACCCAGAACCTGGAAGAGAGGTCGCGACAGCAATTACTTCATACCCTAGAGGCGGCACGTGGTTTGCCTTTCTTTCCAGCGGAGGGAGAGTCTCTCCAACCTTCTGGGCTATGGATGGATGGGATCCTCTTCTAGAACCAAATACTCTCAGGTCCCAGATGTGGCCACGTTACGTTCCGTCTTCTCATATTGCTTAGCCACAATCTAGTGCCTGCATCTGCCTCTCAAGACGATGGGATGCCAACTCAGGGGGCAGGTGTCAGCTACGTGACTTGGGGGTCACTCTTTGGGGCCCCACTCACCGCGGCAAAACAGCAGTTTATCCTGCAGAGTCCCGGAGTGCGGAAGAGAGATCCAGAAGGAATGGGGAGCCCTTCAGAGCAGCCGTGCCCTCCTGCATGCGGAAGCTTGCCCCCTGCAGGAGACCCGAGCGGGGATGGTGGGACAAGGCTCCGGCCCTTGGGCCTTCCGCTTTCTCGTAGATGCACTCGCTTCCCACCTTGACCAGTTCCCTCGCACGCCTCCGCGGAGAATCAGAGAACTTCACATTTGGGGTTTCTATTCTCTTACAGAGCAACTTCTCCTTTGCTTGGAACTAGTTTTTCTTGTTGTCGAGAATGATCATTTATTGAGCTCTGCTATGTGCCAGATGGAGGTCTAAGTACTTGATGTGAACTAACTTCTTTAACACAAGGGACATTCTAGTAACCTGTTTATAGATGAGGAAACAGAAGCCCAGAAGGTTAAATAACTTGCCCAAGATCACAGAGCTGTTAGCGGAGAGCTGGGACTCAAACCCAGGTGAACGACCCGACGTCGTGGATCTTAGCCATTGGTATTCTGCTTCTTTATGTTCAAAGTTAGAAAGGTCTCTGCCTCCTCTTTATCACTACTCTGAATTCCCACTCTCTGGGAGCAGTTATCTTCTACTCTTCGAGAGGTTTCTACTCATATTTATCTCCTATTTTCAGATAAAATGCTACATTGCTGAAAGGTCCACTCTGGCTGTCTCCAGATGGGGTCCAGAATGAGCACTGGAGTGCGGCCTCTGGTCGCTGCTCCACGGGGGAGGGAGTGTGAGCGGTGTTCCCTCCCTCACAGGGAGCTGCAGGACCTCGAATGTTCCAAAAGACTCTTGGGCTAATACTCATCCTCTTCTGCCTCCTCTCAGACCCCTGCGTGCCAGGCAGGTGCCAAATGCTGAGGCCTCAATCGGGAGCTCACTGGCCCCTTCCCACAGGAGCCCTTCCCCCCCCACCCCCGGCCTGGGGCACTGTGGGCTGCCGTGCCCCCCGGAAGGCAGCAAGCCAGTGCCAGGCCTGCTACAGGCCTGCCTGCTGACCTTTCTGTCCATTCGGGAGAATCAGACAGTAAGTAAGATAAATGGTAAAATACATAGACCAGAATATGGATGTCAGAGGCCACAGAACAAACCAAAGGAGGGCTGGGGGACAGGAAATGCCAGAAGCGCTGTGGGTGTGAATAGGGTGGCCAGAGAAGGCCTGGGAAGGTGACTCGACCAGCACCACAGACCTAGCACTGAGAAGTGCTGGGGGCCCCTTCCACGTCATCTCACATCGATATCACTATTACCCCCATTTTACAGATGAGGAAACAGAGGCTCACGCTTAGATGACTTGCCCCCACCCTCAGCCAGGGCAGAGGCCACATCCATGTACTTTGAGTCTTTGAGAAGTGACCTGAAGAGGTGTCCTGGGCACAGTGCCCCTCACGGGGCAGGAGGAAGAAGCAGGGGGCTGGGGTCACTGCAGGGGACCAGGGGCCAGCCCGGGCAGGGCCAACAGGCTGTGCGCCCATTAGGCTTCACTGGCTAGGTGCTGACGAGCTGGAGGAAAGTCGAACAGAGGAGGGCCGGCATCTGTTCCATATGGAACAAGATTACTCTTCCCGAGGATTCGAGAGTAACAGAAGGGGTCAAGGGTGGGAAGAAGGAGCGTGGTGGCCCAGAGGCGGGTCCTGGCCTGTGATGAGGACAGAACCAGCAGGCTTTGCGGGTGTCTTGGTGAGGAGGGTCATGGTGGCAGAAGTGGGGGCCCAGCGGGGGGAGGGGGTGCCGAGGGGATCAGGCAGGCGGTGCCATCTCGGACACCCCGCAGCTCTCCGCTCTCTGAATAAGAGATACTAGTTGGCCAGGCTGCCGGCCCCTTGTCACTGGGGCCTGGCTCTTAAAGCAAGAGCTCCCTGCAGGCCTCATGGAGATGACGGAGTTCCCTCCTTCACCTCTGGGTGGGGGAGGGGTGAGGACAGGGTCTGGGGACCGCCAGGGGCCTCCTTTCCAATGAGCTAGGCCTTCCCTTTGCCAGCCCCTCCTTCCCAAGCTTAAGGCCCTGCACAAGGCCAGGAGGCTGGGCTCCTGCAACCCAGCAGGGGAGACAGGCACGGCTGGGGCCTCTGGGCGCTGGGAGAGCCCCTCCATGGTGCAGGAAATGGTCCCCGACCCCCCTCCCCGGCGCTAAGGGAATTTTCTAAGGTTGCACAGAGGAGCAGAGCCCAGCGCCCCCTAGTGGCCCCTTAAACGCTCTTTCTGCCTCACCGAGTGGTTACGTCCAACAGGCTGGCAAAACCCGAGAGAGGTAAGAACCAGAGGACACTGTGCCCAGGCCGGGCCTTCTCGGGAATGTGCGTCCGCCTGGTCAGCTCTCCCCAGGATTATCTGTGTAGCCGTGGCCTCGAGCACAAAGCTCTCCTTCCCTGCAGGACATCGTGGTCACTTCCAAGCACGGGGACTGAACGCCCCTCCTGGAATCCGCTTCCTGCGGGGCCAGTGGCACAAAGCCAACTTCTGTCTGTCAAGTGGGGGCAGTTATACAGGGCTATGGGGAGGATGTGGGAAAGCGCTCAACCGAGTTAGCAGTTCGCAACAACAATGATCATCCCAGCCCCCCCCCCCCGCCCCCCGCGGCCAGGAAGAAAACCCGGGAGGCAGCCCCGTAGGTCTGCGGAAATAAGACAGGGGACCCAGCCCGACACAGAGATGTTCTGCCGCGTGATCCACAACTCGTCCACAAGCAGAAAGTAACTAGAAAGGATGGATCGCGATACGTTTCAGAACAGAATGGGGAGGTGCCGTCGCCTCAGCCGCATCAGATGTGCGTCTGGGGGAGTGTTTCCTAGAAAAGAGGGGTGCCCAGGACCTGGGCAGGGAGGGGGAGCTGCGCTCTCCCCAGGCCCCTCCGCTCCGGGGGTGGGCGTGGCCCTGGCTGTCTGGCTGGGGGAAGGAGATGAGGGGGTCTTCTCGAGGGGGGGTCCTGAGTCTTTAAGGACAGTGTGAGGATAGCGTGAACGCTAGCCTAGTTGGAAGCTTCTGGAGACTTCTTTGGGTCTCCTCCCCTCACCTGCAGAGAAGACGCTGAAGGCAGTGGCCCCTCCCGCTGTCCCGTCATTTGTATGGACTGGGCAGTGGCCTTCAGCGACTTGTGCTCACTCACCAGGTCCCACTGGAGGGAAAGACACAGAAATCTCCACAGGTGGCTCCGGCACCATGTGGCTTTCATAGAACGTTACAAGCGGCCTC
>NC_043710.1:6492469-6529427 GCF_006229205.1 Suricata suricatta
TTGGGAGCACCGGTCCTTTTATTTTATCAACGTCAGGGTGATGGACTGAGCACATTATCCCAGACGCCTGTTAGGAAACCTCTGCTTTAACAGAAAGATGACCGGGGCACCTGGGTGGCTCGCTTGGTTGGGTGTCAACTTTGACTCAGGTCATGATCTCGCAGTCCGTGGATTCGAGCCCCACATCAGGCTCTGTGCTGACAGCTCAGAATCTGGAGCCTGCTTTGGATTCTGGGTCTCCCTCTCTCTCTGCTCCTCCCCCACTTGTGCTCTGTCTCTCTCTCAAAAATAAACAAACATTAAAAACTTAAAAAAAAAAAAAAAGATGGCCAAAGATGAATCGAGACCAAATATACATGAAATGCTTCGTTCCCCGCCCCCTTGTTTTGGTTCTCATTTCATTTAGGGGTCTGAGGAACTGGGGGGAAACAAGAAAATGGATGTCGTGTCCGATTTTTCTGACTGCTTTGCAAATAGCTAAGTAAAGGCAAAATAAAATACTGGACCAAGTGTGGGAAGGGAGAGGTGGCCGTCAGACACGTCTGGACCTCTTACACACACAGAGAAAACTTTGGCAGAATCTGGGGCCACTCTGTGATCCTCCACTGCCACGCCTGGGCAGACGCCCAGCACAGATGAGTGGCTGTGTCCACCCAAATACAAGCACAAGAATGTTATGACCATGATATTCCTAATAGCCCCAACCTGGAAACAGCTTAGATGTATTTCGAGAGTAGAATGGACATACATACACTGTGGTATATTCATACAATGGGACGCTTTACAGCACTGAGAAAGAACCCCCTCCCCAAGCATATATCATCACGGAAGCCTCCTAAAAACCTATATTGAATGAAAAAAAAATCCCAACGCACTAAAGAGCACACATACTGCAGGATTCCACTAGTGTCAAATTCAAACGATGGCAGAATCGACTGATGATGATAGAGGTTCGCCTGGTGGTTATTTTAGGGAGCTAGTAATGGTGCAGAGGGCTACAAGGGAGACTTCTGGGGTCCCGGAAATAATCTGTATCTTTTATTTTTCTTTTATAGTTTACTGTCAAGTTGGTTTGCATATAACACCCAGGGCTCATCCCCACAAGTGCCCTCCTCCATGCCCATTACCCGCTTCCCCTCTCCCCCTCCCCCATCAGCCCTCAGTTTGTTCTCAGTATTCAAGAGTCTCTCGTGGTCTGCCTCCCTCCCTCTCCCCAACTATTTTCCCCCGTCCCCTGCCCCATGGTCCTCTGTTAAGTTTCTCCTGTTCCACTTATAAATGAAAACACATGGTATCTGTCCTTCTCCGCCTGACTTATTTCACTTAGCATGACACCCTCGAGGTCCATCCACGTTGTTACGAATGGCCAGATTTCATTCTTCCTCATTGCCATGTAGTATTCCGTTGTATAGATAAATCACATCTTCTTCTTTTTTTAATGTTTTTAATTTATTTTTGAGAGACAGAGAGAGACAGTGGGAGCAGGGGAAGGTCAGAGAGAGAGAGGGAGATATAGAATCCAAAGCAGGCTCCAGGCTCTGAGCTAGCTGTCAGCATAGAGCCCGGCGCAGGGCTCGAACCCACAAACTGTGATATCATGACCTGAGCCGAAGACAGACGCTTAGCTGACTGAGCCACCCAGGCACCCCACACCACATCTTCTAGATCCATTCATCAGGTGATGGACATTTAGGCTCTTTCCATGTTTTGGCTATTGTTGAAAGTGCCGCTATGAACATTGGGGTACATGTGCTCCTATGCATCAGCACTCCTGTATCCCTTGGGTAAATCCCCAGCAGTGCTATTGCTGGGTCATAGGGGAGTTCTATGGATAGTTTTTTGAGGAGCCTCCACACTGTTTTCCAGAACGGCTGCACCAGTTTACATTCCTAACAACAGTGCAGGAGGGTGTCCGTTTTCCCACACCCTCGCCAGCGTCTAGTCTCTTGATTTGTTCATTTTAGCCACTCTGACTGGCGTAAGGTAGTATCTCGGTGTGGTTTTGATTTGCATCTCCCTGATGCTGAGTGACACTGAGCATCGTTTCACATGTCCGTTGGCCATCTGGATGTCCAGTAATCTGTATCTTGATCTGGTGTTTACAGATGTAAAACTTACCCAACTTAAATGTTGAGCATTTCATGGAATATGTTATATCTCGGTTAAAATAAAACAAACAAAAATCACCAGAAGACTCGGCACTCGGCTCTAGCTTTGGCTCGGCTCAGAGACGATCGAGGGGTCGACACTCTGGTGGTACCCCTACCCATCCAGGCAGCGCTCAGTGTCCAAGCTCAAGAAGGGTTACTGAGGTTTACGACCTGCCAGTGGGGCTCGGAGAACCCCAAACATCCCTCAGGCTTCTGGCCCTTGGCCTGAAGACTCATTCAATCCAGGTCCCTGACACCACGCGCAGCAGGAGACCCAGTCCAGCTGGCTGGCCGGCAGTGACGCTCTGGGGTCCTGGCCGTGAAGGTCTGCGGGAAGTTGTCACAGGAGGCCAGGATGGCAGGCACAGTGTGAGTGCGGTTTGGAGGACGTGGAACCTCCCCATGCCTCCAGCCGCGTGGAGCAGCCCGGAACGCCCATCGTGTCTCTACCGCTGCAGGTGTCCACGGAAGCTGTTCCACACGCACGCCCGGGGTCAGTTTTCTATACTCTCTCCACTCCTTCTTCTAACGGGTTCTCGGGAAAGAGCTGCTGGGCATTTGTCCAGCGCCATGATACAATCACACCTGATTTGCTCTCCATCAGGAAATAAGGCATTTCTACAGAAGACTGTTTCTCCAGGGAATACACTTTTCACGGGACCATTTAAATGGAAGCCTTCCCGATAAGTTTCCTGAATCTTGATTGTGTAAGGCAGCTGTCAATACATGCTGAAGATCTGCAGACCAGTCACCCCTTCAGGCTCCGGGATTTCATTTCAGCTGTGTGTATGTGATGACAAAATGTGATACGTTCTCGGGGACAGTCTTGGTGAAACCGTAGGCCGCGGTCACACTCGCCCATGAGAAAGTGCCAGATCAAGGTCAAGCCTGGCTGATTTAGCTGCTAAAGACACAATGAGCCCCTTTAGCTTCAAGGTTTATTACTCACATAGACAGTGAGAAGGGGATTAAGAAGAAAGAGCCAGCTCCCCGAGGTCCCTGACGGTGTCACCAGGGCGCCATGGGGAACACAGTCCCCTAAAACTCCGCCCCTGATCTTTCACACGCAGTGAAGGCTGCCCGTCACATACTGACGTCTATTGTACTGATGGGGAAGGGCTTGAACCAAGTCGTCTCTCAAGGTTTAAAATTGTGGTTTAAAAAAATTATGATAAAATTTGCCACCTTAAACTGTGTTTAAGTACACAGTTCAGTTGTATTAGACACATTCATCATGTTGTGCAAACATCACTACCATCTACCTCTCTAACTCGGCACCTTGTCAAACTGACACTCTGTCCCCATTAAGCAATAATTCCCCGTCCCCCCTCCCCCTAGCCCCCAGCAGCCACTATCCTACTTTCTGTCTCTATGATTTTTTAAAATCTTTTATTTATTTTTGAGAGAGACAGAGACAGAATGCGAGCAAGGGAAAAACAGAAAGGGAAAGAGAGACAGAATCCGAAGCAGGCGTCAGGCTCTGAGCTGTCAGCACAGAACCAATGTGGGGCTTGAACCCACAAACCGCGAGATCATGACCTGAGCCAAAGTCAAATGCTTAACCACCTGAGCCAGCCAGGCACCCCTTATCTCTATGATTTTGATTGCTGTAAGCACCTCATATAAATAGAGTCATACAGATTTTTTTTAATGTTTATTTTTGAGAGACAGAGCATGAGCAGGGGAGGGGCAGAGAGAGAAGGAGACACAATCTGAAGCAGGCTCCAGGCTCTGAGCTGTCAGCACAGAGCCCGACGCAGGGCTTGAACTCATGAACCGCGAGATCATGACCTGAGCCGAAGTTGGCTGCTTAACCAACTGAGCCCCCCAGGTGCCCCGATTTGTTTTTTATTTTATTATGACAGGTTTATTTCACATAGCAGAATGGCCTTGTGGTTCATCTATACCGTAGCCCGTTGAGAATTTCCTTCCTTTCAAGGTTGAATAAAATGCCACTGGATGTATATACCACATTTTGTTTACCCAGTCGTCAGTCAGTGGCCACATGGTTTGCTTCCACATTTTAGCTCTCTGAACACCACTGCTAATAAACACGGATGCATGCATATCGCTTGGATTTCCTGCTCTCAGTTATTTGGGGGTACATACCCAAAAATGGAATTGTGGGATCATTAGGTGATTCTATTTTTATTTTCCAGAGGAACTACCATACAGCTTTCCACAGTGGCTGCGCCATGTTTCATTCTAACCAGCAGCACGTAAGTGTCCTAATTCTCCACGTCTTGGCCAACCCCTGTTATTTTCTGCTTTGTTGATAGGAGCCATCGAATTCATGATGTGGATAAGGTGGTATCTCGTAGTTTCCATCTGCATTTCCCTAAAGATCAGTGATGTTGAGCATCTTTTCACGTGCTTGTATGTCAGCCATTTGTCTGTCTTTGGAAAATGTCTATTCAAGTCCTTTGCCTATTTTTGAATCAGATTGTCTTTGTTGGGAAGTCTTAGGTCTATATATCCTGGATATCAATCTCTTCTCTGATATGCGGATTGCAAATTTTTTCTCCCATTCTGTGGGTTGCCATCAGACAAGAGTGTCCACAACTGCCTCTCCCCCACCAGGCTGCTCAGGCCTACACAGCCCAGCCCCCATCTGAAGGCAAGTCAGCAAAACAGGCCATTAAATAAATGTGCAAGAGGCATGGCCGCCACACACCCCGCCATGGGAGGCCCGCGGAAAGTGCAGGGCAACGTGCTTGCCCATCACCAATGGTGCTGAAGAGTTGGGAGCCATCAGTCTATGGAAAACATAAAAACCCGTCCAACAACAGCAAGAAGAAACAAAAGGGACGGAGCCAGTGCCAGAAAGTGAGTCTTGTTCAGTCCTCTTGAGTGGAGGCCGTTTCCTCCTGGAGTCAGCTGTTGTTGGCAGGTGTGTGATTAAGACTATTAGTTAGTGGTCAAGTTGAGGGTGGCCGTGGATGCCTGGGTTAGACTGGCCAGATGTCCTGTGAACAAGAGCTGGAGAAAGAGATGAGTGTCCCTGTCTGTGCCCTGACCTCCCAGGGGTAAGCCGTTCCCATCCTTCGACAGCCCTGCGACCCCCGTGCCTGGTCCCTGCGCCCACCAGGTCCTTTTCCAGTCTTCTCCGTGTCTTACCCACACCATTGGCCGGGCTTTTCCCCAGCGGGCTCTTCAGTTTCTTCAGTAAGTCCCTTGTAGCCTCCTAAATCATCTCCAGCCCCCTGCCTGGAGGGCCATGCCAGGGCGCCCCAGGAGTCCTCACCTCTTGTTCATGATCATTAGCATCAATATCCACACTATGGATGGCTCAAACCGGTGAGCCGGAGTGTCTGCAAAAGAAGCCCCAAGTTAGAGCCCCCCCCCACCCCCTTTTTTTGCTTGCAAATTCTAGTAACCTGGTTGGGTGGGGGAGGGGAAGGCATGGGAAGCTAGAATGAGAGGGTGACGGGTTAGGTGTGTGGTCTGGCCCCTCAGAGCCAATCTGGGCCTCCTACCCCTCCCTGCTTCATGACCAAGCACTCAACGAAAGCTACAGAACTCTGTGGCGGAAACTAGCGAATTTAGGGCTCAGACTGGCGGTGTGTGCTACACGGGGCGCTGACCCCTCGAAGTCCAGTTGTCTTTTCCAGTTTCTCCTTTAAAGTCCACCTTGTAGGGGCTCCTGGGTGGCTCAGTTAGGTGCCTGGCTCTTGATTTCAACTCAGGTCATGATCCCACGGTTCGTGAGTTCGAGTCCCATGTCTGAGCCACCCAGGCACCCTTCAAATTCTGTTTTTTAATAAAACATGTACAAAATCTTGGTGTTCTGCCCAGGTCTTCCATTTTGTTTTTCTTCTTCCTCCCTTAGAACTCAACCGTGACTGGACACTTTTCTTTTTAAATCCTTGTGACTATTTCATCCACTTCAGCAATGTAGTTAATACCTACTATGCGTGGACCACAGGGTTACACAAAGATGAGCTAATTCTAGGGGCGCCTGGGTGGCTCAGTCAGCTAAGCGTCCAACTTCAGCTCAGGTCATGATCTCATGGTTTGAGCCCTGTGTGGGGCTCTGTGCTGACATCTCGGAGCCTGGACCCTGCTTCAGATTCTGTCTCCTTCTCTGCCCCTCCCCTACTCATACTCTGTATCTCTCTATCTCTCAAAAGTTCATACATGTTAAAAATTAAAAAAAAAAAAGATGACCTAATTGTCTTCAAGAGCCACTAAGATACATCTCCACATAATAGATTTATTACAACACAGTGGGGGTAATGCAAACAGGGAATCGTGGGAGACCAGGGGCAGGCAGGGGAGGTCAGGGAGTGCTGCCTGGAGGAGATGACTCCCAAGGTGAATCTTAAAGTATGACCAGGCACAGCAGCCCTCTGCCTTTCAAATTTACTGATCTGTTGAGGGCTGTGGGTTGAGAACAACTCAAATAGGAAAACCCACGTATCCAATCATCAATAAGAGGCTACCTCTGTGGGAGGGACTGAGGCGGATGCCTGGGGACAGTTTTTGGAGGATTCTCTTCAAGTCCCATCCCAAGGGCTAAGGTGCTGAAAGATGACATTGGCAAAATGGTAGGTTGCCGTGGTTCCTGCCAAACTGTGATATTCCTACTTCCCCCCCCCCCCCAGATTGTGCTTTTTTTTGGGCTTTAGGGGATGAGACACTGATCTCATTGATTCCTTGGCAACTCCAGGAAGAAGGGATTCGATGAGGAAATTTGCCTAAGACTACTAAATGAGCCAGGACTTGAATCTCTCATGAATCTACTCTGAATTCTGGTCAAGGTCAAGGTCAGGGAGTTGGGCACATGTCCAACATCTGGGCTGGAAATGGATCTGAGGTCAGAGGGGTGCTGTGCTAGGGATTTGTGTTTCTGCAGGACTTTTGGAGAACCAAACCACATCCCATTCCTGCAAGGGGGTATTGCGAGGAATGTAGAAGAGGGGTCAAGGTCCAAGATCCATCGTCCAAGTCTGGCTTCACCACTTCTTCACTGACTACTTATTAAGCACGTACCGCATGCGAGTCCCAAGTTTGCTAGTCGGGAAGGTAAGTAACACACAGAGGGGAAGAGAGCTTTAATCACATACCCGGCCAGAAAGAGGAAATGCCAAATGAGCGGAATGAGTTCTCAAGAACGAGCTGGGTGGGGCTGTTCCAGGGACAACCAGGGGCAGAAATGTCGGCCACCCACACCCTGCCAAGGCATGTTTTGAGGTGGAACAAGAATGAACAGAGGTCTTAAGGGGCGGATTCTCCCTCCTCTGGACCCTGGGCCTGTTTCTCTTGACTTTCTGCATGTTTGTGATGCCGATTTGCTGCTGCTGGTCAGTTTTCTTCCAGTGGCCACAGCTCTGGTTTGTCGGGTGGTAGGTGGAGTCGTGGGGCCACCACGGTCCTTGGCCAGCCTCACCCCTGATCATTGTCAGCATAAGCAGCAGTGGGGTCTGGACACCAAAAGGAGGTGCT
Source organism: Suricata suricatta (assembly GCF_006229205.1). Taxonomy (NCBI): domain Eukaryota; kingdom Metazoa; phylum Chordata; class Mammalia; order Carnivora; family Herpestidae; genus Suricata; species Suricata suricatta. The sequence continues at coordinate 6,500,065 of NC_043710.1, forward strand.
GCCAGCACCAGGCTCTGGGCAGCCTAGATGGTTTCTCGGAGAGGAGAAACTCCCAGCTGCTGGAGAGAAATTTCTTCCCTCTTCTCTTCTGCATCCTTCTTGCAAAGACCTTCTCGGACTCTGTTGGAATGAAAAGGCAAATGGAAAAATGAGACGGAGAGGCAGAAAAGACGTGGTGAGAGGCAGACGGTGGGAGCACAGCACCCACAGGTGTGTTTGGGCTACGCGAAAGGCGTGCATCTCTATAGTCCCAAGGAAGGTGGGAGCCACAGAAGCCCTCCCTCAGTTCTCATGGGGCATTTCAGGGTACAGGGTCACCCCACTTCTGAACAGGGCACGAGGCTCAAGCAAACCTGCTGGTGCTGGGCTTGGCTCACCTGCGGACCAGACGCTCCCGTAGAGACTTGGGGGGTGGGGGGTGGGCACTGCCAGGACCCTTCTCCCCCTACCCCAGGTAGAGAGTCAGCCAGCCCTGGAGGCAGGGGGGAGTGGGGGGGGGGATGGCAGGGAGGCCACCTGGAATAGCCTCCAAGTCTGAGAGCTGCCCCATGGGGCTTTCTGTTTGCCCAGCCGCAGTTTTGCCTTTTTCTCTTTTATCCCTCGATCTTTGAAAGGATTTGTGTCAGGGGCGCCTGGGTGGCTCAGTCAGTCGGTTAAGCATCCAAGTTCGGCTCAGGTCATGATCGCAGTTTGTGAGTTCGAGCCTCTCGTCAAGTTCTGTGCTGACGGCTCAGAGCCTGGAGCCTGCTTCGGATTCTGTGTCTCCCTCTCTCTCTGCCCCTCCCTTGCTCACTCTCTATCTCTGTCTCTCTCTCAAAAGTAAATAAACATTAAAAATAAAAAAGGATTTGTGTTCTGGCCTCCTTTATTTTACTGCACAGACCGACAATGGTTTGTGCTACATAACTGTGTTCTTTTTCACTTCTTTCTTGTTTTGATCATTTACACATCTTGCCAGTTTCTCTGGTCTACTTTTAGGCGGTTCTGGTGTGAGAGTTTTTTCAACATTCAGAATGTTTTCTCAAAGTTTTGGGGCCCCTGGTGGCTCAGTCGGTTAAGCGTCTGACTCTTGATTTCAGGTCAGATCACAATGTCACTGGTCATGGAATTGAGCCTGGCCACTGGCTCTGTGCTGACCTCGCAGAGCCTGCTTGGGGTTCTCTGTCTCCCTCGCTCTCTGGCCCTCCCCCGCTCATGCTGTCTTTCACCCTCTCTCTCTCTCGAGAAATAAACATTTAAAAAAATGTTTTATCAGTGTTTTTATCCTTACCTTGTAACTCTTATTTCTAAGTTTTTAGTTCAATGGTTTAAGCCATTTTTGGGTGTGATTGTTGCTTCACATAATCACAAGGAAACTTTGTTCTTCTCGCTCTACTGTCCTCCATGTCTCTTTTCTGCACTTGAAGGCTGGTCTGACTCTGCCCCTTTGGTCCATCCAGCCTGTAGGGGCCCAGGGACAGGAGCCTGTCCACCTGCCCGCTTCTCCCCAGTTCTGGCTGATAGATTCCCCATCCCTTTCAAAGATAATTCCTAAAAACCCAACGGCAGACGTTCTCCAGATCCAACTGCTGCAACGGTTAGGCTTGCTCAGCATCGTTTTTAGAAGTCATCTTAAGGGGCGCCTGGGTGGCTCAGTCGGTTGAACATCCGGCTTCGGCTCAGGTCATGATCTCACGTGGGTTCGAGCCTCACATCGGGCTCTGTGCTGACAGCTCAGAGCCCGGAGCCTGCTTCAGATTCTGTGTCTCCCCCTCTCTCTGCCCCTCCCCTACTCATGCTCTGTTTCTCTCTGTCTCAGTAATAAATAAACATAAAATAAATAAATAAATACAGGTCATCTTATGAGCAAAGATGACCAGAGGCAGCCTGTTGTGGGACCTAAAATCCATGGTCTTCTTTTTTTTTTGATGCCTGAAACACAATCTAGTTAAAATCATGCTGGAGTCGGCCATGCAAACCGGTGGGCTGGGCTTCCGCCTTGGTGGGGCACCACGCCTCTTGCCGGAAGGCTGAAAGCCCCCCCCCCCACCTCTCTGAGCCCCCAGTACCAGTGGGAGAAGCGCCACGGAAGGTCACTAATTGGACCCTCGGCACTTCGTCCAGGCCCTGCTCCCTCTCATCTAGTCTCTCCATGACCTTGGCGAGCTTTAAGGAGCATCAACATCTTCCCAGACCCTGCCCTCGCTTCCAGGCCCCGAGAGGGGCTGCCCTAGGTCTGGGAAACGGCTGAATTGATTCTTGTCATTGCTTTCATTGTGTGCCTCTCCTCCTTGATTCCCAAAGAAAACCTGCTCAATATAGACAACTCGGAGATAAGTTTTATATTGAAAAAAATATTTTTAAGTTTTGTTTATTTCAGGAATCTCTACACTCAATGTGGGGCTCGAGCTCAGGCCCCTGAGACTGAGTCACATGCTTTTCTGACTGAGCCACCCAGGCACCTGGAGATCATTTTTTAAAATGTAAAGCAGGGGCGTCTGGGTGACTCAGTCGGTTACGCTTGGGCTCTGGTCCTGATCTCACAGTTTGTGGGTCCGAGCCCCGCGTTGAGCTCTGTACTGACAGCTCAGAGTCTGGAGCCTGCTTTGGATTCTGCGTCTCCCTGTCCCTCTGACCCTCCCCTGCTTGCGCTGTCTCTCTCGGTCTCTCAAAAGTAAATAAAAAAACATTAAAAAAATTTTTTTAATATAAAGCAGCTAGGAAAAAATTAACTGTCACTCATACTTTGAGGCCACCACTGTCACCCTTTTAATCTATTTCTTTCTCTCAAGTCTTTATTTCTTTTTGTTGTTGTTGTTTAGTTTTATTTATTCATTTAAGTCATCTCCACACCCAACATGGGGCTTGAACTCATGACCTTGAGATCAAGAGTCCCATGCTCCACCGACTGAGCCAGCCAGGCATCCCTTGAGTCTCCTGGAGTAGTCAATTAAGATGTATGGAGAGGTAGGAGGGAATCCCTGCAACTTTTCTGGAAGGTTCTTGGGCATTACATAATTAATTTTAATGTGCTATTTAACAGTATATTGTAAACATGCCCCATGCCCTGGAAAATTCCTCAGCAATGTAACCTTTAACTATTGCACAATATGTCATAATCTACTTAACTTGATGGAGATCTGAAAGTTTCCATTTTTTCCCTAACATATTAAGTGTGGTGAATACCCTTGTGAATAAACATTTACATCACATCCAATGTCCACATTTCAGCTGATTTCCTTAGGGCAGAGTCCTGGAAATGTCACTGCTGCTTAGAAGAATATGAAAAATTCTCCATCTTAGGAACAGTAATGCCCAAGAACCTTCCAGAAAAGTTGCAGGGATTCCCTCCTACCTCTCCATACATCTTAATTGACTACTAATAAATTTTGTTTTTTTTTTTTTCCTGATTGGGTATTTTAAAGTGACCTCTCTCCTGTTTTCATTTGCATTTCTTTGATTATGACAATTGTGAATACCTTTCCTCTCTTTATTTTCCATCAGCATTTCCTTCTTTGTGACTAACATATTCTTACAGAAAAGGGTTTTCTGAACAGGGTTATTGGTCAACTGTTCCTTTGTGACGTCGTCACTCCAAAACACTGCGGCATAAGCCCAACTGGGTCACAGAGGTTGACCCAACCCCCATACCAGGCATTTGGGCCATTCTGACGACACAGTGTCTAGTCATGTGATTCGTGAGGGATCTGGCAATTTACACAGAAATAATTTATGTACAAATGGGTTTTTGTCAGCCCGTGACGTGGAGGACGTTCCCTTTTCATATGCCGGGAACTGGTCCCTCTTGGCTTGCGGCCATCTTGGAGATGGGTAATTTAAACCTTGAAAAAGCCATTTTCTTCTCTTAATCCTTGACCCTAAGGCCTGTAGCCAGCACTCATCATTGTTTGATAAGATTAGAAATTGAGGAAAAATTGGGGCCCTGGGTGGCTCAGTTGGTTGAGTGTCGGACTTCGGCTCAGGTCATGATCTCTCAGCTCGTGGGTTCGAGCCCCGCGTCGGGCTCTGTGCTGACAGCTAGCTCAGAGCCTAGAGCCTGCTTCGAATTCTGTATCTCCCTCTCTCTGCCCTTCCCATGCTCATACTCTGTCTCTCTCAAAAATAAAAATAAACATTAAAAAAATACACAGGGTATAATACATTGAAAAATATGGATTTATAAATCTATAATGATACAAATAAAGACATAGTAAGTTGAAAGTTTGATGAGGAATGGAGTATTTACATAGTTTCAAAGTACTTCCCCACAACACGCTTGTTATAATTACAAAGGGGAGCCCAGTACCGTCCCAGTGGGGAGAACTGGCAGATACCGCCTTAATTTAAGGGATCAGGGGGAACATCACCAGTTAGAGGACAAATCAAGATCGTGCACCGCCAGATCGGATGCAATGAGCAGGACTCAGCGTCACTGCTTGACGGCACTGCCGGAGAGGCACAAACTGCAACCTACGACATCAGAGAAACCGAAACCAAGGGAAAACCCACGAAATAACTGAGGTCTGCGATCTTCAAATCAGTCAAGGTCATTGTTAACTCACAGCCAGCCTGTGGTAGCTCTGTGTTCTTCTTCAAAGACATCTAGAGCCAAGACCCTGACCATCGACCAAGACAAAGACGAAATGTACCGCCAGTAATTTAGAATGTGCTGTTAAAATCTCTCTCTGGGCACAACCTTTACCAACTTGTCTAACACTTTTTAATTGAAAGTTATAGATTTATGGTCTGCAAGTGGTTTACCCAGTTACACAACCTGATGTTAGCTGTGACCAAGGGAATATAAAAAAAACCCTCAGCAAACATGTGCCTTGGTTTCCCTGTAACTGCGTTATGTCACATTGCTCTGACCGCCCGTGACACATGAACAGGGCACAGAGGGGGGCCCTGGGCGGTGCCCTGGATCTTCCTGATGTTTACCTGAAGTTTCTTTCTTTGGGATGTATATGTTTTTTAAATATCTATTTTGAGAGAAATAGAAAGGGAGAGAATGTGTAAGCATGGGGGGAGGGACAGAGAGAGAGAAGAGAGAGAGAATTCAGCCTCCATGTTCTCAGTGCGGAGCCCAACTCGGGGCTTGATCTCACAAACCGTGAGGTCATGACCAGAGCAGGTCAAGAGTCCAGGGGCTCCTGGGTGGCTCAGTCGGTTAAGTGTCTGACTTCTGCTCAGGTCATGATCTCGTGGTTCATGGGTTCCAGCCCCACATCGGGTTCTATGCTGACAGCTCAGAGCCTGGAGCCTGTTTCAGATTCTGTGTCTCCCTCTCTTTCTGCCCCTCGCCCGCTCTCTCTCAAAATTAAATAACCGTTAAAAAAAAATGCTCAGAGTCGGAGGCTTAACTGACTGAGCCGCCTATGTGCCCTTGTGTGCATTTTCTTCCTCCTACTCTACTGTGTCCTCCACCTCACAGAAGCCTTATATCAGCGTGTTTGCGGGGTCATGTCCGTCCTTCCTGTCATAAAACCCTGAAGAGCTGTTGGAGTCGTGAGAGTCTGAGAACCCGAGGACCTAGTCCAGCCTGAAAGAGATGTGACACCCAAGTGCCACTTGTCATTCTGAACCGGACATCCTTTGCTTTAAACGATGTCATTGGTGAGGCAGGGAAGACTGGCAAAATGTGAATGAGGCCTGAGGATTACATGGAAATCATCTGTCAATATTAACTTTCTGTGATGGCTTTGGTGCTTATAGAGGAGAATATATATATATATTTTATGTTGATGTTTTGAGACAGAGACAGATTGTGAGCAGTGGAGGGGCAGAGAGAGAGAGAGATGGAAACGTAGAATCTGAGGCAGGCTTTAGGCTCCAACCCGGCAGCTCAGAGCCTGACTCGGGGCTCGAACCCAGGAACCACAAAATCATGACCTAAGCCGAAGTCTGACGCTTAGCCAACTGAGCCACCAGGCGCCCCGAGAACATCCTTGTTCTAAGGATATACATGTGCGAGGCCTTGGGAGACATGTCTCAGTAACTTCCTCTCCTGCGATTCGGACAAAAAGTTCCTTGTCTAGCACAGCACTTCTGCAAGGTAGAGATTGTTCCGAGTCACACACATACACACACACTTACACATGCACACACTTACACGTGCACACACGTGCACACACACACACACACATACACGGTTTTGAAAATAAGTGATGAAGGCAGTACAAAACCCGGGGCCACCCAGCAACGCTTGTTGAGCGTAGGGGAGCATCCCGTGTTTCTGGAAGTCACTTAGCTTTCCGCACCCCCCGGGAGGAACGGACTCCGGACAGCGCCAGCTAGGTCAGATCCAGTCAGCAAATTGTTGTGGGGGAAATGGCTTGTTATCAACTATTACGAAAATTAAACTTAGTTTTAGTGGATGGTCTCCATTATGTAGTTGGTTCATATCCATAACAACGTGCGGTAGATTTTTGCTAAACGTCCCTGGTGGGATCAAAGGAAGCTATGTTATCCCAACTAGAATTTCGTTTGGCATTCCTGGGATTGGTCTCTAGCCAAGGTAAGCAAAATGAGACCTTAACAACGCCCAGGCCAGAACTGTGACCGTCATATGGGCGGAGGGACGCTTCTCTACTTGCGTTTTCATGTACTTGCGTCCCTCAGAAGGCATCTCAGAGCACCTGCAAACAGGCTCTGGCTGGGGGCATTGACAAATATTTACTCAGCATCTGGGGTATCTGGACCTATATCTGTAGTGCGAGTGAGAATTAAACAGAGAGAGAGCAAAGGGAGGAACATTCCAGACAGAACAATCTTGGGGGTGGCAGGGACCAGATCCTGCAAGCCTTGTAAAATTTTGGATTTTTTTTTAAGATTTCAGACTTAAAAAATTTTTTTTTGTTATTTATTTTTGAGAGATAGCACGCTCAAGCACATGCGCGTGCGCGCACACACACACACACACCAGTGGGGTAGAGAGGGGAAGACAGAGGATCCAAAGAGGGCTCTGTGCTGACAGCAGCCAGATGCGAAGCTTGAACCCTCGAACTGTGAGATCATGACCTGAGCCAAAGTTAGGCGCTCAACTGACTGAGTCACCCAGGTGCTCCGAGATGATAGATTTCACCTTCAATGTCAAAAGGTGCCTGTGAAGGGTTCCAAGGAGGACTCGTGGGTTTCTTTATATGGCAAACCTTTCACACCAGCTGCTGTGTAAAGTGGGCGGGCACCATGGTGGCTCGGTCAGTTAAGTGTCTGACTCTTGGTTTTGGCCTCAGGTCATGATCTCACGGTTTCATAGATCTGAGCCCTGCTTGGGGCCCTGCGCTGAAAGCACAGAGCCTGCTTGGGATTCTCTCTCTCTCTCTTTCTCCCTCTCTCTCTCTCTCTCTCTACCCCTCCCTTGTTCATGCTGTCTCTGTCTCTCTCAAAATAAATAAATAAATGTAAAAACAAAGAGAATAAAGTGGAGGGGCCTGGGCAGGCTATGAGGTTTGTACAGTGTCCGGACCAGGAGGGCACGGTCACAGGGGGGAGAGATGACGGATTCTAAAGACATTGTGGAGGCAGGAACGGCAGGCCCTGCCAAAGAACATGTCCTTGTCCTTGACCTCGGCGAGTCCAGCCCGAGTCCATGGCTCAGGGATGCAGGATGCTCATGGGGCATTACTTTTAAGGATTCCAAACACAGTCCACCCGACAGGTCTCTGGGTATAGATGGGCTCAGCTGCGGGGTAAAGCTAGACTCAGAGAAAGCTGTAGACCTGGGCCCTGTTCCCTTCCCTGCCCACATTCCCTAAAAACAAGGGTCTTCATGGACCCCACTGTTGCTAAGAAACGCAACAAGTCTACCTTGGACTTAAAAAAAATTTTTTTTTAATGTTTATTTATTTTTGAGAGAGAGAGACAGATAGAGTGTGAGCATGGGAGGGGCAGAGAGAGAGGGAGACATGAATCCGAAGCCTGCTCCAGGCTCCGAGCTGTCAGCACAGAGCCCGACGCGGGGCTTGAACTCATAGACCGAGAGATCATGACCTGAGCTGAAGTCAGACCCTTAACTGACTGAGCCATCAGGCACCCCTACCCTGGCACTTTGAGAAACATCGTCAAGGACATTGTTGCTTGGTGATCTCTCTAAGGAGATCATTAGAGACATTTCTTTTAGTGCCAACTGTTGAGAAAAGTTTCACTTTCCCCAGAGAACCACTATCGCTTTTGCTCTCTGACAACAGGACAGAAGTTACTAACAGGGTCTCCCGGTCCGCTGCCAGGAAGCTCTGAGTCAAATTTGAAGGCCACGGTGGCGGCGACACAGGCATGTCTCTGCGTCAGGATGTGGCGCCTCTCCTCCCCACGCACCGCCGGCCCCGCTCCTCTGCACTTACGTCTCTGTCCTGTCAACTCCTGTTCCTGCTTTGCTGGGTCTATGCTTGATTCTTGGCCCTGTCTCCATGTCGGTTGTTGGCTCTGTCTTAGTTGAACGCTACGCCTCTTAGACACATGTGTGAGCACGGCTTGTCTCCCAATATGGCCCACTTGCCAGCCATGACATCGCCACAGCCGCAGGAGGACACTCGTGGCCCAGGGTTGTGTCATGGGGGGGGTCTGTCTCCCCATCCCCGCCTCCCATGCCCAGAGGCTCCTCACCTCCTCTCCATGGCCTCGATGGTCTCCACCAGGGGCGCATTGCGGGTCTCGGCCAGGAAGCAGACAGCCAGCCCGGCCACGATCGAAGTGGCCCCGAAGCCCAAGGGCGGCAGGATGGCGCTGAACTCGCTGAGCATGGTGACCAGGGGCGCGATCAGGCCCCCTAAGCGGGCATTGACCGAAGCAAAGCCCATCCCCATCTGCCTAAAAAGCATAGACCGGTCAGCAGTCATGGCCCAGACTGCCCAGGGGGCTGGGAGTGCCCGGCCCTGGGTGTCAGGGGGCAGCGCAGAGAGGAGAGGGGGTCCTGCTTCAGCAAGCCCCGCAGGTGTCGGCTTGGAGCTCCGCGGCTGCCCGGCCCCTCCCCACGCACCCACCTGATCTCCGTGGGGTACAGCTCGCCTGTGAACAGGTACACACAGATGAAGGAGCTGGCCAGGCAGCCTTTGCCGAGTGCCGCCTGGGCCGTGCGCAGGGTCTGCATACCTGCAGAGGGGGAGGTAGAGCAGGGGCTAGGTGGCGCCCAGGGCCCCCAGGGGGATCTGGGAGGCCGAGGGGTGGTGGCGGCAGCGGGGCTCTCAGGAAGGGGTGGGGTGTAGAGAGGAGGCAGAGGCTGAGGCTCGGAGCCCGGAACGGGAGGCGAGCAGGCTGTGATTTCCACCCGGGGCCCACGATGCCCCACATTGCCCTCCTCGGACTGCTGCCTCTGTCCACCCTTCCAGAGGGAGGACATCATGGGAGCAGTGCTCATTAAATGTTCGCTGTTACCCTCGTCAGCCTGTCACGCTTCTGGTTCCAAACAGTCACACCCCAAGGCACATGCCCAACATTGAAGCGATGGTCGCGGAAATCGTGGTGCCTTCGCTGGCTGCGCACTGGCGTCAGGAGGGCAGATTCCAGAACACTCACCCCCGGGCCCCACCCCCTCTCCACTCTATTAAAGCCTCCGGGAGATAGACTCGAGTTTGGGTATTTCTCTTAAGGTCCCCAGGAGATTCCGATGTGCAAAACCAGAGTTGTAAAATGTAGTAACAAAAAACTAGGGACATGAGACATTTGTATTAACGTGAAAAACATATTTATGTTACAACATAAAGTGAAATACATTATATAAATGTAAATACATATACGCATATGTGCATATATAGTCCTATTTGTATACATATGCACACAAGTATAATAGTATCTCAATTATGTCAAGTACAAAATCTACCAAAAGGAAAAAAGACTGGAAGAAAATGTGTCAAAATACCTATAGTAATAATCTTTCCATTTTATGGGAAGGAGACGAAGCACAGAGGGGTCAGACTAGTTGCTCAAGGCCACGGGCCCTCAGCTGCGCACAAGCTCTGGGGCGCTGAAGCTCAACCTCGGCTTCTTGCTGGAATCGCCGGACCGTTCTTTAACTACCTCGTGTCAGGGATGCCTGGGGGGCTCAGTCGGTCAAACGTCTGACTTCAGCTCAGCTCATGATCTCACAGTTCGTGGGTTCGAGCCCCACGTCGGGCTCTGTGCTGACAGCTCAGAGCCTGGAGCCTGCTTCCGATGCTGTGTCTCCTTCTCTCTATCTGCCCCTCCCCTGTTCTTGCTCTCTCTTTCTCGCTCTCTCAAAAATAAATAAACATTGGGGCACCTAAGTGGCTCAATCGGTTAAGAGTCTGACTTCAGTTCAGCTCATGATCTCATAGTTTGTGAGTTCGAGTCCTGCATTGGACTCTGTGCTGACGGCCTGGAGCCTGCTTTGGATTCTGTGTCTCCCTCCCTCTCTTCCCCTCCTCCACTCACAATCTGTCTCTCTCTGTCTCAAAAATAAACATTAAAAAAATTTTAAATAAGTAATAAACGTTAAAAATTTTTTTTAAATAAGTTTAAAAAAGGGTGTCTGGGTGGCTCAGTCAGTTAAGCATCCAACTTCAGCTCAGGTCATGATTTCACGGTTTGAGGGTTCGAGCCCCGCATCGGGCTCTGTGCTGACAGCTCAGTCTGAAGCCTGCTTCAGATTCTGTGTGTGTCTCTCTCTCTCTGCCCCTCCCTTGCTTGTGCTGTCTCTCTCTCTCTCTCTCTCAAAAATAAGCAAATATTTTTAAAATTTTTAATAAATAAATACATGCATACATACATAAATAGCTAGGGTTAGGTGCTGTTCCTTAACACTGGCTGCACTGGCCTGGGCATTGAGGGTTTTCAAAGATCCGGGGAGCCGGGATCACCACAGCCAGGTTTGCAAACCACCATTCCAGGGTCACTCGGCCGAGGCTCAAACCCTAACTTCCCAGCCCTTGAGATGGCCCCTGGCCAGGCTCCAGGTGGGCACACAGCAGCCAGCCCTTTGCCCCTCCCCTTGTTTTTATGCTCAGCCTGATGTCCTTGACAAGTTGGCCAATACTTTCATGGCAAAGACCGATGTCTTTGCCGATTCTCCACTCTGACAATCGACACGAACACTAAGTGCTTAGTAAAAACTCTGCTAATGGACAATCACTTCCTTTCCAGGTCCAGAAGCATACCTCTCAGCCTTGTCCCCTTGTCGTGCCTGTCGCCCAGCAGACCCCAGACCCCAGAGATTTCCAGGTGGTCACGGCAGAAGCAGACGGCTCACCTTCGGGCACAAACATGTTCGCGATCACCATGAGCCCGGCCAGGATGAGGAAGGAGGCGACCGTGGCCCGGCGGCCCACATAGATCATGGTGGTGGTGGCAACCAGCATGGCCGGGATGTCTATGACCCCGAACAGGACCTGCACCAGGTATATGCTGAGTCCAAACTTCTGTAGGTCCATGGCCAGCCCATAGTAAGCCAAGGAGTTGGAGAACCTGGAAGAGGCGGCAGAATGGTCCTGCTCCTTCCCAGAGTTCCCTGTTCTGGCCCCGGGGGACAGCACAAGGAATGAATGGCCCAGGTCCCCTCTCTCAGGGAGTTAAAATCCCCTGAATTTCACCCAACTTCCCATCCCTCCCCCGACCAAACCCAAGTCTGTGACTTGGGTCTTAGAACCCTGGCCCCCAACTCCACATCCCTGCCCAACCACCTGCTCCCTAAGCCCGTGGGTTCCAGAACGTGTTTTCTCCTGTCTGCACGACTCTAGCCCCTCCCCCTTCAGCCTTCAGTGGCTGATCTGAGCTTCACGTCTAAGAGCTGGAGGGAGAAAACGAGAGCCTTCCAATAAGGTGAAGCTCCATGGGGCCTTCCTGGTGCCTCCCAGTGTTTACTGAGAAATCGGCACCTGAAGACGGGGCTACTTCTGGTGGCGGGGGTGGGTTGCGGTCAATCTGACAGCAAAGTTGTGGAGTTCGTCTCTATGGAAATTTAAGACATCGCTGGGGCAGGGTCTCAAAGACGTATTTGTACATCCATGTCCATAGCAGCATTATTCACAAGAGCTGAAAGGTAGGAGCAACCCAAGTGTCCATCAACCGATGAGTTGATAAACAGCATGAGGTGTATGAGGCCACCGACTCAGCCTTAAAAAGGAAGAAATCCTGGCACTCCTGGGTGGCTGCTTCGGTTAAGCGTCTGACTCTTGCTTTCGGCTCAGGTCAAGATCCCAGGGTCAGGGATCGTGTCCCACATCAGGCCCTGCACTGAACATGGAGCCTGCTTAAGATTCTCTCCCTCCCTCTCTCTCTCTCTTTCCTACTGTGCCTCCACTTGCATGCCCTCCCGCTCTCTCCAAAAAAAAAAAAAAAAAAGGGAATAAATTCTGACATACGCTCCATCATGGATGAACTTTCAAGGTGAAATAAATCAGTCACTAAAGATAAATACTGTACGCTTCCACTTCTCTGAGGTCCCGTAAGGAGACAAAATCATAGAGACAGAAAGGAAAATGGCATTGCCAGGGGCTGGGTGGAGGGAGAATGAGGAGTTCTTTAAAGGGTTTAAAACACAGTTTCAGGGGCGCCTGGGTGGCTCAGTCAGTTGAGCGGCCGGCTTCGGCTCAGGTCAGATCTCACGTTTGTGGGTTCGAGCCCCGCATGGGGCACTGTGCTGACAGCAAGCTCAGAGCCTGGAGCCTGCTTCAGATTCTGTGTCTCCCTCTCTCTGCCCCTCCCCTTCTCATGCTCTATCTCTCTCTGTACCCAAAAAAATAAATTAAAAAAAAAACATTAAAAAAAAATTTAAAAAACACAGTTTCAGGAGAGTTCTGGAACTCAGCAATGTGAACGTACTTAACACAGTTGAACTGCATGCTAAAGAAAGGTTTAGATGCTAAATTTTGGGGGCAACTGGGTGGCTCAGTCGGTTAAGTGTCCGACTTTGGTTCAGGTCATGATTTTGCAGTTTGTGGGTTCCAACCCTGCGTTGGGCTCTGTGCTGACAGCTCGGAGCCTGAAGCCTGCTTTGGATTCTGTGTCTCCCCCTCTCTCTCTGACCCTCCCCCCCCGTATTCCGTCTCTCAGAAATAAATAAACATTAAAAAAATTTTTTTTAAAGATGCTAAAGTTTGTTATGTGTGTTTTATGACACTAAAAGCCAAACAAAACAAGGTCCAGAGGAGGGGGGCTTGGGATTGACCCTCATGAACCCCTGTGGGCCGGCCTGGTTTTGTTTCCTGCAGACCACATGCTGATACTGAGCGTATGGGGGGGGGGAGGCGCTGGCAGGGGGGTCTCCCCAAGCGGTGCAGCCTCTGTGCTCTTACCACTTAGTGAGAAACACCTACCATCCCTCCCAGCTACCCTGGCTATGGGCGTCAGGGGAGACAGAGAAAAAGCAAGACACTTCTGGAAAGGTGACATAGTAATTCCTGTTGGGCAGGTCTGAGGGAGTCCAGGGAAAATCCGGGTCTGACTTCTCCCTACAGGGGAGATGAGATGCAAGGCTGCCAACTTGTTATTTGGAACACTCTGGAAAACACCCCAGGATAAAACATCTTGTGGCTCTTAATACTGCAGGGAAGGAGTGCTTTGTTTGCTACGCCTTAGAGTAGAGATTTTGACCTTGGAGAGACCAATTCTGCCTCATCAGTCTCCATACCTGTCTGGACATCAGGGGCATTGCCCGGACCACCTCTCGATGTCCTTCCGTCCCCACCCCATCCTCCACCGCCGACCCTTCCCTTCTTGTGCGCTCCTGGGGTCTCAGCTTCCCAGACGCTGTGCCCTCGGGCTCTCCTTCCCCCTCTGCCTGGGATTTCTCGGTCTTCCTCCCCCTTCCTCTTTCTCTCCAGCGGACACGTCCCTGCCTCTCTTCCTATCAGCATGGAGACGTTCCATCGTGGATGAGATGGCCTGGCGCTTCCGGTCTGGGGGGGGAAACAGGCATTCTGGGAAGGAAACAACCTTGTCACGTTATTCAAACACAACACAATTATCCTTCCTGTTTCCCTGCCTTGGAGTCTCCTGAGTCAACACTGGGCTCCCTTCCTCGTAAAGCCTCCGCAGCCTCTGGCCCTCTAGCTGCAGCTAGGACCCCAGGGCAGCAGGGAAGGGCTCAGGAGGGCGGAGACTCCCATGGAAGAGCCCCGGACTCTCTCTCTCCACCCCTGTCCTCATCTCCCCTCATCTCCCCTCCTCTGGCCAGGGAGCTGCTGCAAAGCCGTACCCTCCTCCTTGGCCTCTCTGAAGGCTCCGGTATTGCAGGGAGGGGTCATGGATGGAGCCTGGCTGTCTAGCAGCTTCTTTCTTTCTTTCTTTCTTTATTTATTTATTTGGAGAGAGAGAGAGAATGAGGAGGGGGAATGGGCAGAGAGAGAGGGAGAGAGTGAATCCCGAGCTGCCTCCATACTGTCAGTGTAGAGCCCAACGCAGGGCACAAACTCAGGAACTGTGAGATCATGACCCAGGCAGAAACCAAGAAAAGGACACTTCATCGACTGAGCCACCCAGGTGCCCTTTTCTAGCAGCTTAGTATCTCTGTCCCCCTCAAGCCCAAACGGTTTGCTTTTTACCATGTGCCCCACTTTCATCTTGAGGCGAGAATGACTTTCCAAGGGTTGGGAGGAAAGATCCCATCCCCACTATATTATGTGAAACCGGCATCGTGTCCGAGAACCCAAATGATATTTTTCTCCTTGTAGCCTCTGCAACCACATCCTGTGTCATCAAAGATGATGAACCTAGAACAGTCTTGACTTGGTCTCATGGGGCCATGACGTCAACAAGAAGATCAGGGGCCCAAAACAAAGACAAAATTCTTACTTGCCTCCTAGTCGTCTTGTCACTTAGGAAATTATGAGCGTCTCAGGAGTTCCGTGGGAGGAACCGGGGGCAGAAACCAACTCATACACTTTCTCTTATCTCATATCACATAAGCTGATGGTCACAATGTCCTGGGATTAGGGCAGGGAATCAATACTACTCACTGGTGGACTCTATAGAGAAAATCTATGATTAAATAAATGTGAATATATATTTATATTATGGGCACAGTTTCTGTTGGATATATATTTTTTACATTTTGAAAAAAATTTATATTCACAGAAACTTTGAAACGACTTTTGGGGGTCATCATTCAGCCCCCCTACAAGTAGTATTCATACAGCGGAATGTTACACAACAAAAACAACTAAGTTATATCCTGCAACATGGGTGTACCTTACAAAGATGACCTTGAGCAAGAGCAAGTAGTTGCAAAAGAGTATGCGCTGTGAGATAAAGTTTACGTAAAATTCAACAACAGGCCAGGGGCGCCTGGGTGGCTCAGTCGGTCAAGGGACCGACTCTTGATCGCAGCTCAGGTCTTGATCTGAAGGTTGTGAGTCCAAGCCCCGCATTGGGCTCCATGCTAGGTGTGGGGCCCACTTAATAAAAAAACGGGGGACCTGGGTGGCTCAGTTGGTTAAGCGATAGACTTCAGCTCAGGTCATGATCTCACAGTCCATGGGTTCGAGCCCCGCATTGGGCTCTGTGCTGACAGCTCAGAGCCTGGAGCCTGCTTCAGATTCTGTGTCTCCTTCTTTCTCTGCTCCTACCCACTCTCTGTCTCTCTCTCAAAAATAAATAAACATTTTTAAAAAATCAAGAAATAGAGGCGCCTGAGTGGCTCAGTTGGTTGAGCATCTGACTTCAGCTCAGGTTATGATCTCATGGTTTGTGGGTTTAAGCCCTGCTTCGGGTTCTGTGCTGACAGCTCAGAGCCTGGAGCCTGCTTCAGATTCTGTGTCTCCCTCTCTCTCTCTGTCCCTCCCTTGCTCACACTTTGTCTCTCTCTAAAAAATAAATAAAAATTAAAAACAATAGGCTAAAATAATCCATAGCATTAGAATAAGGATTGTGAAGGGGCCCTCAGCAGAGAACCCAGTCACATTATGCCTGGACTTCTGACTTACAGGACTGTAAACTCAGAAATGGGTGTTATCTTTGTTTTTTTAAGTTTATTTATTTTGGGAGAGAGAGTGCATATTCTTGTGCAAGTGCAGGGGAGGGACAAAGAGAAGGAGAGAGAATCTCAAGCAGGCTTACGCTGTCAGCGCACAGTCCGACGCGGGGCCCGATCTCATGAACCAAGAGATTATGAGCTGAGCGGACGCTTAACTGACCAAGCCGCCCAAGCGCCCTCTGGATGGGTACTATCTTGAGCCGCTAAGCTGTGGGGTTTTTTCCACACCAACTTAAGACTAATACAGTGTGCAAAAAATAAAATCACTATTAAAATGGTTGAGGGACACCCAGTCAAGCTACTGGTTTCCATTTATATCCTGCGCTCAGTAATCTTGTTTGCCTGACTGGGAGTAGGGGTGAGGAGTGTAGGGGGTGGTCTTGTGCAGAGCTGAGCTCTCTTCCCAGAAAGACTGAACCATGACCAGCCAGGAATGCCACTGAGGTGACAGCAGCATTGGTGGGGAAAATGGACCAGACGTTCCGTTAAGATTCCTTTCCAGGGGGTGCCTGGGTGGCTCAGTCGGTTAAGTGTGGACGTTGGCTCAGGTCATGATCTCATGGATCGTGGGTTTGAGCCCTGCGTTGGGCTCTGTGCTGACAGCTCAGAGCCTGGAGCCTGCTTCGGATTCCGTGTCTCCCTCTCTCTCTGCCCCTCTCCTGCTCACACTCTCTCTCTCAAAAATAAATAATAAACATTAAAAAAAATCTCAAAGTAGCAAACATGTATTGTATTAACCCACTTTTGCAAGAATATATGTGCATGTCTTGTATGTACAACAGTTTGGAAGGGTACAGACTCATGCTGGCTGCTGGGGGACGGGACAGAGAGCAGAGTGGGAAGAGGCGCCTTCACTTTCCTCTCAAACAGTGCTAACAGGTGACACAGCTCGAATTTACCAAGTGTCAGGTACGGTTCTAGCTGCTTCACATACAATAATGCTTCTAATCTTCACAACCCACCTACGCGATAGTGTTTTTATGATGCCAGTGTTACAGATGGGGAATCCGAGGAACAGAGAGGCTAAGTAACTTGCCCAAGGTCACACAGACAGTAAGTGGCAGAGCTGAGATTCTGATCCAAGCAATTGGGTTCCAGAGTCCTTCCTCTTTTGGTTTGGTTTGGTTCTATTTTTTTTAATTGGAGTCTCGTTGGGTCCTGCCTCTTCACCAATGCACCGTACCGTCTAGATGTTTCTGAGTCATTTGCAAAGAAGATATTTTTTTCAATGAGTATGTGGTGTTTTTGAAATTTAGGGAAAAAGCCAGTGAAGAAAAAGAAATCTAAGTTAACAGAAGGCATTCACAACAGAAGTTTGTAAAAGTCTACTAGTTCCTAGCACTTAACCTTCTTCCCAAATCTCCCCACCTGCTGGCAGAAAAGCCATCTGGGTGACCCAGTCACTAGCTTCCGAATTACTTCCTTTTAACAAAAATGGGCCTGAGTTTACTCTTTCTAGAGGATCCGAGAGGGAACTTTCAACCCTGGAATTTGTTTGTTTGTTTGCTTTTTGTTTTTCAAGTAGGCTTCACACCCAGCATGGAGCCCAATGTGCGGTTTGAACTCATGACCTTGAGATCAAGACCTGAGCTAAGATCAAGAGATGAGCACTTAACCGACTGAGTCACCCAGGCACCCCAATCCTGGAATTTTTTTTAATGTTTATTTATTTTTGAGAGAGAGAAACAGAGACAGAGACAGTGTGCAAGCTGAGGAAGGACAAAAAGAGGAAGACATAGAATCGGAAGCAGGCTCTGAGCTGTCAGCACAGAGCCCAACGTGGGGCTCGAACTCACAGACTGAGATCATGACCTGAGCTGAAGTTGGACGTTTAACCAACTGAGCCTCCCAGGCGCCCCTGGAATTTTTAGTTTATGATATTTCTTCTCAGTGGAAAGAGGACAGTGAAATAGAAGCTCATGGACCAGGGGAAAGCCTGGGCCACCATGGTGACTACAGTAGGGTGTCTCTTCCCTGACTTGGGTTCCAGGGAGTCCTCTGGCTGCCCAGCACCAGAACTGCCCCACAGGCAACATTGTTGGGGCAGAAGCCCCTCTAAAGGTCCAGAGTGGAGGACAAGTCCATATCTCCAATGCACCAGGGACACAGCTCCAAACTTAAATCAGAGAATAGATTCTACGCACGCACTCCAACCCCAGCCAGGTGTGGGGTTACATGTCAAAACATGTAGTCCTCGGGAGGGGACAAGATGGCAGAACAGCAGGGAAGGTTTTTTTGCACCTCACATCCAAGAAATACAGCTAGATCAACACTAAACCATCCTGCACACCTAGAAAACTGATCTGAGGATTAATAAACATTTAGTTCTCAAAAGGACCTTAGAGGAAGGTGTCTAAGTAGAAAATTGCGACACCGGGAGGTTGGATGGCTTGCTCAAGGTCACCCAGCGAGTCTGGTCTTCTACCACTGCCTGGCTGGTTCCCACTAAACAAGAGGGCTGGGTCTGCCACAGAGCACAGGTCTTTCATAGCCCGTGTTCCCTGCTTCACAAATATCCGCACTTATTTAAATGTCCAGGACATCTGTCAAGTGAAATTAAAATGGTCCCCTCCCCTTTTTCAAGTCAGCTCGTTATCTTGGGATTTGCCAGCTTCCAGTCTGTGCTAATGGAAACAGATCCTTTTTGTATTTTTATCTATTAAAATAGTTTTAATGTTTATTTGTTTTTGAGAGAGAGAAAGAAAGCACAAGCAGGGGAGGGGCAGAGAGAGAGGGAGACACAGAATCCGAAGCAGGCTCCAGGCTCTGAGCTGACAGCACAGAGCTTGACGCAGGGCTTGAATACGGGGCTTGAATCCACGGACCATGAGATCATGACCTGAGGCGAAGGGAGACACTTGACTGAGCCACCAGGTGCCCCTCTATTTTTACCCTTTTTACATCTGCATGCCCATCTATATTGCCACTGTGAATTCCTTCCTGGTCGCCTGGCAAACTCCAAGGCCATTTTGTAAAATCCAACTAAATGCCATCTCCTACATGAAGCACTCAGCACCCCCAACCAAGAGAACTGCTCTAAGGACACTTGTCATAGCTCAGAGACACTCTTGTTTCCCTGTCTGTCCCCCTCTGGACCCACAAGTGTTTTTTCTAGAGTGGGACACTTCCCAGAATCTCCCAGAGAGCCCCAAAGGCATATCCGATGGGACAAGGTGCATTTTGGAAAAGCTGTGTGGGTGATTTCCACAGGTGGCCCCCCACCAAGGTGAGACCCAGATTTGGGGTCCCTAAGTCAGCATGGCTATCTCATCTATGACCACATCTCAGTGCCCAGCAGAGGGTCGGAGGACCCTGGAGAAAGGGTATGAAACAAGACTGACTTCACAAGGCTCAGCTGCTCGTTACATTGAGTATTTAAGAACAGACTTTGGAGGTAGGAATAAAAGGCATGTCCCTGCCTCATGGCAAAGACCTGGGGTTGAGCACATCACCTACCAGACCACCATGAGACAGCACGTGATCTTTCGGATGGCCGGGGTTCGGAAGAGGTCCAAGACCGAGTTGGAGGGGCGGACACTTGCTATTTCACTCTGGATGTAGGAACTCACCACCTGGGCAAGGAAAGTTTGATCAGCAGAAGGGAAGGATCTGGGACCCTATGTTCCTGCTAGGAGTCCCTTCATCTGTGGAGAGGAAGGTCAAAGTCGAGTGCTCTGGCAAGATGACGGCCTGCGTGGTGCAGTCAGTTAAGTGTCCAACTTCGACTCAGGCCATGATCTCACAGTTCATGGGTTCGAGCCCCACATTGGGGTCCGTGCTGACAACTCAGAGCCTGGAGCCTGCTTCAGAGTCTGTGTGTGTGTCTCGCTCTCCGCCCCTCCCCCACTTGCACTGTCTCGCTCTCTCTCAAAAATAAATAAATATTTTTAAAATTAGGAAAAAAAAGGGGCGCCTGGGTGGCTCAGTCGGTTAAACATCCGACTTCGGCTCAGGTCAGATCTCACATTCGTGGGTTCGAGCCCCGCATCAGGCTCTGTGCTGACAGCTAGCTCGGAGCCTGGGCCCTGCTTCCGGTTCTGTATCTCCTCCTCTCTCTGCCCCTCCCCCTCTCATGCTCTGTCTCTCTCTGTATCAAAAATAAATAAAACATTTTAAAAAAATTTTTAAAAATTAGGAAAAAAAGACTGTTTTTCGTCTCCTCTCCATCCTGCCACTTCCCACGGTGTGTTCTTAGGCAAATTCAAACTCCAGTTTCTTTATCTGCTAAAGTGACAATCAGATGAGATTATGGGGGCACCTGGGTGGCTCAGTCGGTTGAATGTCCAACTCTTTATCAGGTCATGATCCCAGGGTATCGGATCAAGCCCGGCATCAGGCTCCACGCTGCTGAGCATGGAGCCTCCTTAAGATTCTCTCTCTCTCCCTCTGCCCCCTCCTCCCATCCGTGTGTGCTCAGACTCTTTCTCCGTCCTGTCTCTCTCTCTCTCAGATTAAATAAACAAATAAATAAATAAGATTATGTACATCAAGGCCTGTGCCTGGCGCCTAGCACGGGGCTTGATAAATGGTACTTATTTATAATAACTGGTGACTATCTCAGAAATGGTAAATATTTTATGATGAGATTTATTTTATTATTAATGGGATTTATTTTTTTTATTATTGATTCTTTGACAATTTCATGATTTCTATTCTAATGTTTTCCTTTTATTATTTTATGTAAATTTTGGCTAGGGGTCCACCTGAATGGGTCCCCCCGCCCCCTGCATGGATGGATGGCCTGAATAGCAAACCAGTTAAATTACTTCTCTGAGCTCACACACCCATTCAACGGCAAATGTCTCTGCCAGACCGGAACCCTTCCTGCTCAGTTGATTTGCAGCCTCTTCACCTGGATGGTGGGCGAGTTCCTGGGAAGTGACTCCACCCTGGCACATCTTGAGACCACCAGCGAGATTAGAAACGGTTCCTACCCTTCCTCGCACCCATGCCGCCTACCTCTTTGGTCAGCCTTTCCCCTTCGTCCCTTCTCCCGTTCATGACTGCCGCCTTCCGAAGGTTCTCCGTGGCTCGCTGGGACTTGCCGTGGAGCAGGAGCCATCGGGGTGACTCTGGCAGCCACCTGTGACCGGAAGGAGGAAGAACGGCGGGGCTGAGCGGAGCTCACTCTCCAAAGCCAAGTACACCTCTGTTCCCCTTCTTTCAGACCCTGAAAGGTGACCTGTCCTGCCGCCTGCTGATTCCGGAAGACTGGGGGACACACCGGCTTCCTTTTTCCAGAGCACATCAGACAGGGAACCCCTGAAGGGGCACCTAGAGACTTCTACAGATCCCGTTTTGAATCTGGTTCAGACCCTGGTTTGGGGTGTGACTAAGGCATGGGCCCTCACTGGGCTGTGCCTCGGTTCTCCACCTGTTGTGTGCTGCAAAGGAACTGATGAGGCCAAACCACTGGAAAATTCTGGAGTCCTATACTAGTGTAAGGGATCTTATTGGATCTTCCCAATAGTCATGGGCAGTACCTGTGAGCCCATGGTCTCCACAGGCATCGACCCTCGTTTGGGGGTCACTGCATACCCCAAACTTGTCATCGGTGCAGGCTTAGCCCCACAGGTGCACCCTCCCATGCCCCTCTTGGTCAGGACATACCAAGAATAGAGGAAGAAGATGAGGAAAGGAACAGAGACAGCAAACTGTAGCCACCGCCAGGGGCGGATCACGTATGCCACTCCGGCCAGGATGAGCTGACCCAGGGTAAAGGAGTACCCCAGCAAGACCCCTGCCACGGTCCGGCCCCGGGTGGGCATCCACTCCACGACTGCAGAGAAAAGCAGGACAACGATCAGTGGGATGCATAGTCCATAGTTGTCTCATTCCCCTGTGCCCTTTTATAGGGACTCTGTGGCCATCTGAAATTTTTCCAGAGACCTGCTGAGACACAGGTGCATCAAAGAACTAACTATAGCCAATAAAACCGTAAGAATGTTAGGAAAAATCATGGCATTTTTTTTCAGTCCTAGAGTCAGAAAAAGCTTTTCTAAGTCTTATGGGGCGTTTGGGTGGCTCAGTCAGTTAAGCGTCCGACTTCGGCTCAGGTCATGATCTCGCAGTTTGTGGGTTCGAGCCCCGCATTGGGCTCTATGCTGACAGATCAGAGCCTGGAGCCTGCTTTGGATTCTGTGTCTCCTTCTCTCTCTGCCCCTCCCCCACATGTGCTCTCCCTCTCTCTGTCTTTCAAAAATAAATAAATGTAAAAAATTTAAAAAAAAAGTCCTAAAACCCAGAAGCAGCAAAAGGGAAAATCAACAAAACTTGACTTTACAAAAACAAAGACATCTGAATATAAACAGACACCGTAAGCCAAGTCACAAAGTCAGCAAACACGAGTAAACAAAACATTTGCAACTCAAATTACAGATAAAGGGTGAATTTCCCTGGTATGGAGCGTTCTTACAAGTCAATAGGAAAACAATGAAAAGACAAAAAAACACAAAACAACAAAAACCCCACAAAAAACAAAAAACAAAACAACAGGCAAAAGATGTAAATGGTTGGTAGAAAGAAAATAAATGGCTCTTAATTACATGATTATTTTGTAAATAGCAAAAACTTGGAAACAACCTACGTGGCTATCCACGGGGAACTGGGTAATAAATCATGCGTGCTCCTACAAGGCAAACCCAACGAATTAATGAGAACAGTTCTTTCCCATGAGCAGCCAGCTCGAGTATCCAGTCCATCAGCAAATCCTGTTGCTTTCACCGGAAGGATCCAGCAGAACCCCTCCCACTTCCTCCTGCTATCCCCTGGCCCAAGCCGGTCTGTGGTTTGCTGGTGACCCTGTGTGGGAGCCTCGGAACTGGCCTCCATGGGGATTCTGGGAAATATGCTAAGTCAGATCAGGTCAGGCCTCTCCTCAGCTCCGGGTCCTCCAGGAGTCCCCATCTTGCTCAGAGTCAAAGCCAAAGTCGTGTGAATGGCCACAGGCCTAAGGATCTGCGCCCCCCGCCCCCCGCAACTCCCTGATCTTATCTGTCACCACTCCCCTCCTCACCCCGTGCTCTGCTCCAGCCACAAGGACCCCCTCCTCTGGAGCCCACTAGAAACACACGCCCCGGTGTCTTTGCCTAGAATGTTCTTCCCCCGGATAGCTGCGGATGCCCTCCCTCCCTCCCTTCTGCAAGCTCGGCTCGGTGACCCCTGTCAGTAAGGACTTTCCCTGGCCTCTACCTACTTGTGTTATCACCGTTTTTCCTGCACAAAAGCCTGGGCTCCGCACGAGCAGGGACCCGCCTCATTCATTGCTCCACCTCCAATACATAGCGGTGCATGTATGTGTGCATAGGGGTGTGTGTATACGGGTGCATGTGTGTGTGAGTGTGTGTGTTGTGCGTGTGTGTGTGTGTGTGTGTGTGTGTACAGGGGTGTGTGTGTCATAGAGGCGATTCTAGCATGAGATGGGTCATGCATGTCCCTTCCTGCCTTCAGAATCCATGGGCCATCCCAAAGCCTAAGGCAAGTGGGGCTGGGATGGGCTGGGATCCTGCATGAGCTCAGCAACCTTTGATGTCCTGATTGGGGGGGGGGGGGGTCAAGTGTGGAGCCTGATACATCCTAGTTCTCCAGCCCCATGATTTCTCCCAGCCCTGAAATGAAAGACCCATTCTGTCTTTGGCAGCCGTCTCTGGATCCCTCAAACCACCTTCCCACCACCCCCACTCCCGGCCCCGGAGCCTGTCCCAGGAGCAAACTAAGCCATCAGCAAAGGCAGGCGGCAAGCCTGTATCCACCATGGTTTCCTGCTGCCAGACAGGGTGCCGGGTCAGAGCCTTTGGGAGCTGCCTGAAACCAGCCTGGAGTGAGGACCCACCGTGTTACTTTGGGCAGGGGAGGGGGGTGTTCCTACCTGGCTTCCAGGGGCCAGGTCTCCACCACGGCGCTAAGGAGTCACCACTTTTGCAGCCTGGGCGAACCCTGTCCCTTTGGGAGCCACATAATGTCGGGCTGCCCACAGCCTCCGGGGCCGCTGTCTCACCTCCCTTCTGTGTCCCCACCCTGAGCCCACAACGAGCCTGGCATACAGAAGGTGCTCACTGAGTGGTTACTGTTGACAATTTCACACAGGAAATCATCCAACCTTCTCAGCGCACAGGTGAGCAAATGGAAAGCCAGGGTCCCCAGCAGGGCCATGGCTGAGAGCCCAGGTCGCCCAAGAACCCTGGGCTGGGGGTTCTGAGTGGAGGCTCCTGGTGAGAACGCCAGCACGACAAACACAATAGGGCGGCCACCCCCTCCCTCCCGCTCCGTGTCTGCAAGCCCCCCTCCCCTCCAGGCCCCTCCTGGCGGGACTCACCCAGGGAGAGGGAGTTGAGGATGATGCCGGAGAAGGTCATGCCCATCAGGAACCGGAAGACACAGTAGGCACCGAACGAGCCAAAGTACGCCGTGGCGGCCCCCGAAACTGCCAGCTGCAGGTAGGACCAGACCAGGGGGCCCTTGCGGCCCAGCCTGGCCGGCACCAGACACAAGGTCAGGTTCAGAGGCAGCAGCAGCAGGGAGGGCAGGAGGAAGCCCCCCCCCAGGCCCCTCCCTCGAAACAGAACACGGGCTGAGGCCCAGGCCCTGGGGGCAGAGGTCGGGGGTGGGGGGAGGGCGGTGTGCAAGAAAATCGAAGGTGAGGAGGTGTATTTTCTCTTTTGTTCCTTCACCCACGGAGTCTTCCTGGGCCCCCATCCCACCTCCTAATTTTTGGGCTTGGGGAAAGTCAGGGACTCTGCAAAGGTCCAGAGGCAGGTGCAGCTGGTGGGGAGAAGGTCTCTGAGTGACCTTCTGGCCGGAGGCCTCGCCCCAGAACTCATGGGCCAGTGGGAGCAGGAGCCCAGGATCAAGTCTTCATGTAAGCGGGTCACGTTGGGGAGGTCGGGTGGCTTGTCACACCCCAAAAGGGTCAAGGTCAGGGCTGGGGTGGCAGGGGTATCCCAGTCTGGCTCTGGCGCTGCCCCATTTGTTAAGTGACGGTCCAGGCCCGCCACCCTCGTGGGGCTGGGAGGGCAGTGGGCCGGGAAGGGGGCGGCCAGCATTTCTTCTCCACATACCCCTTGACACAGTCTTTCGTTCACTTGTTCTTTTTCAGGGGTGGGGAGGGGCAGAGAGAGAAGGAGAGAGAGAATCTTAGGCAGGCTCTATGCTCGGTGTGGAGCCCAATGCAGGGCTCTATCTCACGACCCTGGGACCATGACCTGAGCTGAAATCAAGAGCTGGACACGTGACTGACTAAGCCACCCAGGTGCTCCTCATTCATTTTTTAAAATATTTATTTATTTTTGAGAGAGAGAAAAAAACAATGCGAGCAGGGGAGGGGCAGAGGGAGAGGGAGACAGAATTGGAAGCAGGCTTCAGGCTCCAAGCTGTCAGCACAGAGCCCCATGCAGGCCTCGAACCCACCAACTGTGAGATCATGACCTGAGCCGAAGTCAGACGCTTAATCGAATGAGCCACTCAGGTGCCCCTCATTCTTTTTTCCTTTTTTAAGTTTATTTTTATTTATTTTTGAGAAAGAGATGAGAGTGAACAGGGGAGGGGCAGAGAGAGAGGGAGACAGAAGAATCCCAAGCAGACTCTGTGCTGTCACCAACCCGTGAGATCATGACCTGAGACGAAATCAAGAGTCAGAGGCTTAAAGGACGGGGCCACCCAGGTGCCCCCAAGTAACAGTCCTGCACTGGGGGCTGGGGACAAGCTCACACGTAGGAAGACCAGGCTGTGCTGTGACACAGGGTGACAGGCGATGTGACAGAGCTGCCCCCAGGGGCCTGAGGCACGCAGCGCAGGGGGGAGTCTGCCCTCCAGGGTGGGGGAGGGCCCCCCCTGAATCTGCAGGGAGGGAGAGGTGAGGGGGAGGGAGAAGGGAGGAAGAACTGGAAGGCAGGGGAGGGGACAGAGGAGGCACAGAGCTGACAGCAGGAGAGCCTCGGGCCTGGTGCATTTCCCGGGTTCTCTCTCTAGATGGGCTGGTGCCGGGTCCTCCCAAGGCAGAACGCAGCCGGGGCAGGAGGGAGGCGGGAGGGCTCTTTCTAAAGGAAGACGCAGAGGCCTCCAAGTGAAGAGAAAGCCGGGGACAGAAGTCCGAGTGGCGTGTGGGACAGGGCACGTGTCCCGCTGGCTTGGACTGCCTGAAGTCACAAAGCACCTGGTAAGACACCCAGAAAT
This sequence comes from Suricata suricatta, assembly GCF_006229205.1. Taxonomy (NCBI): domain Eukaryota; kingdom Metazoa; phylum Chordata; class Mammalia; order Carnivora; family Herpestidae; genus Suricata; species Suricata suricatta. The sequence continues at coordinate 6,526,136 of NC_043710.1, forward strand.
CAGGCCGCCCTTCAGAAATGACTGGACAGTGGGGCCGGTGTGGGAAGGGGACCCTTCTCACCATGCCCTCTCCTACCTTCTGGACTTTTCAACCATGTGAATGTATTGTATATATACCAATAAACCTCAATCAAGAAATACTAGGGAAGCCTGGGGGCGCTCAGGCAGTTAAGCGGCACCTGAGTGGCTCAGCTGGTTAAGTGGCTGACTTCAGCTCAGGTCATGATCTCACGGTTTGTGGGTTCGAGCCTCATGTCGGGCTCTGTGCTGACAGCTCAGAGCTTGGAGCCTGCTTTGAATTCTGTGTCTCCCTCTCTCTCCCTCTGCCCCTCCCCGACTCGTCCTTGGTCTCTTTCTGTCTCAAAAATAAACATTAAAAAAAATTTAAGACCATGGGGGAAGAGAAGGGGAACAACAAAGTTACAAACAGGGAGGGAGGCAAACCATAAGAGACTCTCAAGCACAGAGAGCAAACTGAGGGTTGATGCGGGGAGGGGGAGAGGGGGTGATGGGCCCGGAGAAGGGCACTTGTTGGGATGAGCACTGGGTGTTGTATGGAAGCCAATTGAACAATACATTATATTTTAAAATGATTTTTAAAATGACATTTAAGCAAAAAAAAATTTTTTTTAATGCAGAGAAGAGAAAAATTAATGGAGAGGCTCCGTGGCGGGGACCCTCCTCCCTAAAGGCTCACCTGTCCGCGAGGCTGCCAAACACAGCGGCGCCCACCAGCACCCCTGCCATGTAGATGGACTGGGCCAGGTCGCGGAGGGGGCGGGCCTCACACACCAGGTCCCACTGGGGAGAAGCGGGGGGAGAGAGAGACGTTCCAGCCTTGGCCTTGGGCAACAGCCCCCCTCCGCCCCCTCCCCGCCCCTGCTGACCTCCATCACGATGGTGGACGGGAAAACGCTGCGGTCGTAGACCCAGCCGTCCCTGCAGCCCTCCGTGGCCACCCCGCGGACAGACGTGTTGTGGCTCAGGAGGGTCCACTGAGGCTCCGTGAAGCGCCGGCATGGCTCGGGGGCCCCCAGATGGTCCAGGGGTACGGTGGCCCTAAGCCAGGACCCCGAGTTGTTGGTGGCGGCCACCGTGTGGTTGGCGGGGCCCTGGCAGTGGTGGCGAGGCACGGCAGCCGTGAAGTTCTGCAGGAAATTGTGACAGGCCAGCAGGCTGCAAGGCAGCAGCAGCAGGCCGGTGTAGATGAGCTGGAAGCAACCCACTCCCCCTAGGTTGTCCAGCAGGTCTGTGAAGGCCATGGCCACGGGCCTGGCCTGCAGCCCAGCCTGCAGGGGCCTTATGTAAAGGACGGGGCCCTGGGAGGTGGAGGAACAGGCCTGGGGTCGGGACCGCAGATGCCCTGAGTGGCAGGTCACAGAGATCCAGTTACACCTCACAGGAGGCCTCGGGTGTCCCCAGGTCTGCAGGGCCCCCCTCCTCCCTCCCTCCAGGCCCTTTCTCCTCATTTTTCTTATCTCACCTCCCAGTTCGAAGCCCAGGGGTCCCTGAGTACCACCTCCAGCCCACAGCCCACTGCCCAGGTCTGCAGGCCTAGCTACCGACCCCTGCCTTCCCCCGGAGGAGCCCAGCAGTAAATGGGGCGCCATCAACACGCTCCCCTTTATTCTGGAGGCCATTCCAGTCCCTGTCCCCTAATCCCCAAGAAGTCAGGGGCTGCACAGGAGAGCCTGAGCTGGGGGAGGGTCCTTTAAAAATGCTCAAACAGGGGGTGCCTGTGTAGCTCAGTTGGTTAGGCATTAGACTTCAGCTCGGGTCATGATCTCACGGTCCATGGGTTCGAGCCCCACGTCGGGCTCTGTGCTGATAGCTCAGAGCCTGGAGCCTGCTTCGGATTCTGTGTCTCCCTCTCTCTGCCCCTCCCCTGCTCGCATTCACTCTCACACTCTCTCTCTCTCTCTCAAAAATAAACATGAAAAAAATTTTTTTTAATGCTCAAACATGGCAGAGGCGCCTGCATGGCTCAGTTGGTTAAGTGTCCAACTGCGGCTCAGGTCACATATGACCTCATGGTTGGTGAGTTCGAGCCCGGTGTTGGATTGAGCATCGAAGTGCAGAGCCTGATTCAGATCCTCTGTCTCCACCTCTCTCTGCTCCTCCCCAGCTCATGCTCTTTCTCCCTCCCTCTCTCACTCTCTCTCCTTTTCTCTCTCTCGAAAATAAACATTGAAAACAAAAGGAAAGTTTAAAAACACTTAAACACGGCAGCTGAGGGGAAGCCCTGATCTCCCTGCCTCTGCCCCGGCGTGGGGCTTTGCAAGGTGTTAGGGCCGAAGATCATCCAGACCCTTGGCATCCCAACCCTCTCATCAACCAAAACCCAATACAGAGAACTAAGAGGGTGGGGCCCAGTGCACCTGCCCTCCCAGCCCCCCACCTGGCCCTCTCTCAAACCAGCCCGGGGCTCCCAGGAAGTGATGGCCACGCCTCCTACAGACAGGACACCAAGGCCCAGGACCTGGTCTAGGACTCAGGACAGTGGGTCCGGGCCCTGTGCCAGCCTGTGTCCTGAAAGTCTGCACTTGGGAGTTCCCCTGGGGCTCCTAGCCTTGGAGGGCAGCCCCCACCTCTGACCGGGGCTCCGTCCACCTGTGCCCCGCAGATGCGATCCTAGCTTGTGGCTCACCCCTTGCTTCCCACTCTGTCTCCTTCTCTACCCTCACTGCACCCCACTTGTTATCTGTGGGAAGAAAAGCCGGGGCCCCAGAGTCCTGGAGCTTATGGAAGCTGCAGGTGTCTAGGTGAAGGGCTTGTGCTGGGAGCTTCCTGGGAGGCCAGCTTTGTGCTCAGCAGGGGTCTGGGTTTCAGCCAGAGCGTCCCAGGCCAGAGCCTACAGGGCGGGCAGGGGCCAGACCTCTGGGGCCGTGAGGAGGGCAGAGAGGATCCTCGGCAGTCTGGCCCCTCCTCCCCACCTTCCTCGAAGCCCAGCACTCCAGCGGGGGTGGTGTGAGGCCCCAGGCTGTCCCTGAAGGTCAAGGCTTGCCGAGGCCTTCCTGGGTGGCAGGTCTGGGCAGAAACACACTCCAGAGACAGATGTGGGGCCTTTTCCTTTATTGTTCGGGGTTTCTCTGCATGGAAACATGAGCCCCCACCCCCACCCCACACCCGGGTGCCTCTGGCACCCCCATTACTGGTACGCGGGTCCCTGAAGAGTCCCCTTTAAAATCACCAATATAAAAAAGGAGGGAGCGAGGGAGGGAACACCTGACCCCCTCCCCTCACTCCAGGTGACTCCTGGCTGGCAGGTGGGCTGGGACTGGGGGGGGGGGGG
>NC_043710.1:6529527-6554100 GCF_006229205.1 Suricata suricatta
CTCGGCTGGGAAGGGCTCTGCACATCTAGACCGCAGACAGTGCAGAGTTAGTGGTTATGGTTTAAAGTCTGCAGGGGAGGCCCGGTGTGCAGGCCGGGTGGGTGCCCTCAGGCCGGAGTGAGAGGGCAGAGCACATCAGGGTGCTCGGAGGCCTGGGGCTGTCAGCTGCCCCGGGAGCCCCATCCTGAGGCAGGAACAAGCGAAAGCGGCCTTCCTCGCTTGGCGTCGGGCAGGGAAGGCCACACGGCTCCACGCAGAGCAGAGGGACCGCGGCAGCTGGGAGGTGAGGGGACAGGAGGCCAAGGCCGCCTCCTGCTCCGAGGAAGGCACTTGCAGCTGGTGTGGCCGGTGCGGCATGGCGGGAAGGCATGGCTTGGCAGACGAGGGAGAGGAGCGGGACCAGGGGACCCGAGCCCTGGCCTCAGGCAAACATGGTCAGCTGTAACCACTGCCGGCAGAGGAGGGCAGAGAGAGAGGTCAGCCGGGCACAGCAGAAATGCCAAGTCCAGCCTCCAAGCCCAGGGGCCATCGTCTCTGGGGAGGAGCACTTTATCCCCTCCTCGACCCCTGGGACACCAGAGTGCGGATGCCCCGCGACCTCCAGGAGCCTGCCCCTTCCTTCCTGCTCCCTCCCCAGGACCCAGACACCCCATCCCCATCCTTCCAGGACTCAGGACGCCTAGCCTTCGGGTCTGGTTCTGAGGCCCAGGTTCCCGCCCCAAGGAGGTACGAAAGCGTCAACACCCCAAACACCCTCTCCCCTGCCATGGCCAAGGGAAGCTCCCACCTTAAACAAGTCAAAGGTCACGACTCCGTCCAGATCTGTGTCCAGAGTTTTGAAAAACCCTGTGTTCAAAAGAAGATGTTTTGGCACTCGAAATCGGTGGGACATTCATGCAGGACCACCCTGCCGCCGCCCTCCCCCCACACCCCTGCGGCACCCCAAGCCCTCACCTGTCACACTGGGAAGCAGCTCTTTCTGCTGCCCTCCCCCTCCCCCCACCGGCCGCCCCTCCCCCAGTCTCCTGACACCCGGCCTTCAGGTTCCCAAGTACAGAGAGAGCTTCGTCCCTCTGGCACAGGCCATGGCGCATAGGTCCGATCTGCATCTGTCATTCCCATCGATTCATGGAAGACAGAACTAGAGGCAGGAGCTGGAGGAGACACTCACGGAACATGGTCTCCAGTCGCACCAGGCAGCACACGAAGTTGTCAAAGTCCACCGCCAGGTCGGGCTCCGAGTAGCGGGTGATAATGAGTTCATACAGCTTCTTGTTGAGCTTGAAGCCTGGCCCCGGAGAGTGGGTAGAGTGGGTGAGGGCTAGGGAGGCGGGGCCAGGGAGGCGGGGCCAGGGAGTGGGCGGGGGCTGGGCAGGGTGAGCCCCACCTGAGTAGGGCCAGGGGCTGGGGGCCAGGGTGGGGGCTGGGCAAGCAAGGGCCAGCCTGAGGGAGCGAGGGCCCAGTCTGCCCCAGGCAATCAGTGGACCACGGAGGGCCCAGGGGTCTAGTTTTATTTGTGCAGACTGCCCCGGCCTCATCCCCACACAGGGCTGTGAACATGGGAACTGTGAACGTGAGGCCAGCACCTCTCTCCCTGGAGGCTCCGGAGCCCAGCTGTCCCTCTCCCAGGTGGTGTGGCAGCAGGCCAGGTCATTTTCGATAAATTGTGCTTTTCTCCATGTGCAATGGAGAGAGTAAAGGACCCCTCAGGCCACAGTGAGGACAAAAGGAAGCACTGATAAAGCACTTAGCTCTGTAATTCAGTAAGAAGGTGGCAGAAGATGGCCGTTACAGCCACACCGCCACCACCCGGAGACAGGGGACAGGGCCGGTGCCTGGGCTGCCACTCGGGGAAGCCCCGGAACAGGGAATCAGCCTGGGGCCGCCTGCCTGGGGACAAACCTTACCCGCAGACTCAATGGCCATCCGCATCTCGTAGGCACTCATGCTGCCCGATTTGTCCAAGTCAAACTTCCGGAAGATGGCCTAGAGTGGGGAGCAGAGGGTGAGGGCCACGCCGAGGGAGGCACCCGGCCCTTCTGGTCCACCCCAAGGTGGGGGGCCTGCTGAGGCTGGAGGGCAAAGACCCAAAAGGTGGGCCGGGGGCTGGGATCCAGAGCAGCAGACCCAGGGCGGAGGGCCTAGACCGCGCAGCCCGCCTGGGAGCCCAGGGCGGGCCCCTCCTAGGACCCACCAGGTAATTCCGGATGCGGTTCCACAGGATGTTGAACTCCACCAGGCCCAGCTTCCCGTTGCCGTCCCGCTGGGGGGTTCCCGTTAAGAAGCTTATACCGGCACAGGGTGAGGGAACAACTGGAAAGAAGTGGGGACTGACGGCAAGACGAGGGGGTGGGGAGGGTAGGCATCCATGCGGCCAGGTGGGTTGGACAAGGAGGGGTGCAAATCGCTCCAGCCTTGAGGTGACTCGGGGACCCAGGCCCTGCTCTACCTCTCACTCAACACAGCCTGTGCCTCAACTTCCCCCTCCCAATCACGGGGAGGTGGCCTGGGAAATGAACTGGCCCCTGCACACTCCACAGAGCTCTGTCCCTTTCTCTGCACTGTTCCCGGGAGAGGCCATGGGACATCCTTCCCCCCGCTCCCCGCCACCACGTCCCCCAAACCAAAGCAGGAAATGAACGCGAAGGATACGTCCATGAGGTTCACCATGCTACGGCATGACTCCAGGCTGAAGCCCTTCGTCCGCAGGTCTTTGTCTGCAAGAAAATCAGTTCCGACACCTCAAGCAGCAGGCTTCCGGGGGGCTGTCCCCGGGGCACTGGGGCAGGGCGGGGACCAGGGCGCCCGGTGTGCAAAGTCTAGCCGAGTGGGAGCATCAGGTCACTATTATCATCAGCATGGCGTCGAGTACTTTAGTGATCAAGCCAGTGTCCAGGAAGAGCCAAGAATGAAAGGAAATCAGTGCTAAACCGAAGTGGGAGAAACTCGGGAGAAACACAGTAGAAAGGTGCGGCCAAAGCGGCCATGGCAAGGATGAGGTTTGCCGCAGGCCCCAAAGGGGCACAAGAGGGGAGCGGTCTGGGCTGAAGGAACAGCGTGGATGGAGTCAGAGGCTGGAGGGCAGCTGCCTTTAGCTGTGCACACGGGTGAGTGAAGCCAGCCTCGTTCTGCCGGCAGCCACTCGGCCTGGGCCTGGGCTGGATCTTCCAGAGGAAGGACAGGCCTGGACCTTGTCGGCAGCTTGGCTTCTAACCAACACACCAGGTCCCGGCACTTGGGCATGGAGAACAGGGTCCAGCAAGATGGTCAGGAGTTTGGGAGGAAAATGGGGGTTGAGCAGGGCTCAGAAAGGCAGTGGGGGCATCCCCCACCCGTGAAGTCCAAAGGGCTTGGGTTGGGTGCAGTGTGAGAGCAGAAGCCTAGACTCTGGAGTCTGGAGGAAGGGAGGCACCAGACACGGTGGGGAGCTGCTGCCCAGAGACTCACGTTTGCTGATGATCCGGTTGAGGATGGTCCGCAGCTCCTTGACGCTGATCTCCATGTCCTGGGGGAGGTGGGAGGATGGTACCCGCCCTGCAGAAAAGCCACCCCCCCACTGGTGCCCCAGACCCCCCCTTCCCCCCCTACACCACACCCTGCCTACCTCCCCTGCCAGCTGCCTGAAGAGGGCTTTGAAGTTCTCATCAATCTCCTCTTCTGAGAGTACTTGCTGGATGGAGAAGGGGGAGAGCAGGTCAGGGGCGCTCCAGCCTGGCCCCTGTGTGGGCAGCTGCTGGGGCAAGGCTGGGACCACTCGTCAGGTCTCTGAACCTCGCTCTTCCCAGTAAAGTGGGAATTTAGCCCCTGCGCAGGGCTCTGTGGCCTGAAGAGGGTGCAGTTCACCTCCGTGATGGGGGGTGATGCCTTAGGCAAGCTCCTTAACCACCCTGAACTTGAGTTTCTCACCGAAAGGGGAGGTGTTGGCGACACCCTAACAGAGCTGCTGTGGAGGGAACGGGGAGACCAAGTAAAGAGCTCAGCACGGAGCCGGCAGAGACAAGGGCTCAGGGACCTTGCGCCACTACGATCACAGAGTCCTTTGCAAAACTGTAAAGCGCTGGGCAGATGAGGGCTGGGTATTATTCCTAAGGCTTCTGCCAGGAGGGGCTCCCAAGAGCCAGGACACCCAGGTCCCTGTGATATGCCCAGGGTGAAGGGGGTGAGGCAGAGGAGGAAGGCACCTGGGGGGAGGGGGGCAGGGCACGCACCTCATCAGGGAGATTGGCCTGGATCTGGTCGTCCAGCTCCCTGCAGGGGTGGGGAGAGAGAGGGGCGGTCAGGGTGGGTGTAGGGGGGGCCGCGGGCGGGGAGTGGGCGCCGGGGAGGGGCCTTCTACTTACTCAGTACCCGCCTTCTTCTCCGAGAAGAAGCGCAGCACGAAGTCGCCCTCCTTGTTGGGCTCGAAGGTGGAGGGCACCACCACGTACTCCCCGGGCGGCAGGCGGAAGCGGGTGCTGACCTCCCGCAGGTTGATGAACTGCTCCGAGCGTGCCCTCGACGAGTTGGCCAGGAAGAAGTCCCGCTTCAGGTGCACGGCCGGCTGGCCCACCAGCTGCAGGGGGTGGGGGGAGGGGCTGCAGCGCTCAGCCCGCCCTGGGGAGCTGTCCACGCCCTGGGGAGCTGTCCACGCCCGGGCCTCAGGCCCTGAGCCCCAGTGAGTGGCCCTGCCAGATCACCTTGTTTCACCTTCCTCCTCTGCAAGATGGAGGGGACTACGCTGCCTACTACAGGGTGGAGGGGAGGAGATACTATGGAGGTGAATGCGGACGCTAGGCCTCCACTGAAAAAACGCTCCTGTTATTATTACTCAGAGCCTCTCCCCAAGTCAGACGCTGCAGGGTCCTCTCCACGGGGCGCCTCATTTGAAGCTCACTGTGAGGCGGCGCCCTAGGCCCATTTTACAGACACTGACATGGAGGCTAGGCTTAAGCAACCTGCTCAAGGGTTCGGAATATTCAGCCTGGCAACCGCCCTGCTCCTAACCTACGGCTGAAGTATCTTCAACTGACACTAACTCAGCGGAAACAGTCAGACGGAAGAGCCTCGTGTGTGAGTGTTGGCAGAACTCTGAGGGCCGGGGTTCAAATCCAGCTCTCTCACTTACTCCCTGTCCTGAGCCCCTGGACAGCACTCTTTGCCCCCTCCGGGTGGGGGAAGGAAGACAGTGAGCAGTAAAACGAGGAGACTTCTTAACTCTCTACGAGTGGCCTTGCTGCCACCTTGCTCCTCGCTGGGCACCATCAGGCCTCGTGTGCTCGGGGCCTGTAAGTCCAGGTGAGTCGGACGCCACACCTACCTCCGGAGGAACCTGCCAGAGAGATGGGGGAAGTCAGAGATGCGTGCTTGGCCCAGAGGCACAGCGTGTGCTGGACAGAGGCCCTGAGTGCTTCAGAATAACGGGACGAGGAGACCAGGAGGCAGGGCTCAAGGCCACTGGTCACCCAGACCTGCCTTCGCGCCAGAGAGGGACCTCAGGACCTCAAGAAAGGCGCCTCAGGCAAGGTTCTCTACATCCTCAGAACACCGAGGACCTTGGCTCTGAATCAGAGCCCCCAGGACGGCCCCCAGGGCACCCAACTGCAATGGTCTACAATCCAGGGACGTCAGAGCCCCCACAGTCTTCTGCCGGGAGCTCTGGGCCTAGGCCAAGCCTGTGGCTGCTCTTTCCCTGCCAGGAAGGTCCAGAAGTTTCTGTGTTGAACACGGATAGTGAAGCGGGTCCTCCTAGGCCGGCCTCTGCTTATCTACTTCTAAGGGAGCCCACTACTCCCCCAGGGTAGCCCACTTTCCCACTTCTTTCTGAAGCTGAGCCAAAGGGTGTCCCCCAGAGGCGACCTCACAGTTGTCAGCTAAGCCAGAACTCCCTGCCCAAGAGCAGCCTCAGCAGGTGCCTCCAGGGGACAGTTCAGGGCCATCAGCTTCAGGACTGTCCTCTGGCGCCCCCTAGTGGGGCTCGCCTACGGTATGCTTGGAGGCCTGCTTTCCCTGCCAGTTTGGGGAGATACCGCCCGGCCTTCCCCTACCCACCCGGCCTCACCTCGTAGACTGCGAAGCCAATGGTCTCCATGTCGCGGCCAAAGCGGCGCTCACGGCGGCGGTGCTTCTGCATGAGGGCTAGCACGAAGCTGCAGCCTGACTCGCGACCCCCGTAGTAGTCTTCGTCGGCATCGTCCGTCTCCTCCAGCCGGATCTTGAACTGGGGATTGACCCAGAAGGTGGCTGTAGGAGATGGGTTGGCAGGAGGGGTCAGAGGAAGAGCAGAGCAGGGCGGGCCCCCTCCTCCAGGCTTCCCCTCCCCAACGCATCTGTTCATTTCATCAGTCCAACAGATGTCACTAAGTGGCCACCGTGTGCCATGTGACAGCGGGGCAGAGGGGGCACACACGGTCCCTGCCCTCATGAGCTCATGTTCCAGAAGGAAAGGCAAAGTATGGGCAAGTCAGGGTGCTTATCAGAACAATTACAAGAATAAGCAAACTGGAGCTGGTTAGGGAAGGCGTCTTGGAGGAGGTGACCCTGAGTGAGATCTGAAGAAGCCCTGGGAAGATACCAACAGGCTTGCACCCGGAGGGGCATGAACGGATTCGGATTTGGAAAGGGAGCTAGAGCTTCAGTGTGGACAATGACTTAGGAGAGAAAAAGAGAAGGCAGGGCCTGAAAGGAGGCCACACGGCTGCAAAGGGTGACAGAGACTTGTGTTTCTGGCCGTCTGCTGACTCAGTTGCCCACAACCCCCTAAAACAACCAGGTGCTGGACACAATACGCAAAACTGCTTTTTAGAGGCACTGAGAAGCCACAGCATTCCCCTCCCCGCCCCCAAAGTGATACTACTTGACATTAACCAAAATGCTAGATCTCAAGTGTCAGCCAGGATGCGGAAAATCAGAACTTCACACAATGCAGCCACTCTGGTGCAGCCACTCTGGAAAACAGTCTGGCAGGTCCTCAAATGGCTAAACAGAATCATCACATGACCCTGCCATTACACTCCTGGGCATCTATCCAAGGTAAGTGAAAATGTACGTCCACACGAAAACTTGGATGTAAATGTTCACAGCGGCATCATTTATAATACCCGAATGGTAGAAGTAACCCAAACTGTCCATCACCTGAGAAAGGGATTTTTTTAAATGTGGTATAGCCAAACAATGGAATATTATTCGGCAAGAGAAAGGAACAGAGTACAGGTATGAGCTAGAACACGGATAAGCAGAGAGAGAGGGAGACAGAATCAGAAACAGGCTCTAGGCTCTGAGCTGTCAGCACAGAGCCTAACACAAGGCTCAAACCCATGAACCATGAGATCATGACCTGAGCTGAAGTCAGATGCTTAACCAACTGAGCCACCCAGGTGCTGCCGGCTTGAATTCATTCTGCTCGTGAGGTCAAGGAAACCGTCAGGAGATCTTTTTTTTTTTTTTTTAAAGCGTTCTGGGTTTGAAATAGTCATCCCAGGTGATGGACAGAGACACTCAAAGGGCCTAGCTTCATCCAAGGACTCCAAGGACTCTCACGGGTGAACTTCCAGGCCAAAGGAGTCAAAAATCTCACAAGGAAAGAAGGCATGGTAAGTGAGAACCAGCAGCCACAACGGACAAAAAAAACCAACCCGCAGAGATTTCAAATATTGAAACAATCAGTCACAGAATATAAAAGACTGGGTGTATATTTAAAGAAATACATGAGAAACTTAGAAATGTAATCAAAAATAAATAGATTTGGAGAAGAGTCATTAGAACTTCTACACATTAATTTTTTTAATAAAACTAAGTACTTGTTAGAAGGATTAACCAACAGATTTGACACCACAAAAAAAGACAACTCGTGAACTGAGAATGGGATCTGAAGGAACTATCCAGAAGCAGAAGGCAATGCAGGGAAATTAGGAGACGGCAAATTTGAGCAATGTTGAGAGATACAGATGACTGAGTGAGGAGTTCTTACCAGCTTACGTTTGATTGGAATTCTAAAAGGAAAAAATGAAGAGTGTAAGAAGGAGCTGTTATTCTAAAAGATCATGGCTAAGAATGTTCTAGAATTGTTGAAATACATCAATCTTCAGGCCCGGGGAGCCCAGTGAATCCAAAGTAGAATAAAAAGAAATCCACACCTTAATACATCTTGGCGAAATTACAGAAATAGCGAAGATGAACACTCTTAAAACAGAAAAGATAAAGCATCACAGAAGGCGTGGAAGACAGAGTCCCGGCTCAAAGAGCAACCACAGAAGCAGAATAAAGAGTTAACAGTTCCTCCAATGGGCTAAAAGGAATGCAATCCAGAATTTTGTGTCCAGAGAATTGTCAAGAATGAGCGTGCTGCAGAGGTATTTTACAGAGATATGGAGAAGGTTTATACAAGGGGGAGAGGGGGAAGGAGGAGGAGGAGAAGGAGGAGGAGAACCACAAAGACATGTTTCAGGCAGATGGAAAATGATCTCAGATAAAAGTTGTGGAAACGGTGAGCAATAAATACTGTTCTTACGTGGGTGATCCAATGAACATGGGCTGTATCAAACAATGATGGAGATGATATTTAATTTACAGCAGGAAGAAGAATGTTTGGAATTAAAATATTAGCTGAAAAAAAGCATATTAAATGAAGGGGGTAAGGGTAGGGATGCAAGCTAAGTAATCTAAAGTCTTTGCATTGTTCAGAAGGAGGGTAAAGATGATGAGGACCTTTAGAATGTACCAAGCAAGCATTTCTGTCTTCCGAACCCAGAGGTGGAAAAACTAGTAGGGAAAAAAGGAAGAGAACTCAATCCAAAATAAGGCATAACAGGAGGGACAAACAGGAAAAGCACAGTAAGTCTGCTGAAATAAACGCAAAGCCATCACTGATCACCATGAATGTAAATGGATTAAACTTTCCAATCAAAGGGCAAAATGCTTCAAACCAGATGATCAAAAAGCCAGTTACACGCTGTTTACAAGAGATAACCCCCAAAACATTGAGCTATAGAAATATCAGACACCAAAGAGTGTAACAAAATATACCATAAAAATCCTAACAGAAAGGAAATTGGAATAGCTACAGTGACATTGATGGAAAGGGACTAGAAAGCAAAAGAATTATAACCGAAGAAGGCAGCCATTAAATAACAATAACAGGGGCGCCTGGGTGGCTTAGTCGGCTGAGCATCGACTTCAGCTCAGATCATGATCTCACAGTTTGTGGGTTCGAGCCCCACATCGGGCTCCGTGCTGACAGCTGGGAGCCTGGAGCCTGCTTTGGATTCTGTGTCTCCCTCTCTCTCTGCCCCCCCCCCCCCCGACTTTCCAATCAAAGGGAAAGTCTCAATAATAAATAAACATTAAAAAAAATTTTTTAATAAAAAAATAGCAGTAACAAAATGGTTTAACTCACTAGGAACTTATAACACTTGATGCAGCTAATATCATAACACAAAATCTGTAAAGAGAAATAACGGAGAGTTAGAAAGGGCGAAATTGGCAGAAACATCAGGATGGTGTGATTTGATCTTCCTTCTTCCAGTATTTGACAGATTTAGCAGACAAAATATGATGTGATCTGATGGACAATTATAAAACAGTCCCCCAACACTTGGAATTGTGTAACACACAGGAGCGTTCAAGAGCACAGACTGTAGGGTTACAATGCCACTGTTCGAATCCCAGTTCCTCCACTTACTAGGTTAGTGCCTCACTCTCTTTACCTGTACAACAGGTAGCATCATAGTATTGGCCTCATAGGGTCAGTGTGAAGGTTAAGCAAGCTATTATATTTAAAATATTTAGGGGAGTTCTTGGCACCGAATACACAAAAACGAAGTCTGAACTAGTTTTTTTGAGAACACGTGAACACTGAGGAGACTCAGCATGTGCTTGGCCGTAGCACCAGCTCCTGTTTATTCAAAGCTGCGATCTCATTAGACCGTGTTTTCTGACTATCAGGAAATGAAGTTAGAAATCAACACTAAAACGATAACTAGCAGGTCATAACTGGGAGATTTGGTTATTAATTCAATCTCCTGTTACAGGTCTATGAACATTTTTTATTTTTCTTAAATCAATCTTGGTAGCTTGTTTCTTTCTAGGAATTTGTCCATTTCATCTAGGTAATCTAATTTCTTGGCACACACCTGTTCACAGTATTTCCTTATAATCCATTTTATTTCTGTTGGGTTGGTAATGATGGTCCCTCTTTAAGTCCTGATTTTAGTACTCTGACTCTTCTTTTTTCTTGTTTAGTTTGGCTAAAGATTTTCCAATTTTGCTGAGCCTTTCAAAGGACCGGCTGTGGGTCTCACTGATTTTTCTCCATTGTTTCTCTATTCTGTATTTCATTATGTGCACTTTAATCTTTATTACTTCCATTCTTCTGCTTGCTTTGGGTTTAGTTTAGTTTGCCCCTTTACTAAATTCTTAAGGTAGATGATCAGGTTACTTACACAGGAGACACAGAATCGGGAGCAGGCTCCAAGCTCTGAGCTGTCAGCACAGAGCCCGACGTGGGGCTCGAAGCCACAAAGTGCGAGATCACGACCTGGCCGAAGTCAGCCCTTCAGCTGACTGAGCCACCCAGGTGCCCCTGATTTCTCATTTACATTATCATTTCTTTTCAATAAAATATCAAAAGAACTAGTGTTGATAAACTAATGCAGGGCTCGAACCCATGGAACTGTGAGATCATGACCTGAGCCTAAATCAAGAGCTTAACCAACGAAGTCACTCAGGCACCACAGAATCATCTGAATTGATGCAGAAAAGGCATTTCACAAAGTCCAACACAAATTCATGTTAAAAACATTCAGAAAACTAAGAATAAAAGGGAATGACAAAGAGTGTTTATGGAAAAACCAGCTGATATCACACTCAGTGGTGAAAGACTGAGACTTTCACCTTAAGATCAGGAACAAGATGCCTGCTTACGCCACAGCTGCACAACCGCTGTATGGGAAGTTCTAGCTAGAGCAATTAGTCAGGGAAAAGAAAAAGACATTCAAATTAGAAAAGAAGAAGAAAACTATCTCTAACTGCAAATGACATGACCCTGTACGTAAAAAACATAAACAGTCCACAAAAACGTTACTAGAACTAATAACAAATTCAGCAAAGTTGCAGGTTACAAGACCAAGACACAAACATTAGTCATGTTTCCATACACCAGCAATGAACAACTGAAAAAGTAAATTAGGGAAACAATTCCTTTATAATAGTATCCAAAAGAATAAAATATCTAGGCATAAATTTAATAAAGGAGTTGAAAGCCTTGAACACTGAAAACTGCAAAACGTTGGTGAAAGAAATTAAAGACATGAAAAAATAAAGACATCCCATGTTCATGAATCGGAAAACTTAATATTATTATGATGTCGACCTACCTAAGTGATCTGCAGATTCCATACGATCTTATTAAAATTCAACAGCCTTTTCACAGACATGGAAAAACCTATCGTCAGATTCATATGGAATGATAAGGGTCCCAGAAGCCAAAAGGATTATGAAAAAAAAAAAACCCAAAAGTTGGAAGATTTGCACTTCCTGATTTCAAACCTTACTACAGAGCTACAGTAATTAGAACAGTGTGGTACTTGTGTAAAAATAGACATACAGACTAAAAGAACTGAGGGTCCCAAAATAAACCCAGAACATCAATGGTCAACTGATTTTTGACACAGGTGCCAAGCCCATTGGACGGGGAAAGAATAGTCTTTTCAACTGATGATACTGAAACAACAGATGTCCACATGCAAAAGAATGAAGTTGGGGGCCTATCTCCCACCATCTATGGTTTTATGGTGATCAGTGATTTTTTTATATTGCTACTGTGTTTATCTGGGGGCACCATAAATCGCACCCACGTAAGATAGCAAACTTAGAAAACTGCTGTGTGCATTCTGACTGTTCCGCCCACGAGCCATTCCCCCATCTTTCTCCTTCTTCTGGGGCTTCCCTATTCCTGGAAACACAATATCAAAAGGAAACCAGTTAATCATCCTACAATGGCCTCTGAGTGTTCCCATGAATGAGTCTCACATCTCTCACCTTCAAATCAAAAGCTAGAAATGATTAAGCTGAATGAGGAAGGTATGTCAAAAGTCACGATAAGCAGAAGACTTAGGCCTCTTGCATCCAACTGACACGTTGTGACTCAAAGGAAAAGTCCTTGAGAGAAACTGAAAGCGCTACTCCAGCAGACGCGCAGGATAAGAAAGTGGGACGGCCTTGTGGCTGATACGGAAAAGTTTCAATGGTCTGGATGGAAGCTCAAACCAGCTCCAACATTCCCGAAGCAAAGGCCTATTCCGGCGCAGAGGCCTCATTCTCTCCGATTCCGCGAAGGCTGAGCGAGGTGAGGAAGCTGCAGAGTTAAAGTGTGAAGGGAGCAGAGGCCAGTTCGTGAAGTTTAAGGGAAGAAGCCAACTCCATAACATGCAAGTGCAGGGTGAAGCGGCAGTGCTGGTGTAGAAGCTGCAGCAAATTACCAGAAGATTCCAGCTCAGGTCATTAGTGAGGCGGCTACCTAAACAGCAGAGTTTCACTGCAGACAAAGTAGCCTCATATCGGAAGAAGATGCCATCTAGGACTTTCATCGCTAGAGAGGAGAACTCGATGCCTGGTTTCAAAGCTTCCAAGGGGTTAGTGTAGTTGGTAACTTTAGGTTGAAGGCGATGCTCATTTGCCATTCCAAAAGCCCTAGGGCTATTTAGAATTTGGCCAAATCTACTCTGTGCTCTTTAGGGAACAACAAAGTCTTCATGACGCACATCTGTTTACAACATGGTTTACTGGACATTTTAAGACCACTGTTGAGACCCAATGCTTAGAAAACAACTCCTTTCAAAATACGACTGCTCCCTGACAAGGCATTTGGTAACCCTAGAGCTCCGATGCAGACATAGAACGAGAGTAATGTTGTTTTCATGCCTGCTAACATAGCACCCACTCCGCATCCTCAGAATCAAGGAGTACTTTCAACTTTCAAGTCTCACTACTTAAGAAATACATTTTGTAAGGAAGACAGTGGTTCCTCCAATGGATCTTGGCAAAATTAACTGAAAACGTTCCAGAAAGGATTCACCATTCTAGACACCATTAAGAACATTTGTGTTTTCCAACATCATTCGCCATTAGGGAAATGCACATCATCAATGAAACGCCATTTTATACCCACCAGGATGGCTGAAGAACACGGCAAGAGCAAGTGTGGCCAAGGATGCGGAGAAGTTGGAACTTGCGCGTTGCTGGTGGGAACGTCAAATGGTGCTGTCACTTTAGAAACCAGTTGACACTTCCTCAGAAAGTTAAACATGGAAGTTACCATGGATCCAAACAACTCCATGCCTACTTAGAGACCCGACAGAACTTCTGCTCACACAAATACAGGTTTATGAATGTTCACAGTGTTGTTACTCGTAATAGCCAAAAATTAGAAATATAAATGTCCATCAAATGATGAACGAATAAGCAAAAATGTGGTATATCCATATTATGGAATATTATTCAGCCATAAAACTGAAATCAATTACTGACACCCATTACGACATGGACAGATTTTGAAAACATCACAATAAAAAACCACGCATAAAAGGCACATATTGTATGATCCCATTTATAAGAAATGTCTAGAAGAGGGGCACCTGGGTGGCTCAGTTGGTTAAGCGTCCAGCTTCAGCTCAGGTCATGATCTCATGGTTCGTGGGTTCGAGCCCCGCGTCAGGCTCTGTGCTGACAGCTCAGAGCCTGGAGCCCATCTTCGGATTCTGTGTCTCCCTTTCTCTCTGCCCCTCCCCTGCTCACGCTGCCTCTCTCTCTCAAAAATAAATAAAACATTAAAAAAATAAAAATTAAAAATTAAAAAAGTGGGAATTTTATAGTATGTGTATTATACAGTTATTCAAAATATGATCAAAATTGTGTAACTCCAAGATGCACTTGGAAGGGAAATGTATCACCTTAAGTTTTTACATAGAAAAAAATAACTGAAATTAATGAAATAAGCTTCTAATTTAAGACGTCATAAAATAAGGTCTAAAAATAAGTCCAAAGAAAGCAAAGGAATAAAATAATGAATAGAAAAGCAAAGATTAATGATATGAAAATAATACTATGGGGCACCTGGATGACTCAGCCCATCCGACTCTTGATTTCAGCTCAGGTCGTGATCTCACGGCCCATGATATCAAGCCCCGTGTCAGGCTCTACGCTGACAACACGGAGCCTACTTGGGTTTCTCTCTCCCCCTAGCTTCTGCCCCTTCCCTGCTTGCAATCGCCCCTCACCAAAATAGGTACATAAACAAAAAGAAAGGAAATAATACTATACTAAGATCAACAGTCAAAAGCCATTTCTTTGTAAAGCATAATACTGACAAATCTCTCACAGAATTAATAAAGATGAAAAAAGTACAAATAAATAATACCATAAAGGGGTGCCTTGGTGGCTCAGTCTCTCAAAAATAAATTTAAAAAATTGAAAAAAAAATTTAAAATACCATAAATAAGAGAGGATGTCATTACAGATGAGGTATGAGAATATATTAAGAAAACCTTGGGGGCACCTGGGTGGCTCAGTCGGTTGAGCCTCCGATGTCTGCTCAGGTCATGATCTCACATTCGTGGGTTCGAGCCCCCCCGTCGGGCTCTGTGCTGACAGCTAGCTCAGAGCCTGGAGCCTGCTTCCAGTTCTGTCTCCTTCTCTCTCTGCCCCTCCCCCTCTCATGCTCTGTCTTTCTCTGTATCAAAAATAAATAAAACGTTAAAAAAAACCCTTTATGCTAATAATTTTGAAAACAGAGGCAAAGGACAAACTCCTAGAAAATACAACTGGTCAAAACAGGCTCAAGTAGAAACAAAGGACCTGAACAACCTTATAACCATTAAAGATACTCAATATCAAAACGTGAATCTTCACACCAAGAACAGAGCAGGCTAATCGCTTTAAAGATCACTTCTACCAAACACTTAAGCAACAAATCACCCCAACTTATGCAACTCTTCCAGAAAATAGAAAAAGAGAGGACACTTCCCAAATCACCTTCTGAGCCAAATATAGCCCCAGTACCAAATCTAGACAAGGTCAGTATCAAAAAGGAAAATTACAGGCAAATCTCATTCGTGAACTTGGAGGTAAAAGGACAGTTTAAAAAACTATGTCATGACTGTGTTGTTGTTTTTTTAACTCGGGAATATAAGGCTGTTTTAATATTATTAGAAAAGTGATTAATGTAATTTACCATTTTAAGAGATAAGAAGCATATTATAATAAATATAACTAAAAGCATTTAATAAGATTAAATGTTATTAATACGATAAAGGCATCTATAAAAAAAAACTAGGACAGAAGAAACTTTAGGGACAAAATCTGTAGTAAATATCTAGTAGTAAAATGTTATCCTTTAAGAAAGGGTAGGGGGGCCGTCGGGCTCTGTGCTGACACCTCAGAGCCCGGAGCCTGCTTCAGATTCTGTGTCTCTCTCTCTCTCTCTCTCTCTCTCTCTCTCTGACCCTCCCCTGCTTGCACTGTCTGTCTCTGTCTCTCAAAAAATAAATGAAAAGCATTTAAAAAAAAAAAAAAGGCGGGGGTGGGAGGAAGAGACCACCTGGCTGGCTCAGGAAGTAGGTGGAGCATGTGACTCCTGATCTCAGGGCTCCACCTTGGGTGTAGAGATTACTTAAAAAAGAAAGAACGAAAGAAAGAAAGAAAGAAAGGAAGGAAGTAAAAGGAGCTAAGACCAGTACATAGCCACTCCTATGCACCACTCTACAGTCCTGGCCAGCATATAAATAAGAAAATGTAAAAAAAAAAAAAAAGAAGAAAAAGAAAAAGAAAAAAAAAGAAATGTAACAAAAGTTAGAAGAATTAGAAAAGAACAAATTTATCATTATTTGCAATTAGAAAATCATAAAGGATCTATAGATAAACCAGTTTGCTGGATACAAAATACATTTAAAAGGTCAATTGCATGTTACTGCATCAGCAACTGTCACTTGGGAGATATAATTTTTTAAATTTATTTATTATTTTTTTAATAGTTTATTGTGAGATATAATTTTAAAAAGAGATATTGGGGCACCTGGGTGGCTCGGTCTTAAGATTAAGTGTCCAACTTTGGCTCAGGTCATGATCTCATGGCTCATGGGTTCAAGCCCCACGTCGGGCTCTGTGCTGACAGCTCAGAGCCTGGAGCCTACTTCGGATTCTGTGTCTCTTTCTTTCTCTCTGCCCCTTCCCTGCTCACCTTTTCTCTCTCTCAAACATAAACAAACACGGGAATGCCTGGGTGGCTCAGTTGGTTAAGTGTCCGACTTTGGCTCAGGTCATGATCTCATGGTTCATGGGTTCGACCCTGCATCAAGCTCTGTGCTGACGGAGCCTGGAGCCTGCTTCAGATTCTATATCTCCCTCTCTTTCTGGCCCTCCCTTGCTTATGCTCTGTCTCCATCTCTCTCTCGAAACAAACAAAACATTAAAATATTTTTAATATTAAAATAATTTTTAAATGCCATTTATAACAGCAACAAAATGATACAGTATTTAGTAACAAATCCCAAAACGTGTAGAAGTCCTTAAAATAAAAGTTATAAAATATTGATTTTGAAATTGAAAAATCGAAAACCAAAATAAAGATATACCACATTCTTAGATAAGACTCAAAACCATACATCATTTCTCCCCGAATCGATCTACAGATTCAGTGCAATTCAAATTAAAGTCTCAAAAATGATTCTCTGCAAGACTTGATAGCTGATTCTAAAATTCACACAAGAAAACAAGGGGCTAGAGTGGCTAAGAGACCTGAAGGCACTCACCCTGCCCCAAAGCGGCCGCTTATAAACCTGTAGCAATGAAATCAATGTGCTACCGGCGGAGGGAAAGACTGAGGGCTGGAACAGTGAGCCCGGAAACCGAGCCACACACACGGGAGCTACAGGACAGAGCCGTCGCTCCAGGGCAGCGAGGAAAGGACAGATTTCACAACAAATGATACAGGGAACGGCGGTCAGCTAGTAGAGGAAGAACTGAAATGGATTCCCACGAGGGAGAAGAACTTTAAACTGGAGCTGTCGGCCATGCCGGGAGTGTGGAGGACACAGTGCCTGAGACCAGAGCAGAGGTGGCCTCGGCAAAGCCAAAGACGTGGGTGGCTTTCAAACGGGCAGTGACAGTGGCGTGGGGAGGATGGAGCTGGGCGGGCGTCGGTTACAGACGTGAGCTGCAAGTGGCAGAGGGGACGCGGGACTGTGGCAACCTGACACCTTCTGCCTTGAAGGGGAGCAGAGAAGCAGGTGGGAAAGTGGGGTCAGAAGGGGGGCTGCTCTAAGACAGGGGCTTCGCCATCATGTCCCGGGAGCAAGAGGAGGTGGAGGAAGGAGCCAGAGGCCTTCGGACACGTGGGAGAAGGGGAGCAAGAGCACGGCGGGGGTGGTCCCCATGAGGACAGTGCTGTCGCTGTCACGGTCCGGAAGGCAGTAATGACGGGCCGCAGGCTGAGCTAGGCGGGGCGAATACAGGAGATGGCCTGCATGAAGACAGCTATCTTTCAGTGAAGTGCAAGGCCGGACCCACAGATGGGAGCAACCACAGAGGCCGGCTTGAGGGCGTGGGAACGTTACTAGTCAGCAGTGGGCTTGCTGGGGACCACGCAAGGTGGTCATCTGGATTTGTGGCTGTGAATTCACAGGGGAAGTGCAGCCCTGGGGGGTGGGGGAGGGGTGATTTTCTCTCCAGCCACACTCAGTGGTGCTGAAGCAAGGAAGAAGGCTCAGTTAGGATTCCGGTCATGCCATGCCGTGAGGATGGGGGGTGGCGCAAGGAGCAGAGGGAGCCAGAAGGCAGGAGCCAGAGTGTTGCAGGGACAAGATTACAACAACGACTCGAACCTGGTGAGAAGAGAAGAGAAGACGGAAGACGAGGGAGACCACAGCAGTGGCCTTAATGGACCAGATAGTGAAACGACGCGGAGGGCTGCAGGATAAGGGAGCTGAACGGGCGAAGGCAGAGGTCAGACTGGAACATTTGGCTGGGCTCGGGGGTGCCTTCAGGGGCCGGCTGAACTAAGGCAGAAGAAAAAAGGCCACTGCAGGTGAGGATGGGGAATCATGGAGAGGCCAGGCTGTGGACCAAGTCACCCACATGGATTCGGAAGTGCAGGCAAAGGTGATGGAAGCCCAGGGAAGAAGACAGTGGGCCAGGAGGGAAGGTTCCAGAATGAGGAGTGACAAGAAAGGTGGCTGGATGGCAATAAAGTCTTCTCCCCGTTAACTCTCTGGGTTCAGGCTCTAGGACAGTGAATCCGCCATGGCTCTGCACAATTTCCAAGTATCTTCAACATTTTAGGTCTCAAAGCAAATCCCAGAGGTCAGCACAACCATGCTCTTACAAATGAGGAAACTGAGGCTTAGCAAGGAGACCTGCAGTGGGCAAGGCCCTCCAGGACCTGCAGTGCTCCCTGCCCGTGTGCCCAGTGGGCCGCAAGGTCAGATCACCTGGGTAGTTCCGGCAGCCGCCCGCGGTGCTCCCCCACCGCCATCCAAGTGCTCCCTGCCCGTGTGCCCAGTGGGCCGCAAGGTCAGATCACCTGGGTAGTTCCGGCAGCCGCCCGCGGTGCTCCCCCGCCGCCAGGTGCCCTCGTAGAGCGTGGTGTTCCATTTGCGGATCGACCGGCTCTTGAGCGCGTCGGGCGTCAGGTTGCAGATCTCCAGGCGGGAGAATTCACGCAAGAAGTCACGGAAGGACATCCTGGGGTCACGGTGCAGAGATGAGCCATGGTCCCCAGCCAGGACACCCAGAAGGAGGCACGTGCAGGGTCTGTGCGGCTGGGGAGCTGGGGCACCAGGCCCCCTCGGGGTCACACCAACGAAGGGGGCCGCTCACCAGAACTCCCCATCCTCCATCTTGATCCGGAGCTGCTCCCGTTCGTAAGGGTCCACGTTGTTCCACTCCGAGGAGCTGGGAGGAGAAGGTCATTGCCAGAGGTCAGTGGGAACTGACCTGCCGGCCTCTTCCTGGGGCCTGTCCCCCCAGCCCGGGTCAGAAGGCCTCCGCACGGCCAAGCCCGAGATCCCATCCCCCGGGTTGTCCTGTCACGCCGGCTCTGAGGATGCTTAAGGGCTGGGTGCGGCCGCCGGACAATCCCCCGGACCCGGTAACAAGGAGATGGGCCCCCCCCCCCCCCCCCCCGCTCAGCCCCGAGCAGAGCCCCAGCAGAAACGCCAGTGGCACTGGCCAGCCTTCCCCGGCCTCCCCAGCCGGTGTCCTCTACCCCTCACCCGTCGCTCCAGGCGCCCGTCCACTCCACCTCGCCCCAGGGATTCCGCATCCGGATCAGGCTCACCATCTGGCCCTGGTAGTTCACCTGTTCCCCAGAGCTCCCGTCAGCACCTGCTTCTGGCATGCACCTTACACACCCTTGCCCGCTGCGCCACCCTCCGGAGCCCTGCTCGGTACCCAGCACCATACCAGGGAAGTACACCCCTTTCACTAGGAGTTTACCACAAAAGGAGGAAGCTAGGCACGAGACTACAGAAAATCAGGACAGAGTAGGATAGACATCTCGGGATAAGTGGCCCCAAGAGACAAATAAGACACTGCAGGAAGTCAGAGGAAGAGCAAGCCCCTCTGACAGCCCTGGTCAAAGGCCAGACAGGCAAAGGCCAGCAAGGAGTCAGGAACCAGCTTGCAGGGACGGCCCCCACATGTGGCGGTACCTGCTTGGCCCCTGTCACAGAGTAGGCGTGGCCCTTCACCAGCTTCTTGAAGGTGATGGCTTCCATGTCCAGGACACTGGTGATCTGCAGAGACACATGTGCGGTGGTCAGGGGCCAGGTTCCAGGGACCAGGTCGGAGACCCCATCCCCAGTCAGGACGTGAGTGCCAAGCATTCATGGGTCTAGAACGTTCCCATGCACATACAACAGCGACTGAGAGTGGCAGGCAGGAATCCTGACTCTGCCTAATACTCCCCACATGGCGCCCCTAGGCGAGGGGCTACCTGGGCACTCCACCAACTCTACCACTGGTAGGGGACCTGGGCGGTCCGCAGACACTGCTTTGGCCAGAGGTGACCAGACTCCGTGCAAACACACACGTGCACACACATACAGTCATACACAGCTCCCAAGAGCCCCAAGGCCCTCACGTGGAGGGATGCAGTGAGGTGGAGGAGGGGAGTGAGGACAGGCTAGAGTCAGCTAGGACTGGGGAAGGGCGAAAGGTGGGAAGGAGGTTAGAGTTGAGGAGGCAGTGATGTAGGGGGAGGAGCCTGAGATATCAAGGGTGAGTCGTGGGAGCAGAAGAGCAGCCCAGAGGGTGAAGGGGGCTGGGCGGGAGCTGAGGCTAGGGAAGAGCTGAAGTTGGGGACAGGAGAGCTGAGCAGCGGATGGGCACAGCATTCGATGACAGGGACAAGCAGCAGAAGGGCAGGAAGACAAGCTGAGGTCCGAGGCTTGGGGCGCAGGAATGACAGCAGGCATGAAGGAGGCAGATGCGGCTGGGGTGACGGGAGAAGGCTGGGTGAGCACCCAGAGACGGTGGGAGGTGAAGGACGGGCTCCGGGGCCAAGCCTGGGACAAGGGATGAGGCCGGGCTGGGCTGGGAGACGGAACCGGAACCGCTGCACAAGGAGACTGCCAAGGTGCGCAAGGGGCAGGGCTGGGTGCACTCACGTCGATGGAGCAGCCCAGGAGGGAACCTCGCTCTAGCGCCTTGAGGATGATCTGGTAGAGGTCGCTGGGTGCCTTGCGCAGCTCATACCACTCGGTGACCCCGCCTGTGAAGTCCTCAAAGCCCTCGGAAGTGCTGCCCCCGGAGAGGGCCTCGTAGCTGCCATTCACCCTGCGGGCAGCCCCGGGTCAGCGCTCTGGTATCCAGCGAGACCCGAGACCCCAGGGGTGCCTGGAGCTCCGCCCTGGGTCCCCACTCACTTGGCATAGGCCTTCTCAAGCAGGGCGCTCCAGAACTCATTGCCTTGGGCGGAGTGCACGAACACCAGCTTCCCGTCCTTGATGGGCAGCAGGTCATCCACGACCACATCTACCCATTCCCCAAACTGCCACAGCTGGAGGGGAGAGAGCACAGCAAACACCCGCTTGGGGATGTCCCAGGCCGGAGCGCAAGTCTCAACTCGGCCATTTACTAGATCCAAGATCATATACTGTAGATAAAGAATCCTGAACGCATGATCCTCTCTGAGCCTCAGTTTCCCTATCCATAAAAGAGATCGGCTGGACCGTCCTCAATGGCACACTAAATGTGATCACAAACGTAAAGCCTTTAAGCGCAGCACTACTGATATTTTTGAAACAGACCAAAGTGCTTCCTCAGGTAGGGAGAGGGTGGAAAACCCTGGGGGCTTGGCTTCCGTGGAACCAGCCCCCCACCTCTCCTCTCCCCAAGCTAGGTCAGCGTGTTTATGTGTGTCTGTGGGGAAGGGGTGCAAATGTTAATTAAGTGTAGATCAAAAATGTGGCATCTAGACCACAAGATGGGTGACATTCCCGCAATCATGAGTTTGCTTCAGAGATGGCCAGAGAGACAGGTGTCCCAGGGCCAGAGCAGTCAGGACCCTGGGGCAGAAGCGGCCAAGGGGCCGGGGAGGCGGGAAGGCGTGCAGAACAATGGGACAAAGGGAGGAGGTGGACCCCGGTAGTGAGGGTGGTACAGGGAGCGTTGAACAGGCCAATCAGGAGGCTGAGGAGAAGCTGATTAGAGGAGCGAGGGAAGGGGGCGGGGGGAGGGGCGGCGAGGCCACGCCCCTGCATACCAGCTCGGGCAGCAGGT
Source organism: Suricata suricatta (assembly GCF_006229205.1). Taxonomy (NCBI): domain Eukaryota; kingdom Metazoa; phylum Chordata; class Mammalia; order Carnivora; family Herpestidae; genus Suricata; species Suricata suricatta. The sequence goes on from NC_043710.1 coordinate 6,551,275, forward strand.
GCAGCACTTGGCCAATGCGGACAGCACCCTGTCACCGGGGGTCCTGTAGGCGGGTGTGCACGGAATAGGGTAAGGGACTCCCTGACTAGGTGTAAGGAGAGGGCACCCAGGAGTCCCCAGGGCAGGGCTGGGGCCACTAGGGCCAGAGGGTCCACGGTTCCTGGAGGTGTGTCCCTGCCGACATCAGCTCACTGAGCATTCCTTAGTGTGACTTGAGAAATGGGCCCCGCGTGCAAAAAAGGGAATAGTTGGTTTTAACAGGCTTAAATTCTGTCTTTTCTGCAGGGCTCTGTCAGAGGCTGGAGGCTGCCAAAGTCACAAGAGGAGTTGGGGAGGGGACAATTACGTCTTGGGTGGAGATGACTGGTTTGTTTTCCCCAGTGGAACATTACTTCCTTTTCAGATGGGGAAACTGAGACCCCGTGGAAGAAAAGGATTTGTCCCACAGGAAATAACACAGAGATCTTTCTATTCCTCCAAGCATTTTCTCCGTGACACGCACAGGAAATCTGCCAGCTGAAATACCTGCCCTGCCCAACTGTTTCACACATGACAGATCTGAGATGGTATCAAGCGGTCAAATTCTTTCTAGAGGAAGGACTGGCCCCCACAGGGTGTGGACTTAAGTCACCTAACTTCAGACTGCTGTGGGTCATTGGCCCTCACCTCCCCCAGTGCCTGCTACCCCTCCTTCCCCCACAGCCCGGTCCCAGGTGGATTCGGAGCTCCTCACCTGGAAATGAAAGATGCCAGCATAGCCATTCTGGAAGCTTTGGCCGTGTGGGACCACTCGATGCAGAAGCGTGTCATTGAGGGTGAGGGAGGCAATGGCAGCCAGGAGCCAACAGTCCCCTGGGATGGGAGGGACCCACATCAGGCCCGTTCTGCCAATCTGCTCCCAGTGATGCAAAGAGAGCCCATGCTGGGGAGAACCTGGGATTCCCTGGGTGCCGTGGCCCTTACAGAAAAGAACCAGGAATCTAGGCAAACCAGCCCGGCCCTGATAGCCAGAGCCTGCCTGAGCTTGCAGGAGGGAGGGGTTACGGCAGAGCTGGAAGGAACAGGCACAGGGAACTGTTATGGAAAAAACACCCAGAACCCCCCCCAGGGCCTACCCAGTGCTCCCTGGCAGATGTCTGTTCGGGTGGCTCCATCCACAATGAACTGAGGGTTTGAGAGCAGCTCCTGCAAAGAGACCCAGAGTCCCGTCTCCGGGGCCAGCCCTCCAAGACACCGGAAGCCAGCCAACCCCAGACCCCACTCTCCACCAAGGGCCTGGAGTCCTGTTCCCACGCCTCACCCGGGATGAGGGTAAACTGAGCCCCACCCAGGGTGGCCCCTCTCACCGTGGGGCGCTTCCACTTGATGCCATAGGTTTTGGAGGAGTTGGGGCCCAGGTCCTTGTAGCCCAGGCTCTGGGGCACCGGGGGGAAGGCCTCATCACGAAAGAGGACCCCACTCTGCAGGCAATGAGCCCGCAGCTGCTCATAATCCTGGCCCATGTACTTGATGGCGTTTTCATGGCGGCCAAGACCCAGCTCCTTGGCCCGCTGCTTCTGCACTTGTGCAGACACCCCTGTGCAGTACACCGGCGTGATGATTTCCTCCGCCATCCTGCAGGGCACACCAGCCTGCTGAGCCCAGGCCTTCCCAGGACTAGAACTGGGGCTCCTGCCTGCCGCTGCCCGCCCTTCCTTTCCAAACCTGGGGTCTCCCCACCTCACTGCTCCCCTCACAGAACTCAGGACTCTCTGCCACCTCCCTGTGCTCCCCAGAATCCAGGAGAGGGGCTCCTCCGCCCCTAGGTGTGCTGGCCACCACCTCCCTAGCCCAACACACGATGCAACCACCTCTCCCTTCCCAGACTCCCATTGTCCTGGGGCTGCAGTGCTGCGGTCAGCCAGCCAGGTGGGGCAGGGCGGGGCTTGGAGATAACAACAGTCGCCCCCTCCCCAAAGAGCCAAGCTCCTAGGCGCCGGCCCCTTTCCCTGGCTTGGAGGCTGAGAACCTCAGGTGGCCAGGGACCCCTTCCCCAGACCCCTGAGACAGGCTGGGGGTTCAGGGCTGCTGGACCTCAGCCCCTTCCGCTCTGGCCTTCCCCCAGACCCTGGAGACAGTGATGAGCGCAGGCTGGGCCGGTGGCCCGGGCTGTGCGGCTTCCCCCAGCCCCGCCCCTGTCCCAGGCACGCAGAAGGCCCGGGGCAGGGGCAGCCCCTCAGCCCGGAGCAGTGGGCAGGGGTCGGGGGATACTGGCCCCCCCACCCAAGGTCCTTACCTGGGGGAGCAGTGTTTTGGGGATCGCAGCGGTCCCTGCGGCTGCCTTCCCGGGTGGAGGCTCAGAGCAGGGCCCAACCAGGAAGAGCGCTCCTCCCCGCCCTCCTCCCGCTGCTCCTCCGCCCTCTTCTCCCCCTCCCTTCTCCTCCTTGTCCTGCCCCTCCCGGGCTCCGACCCCTGCTTCCTCCCGGCTCTCCCTTACCTCTCCGCCACCTTCACCCAGCTCCGCGAGAGGACAAATTAGTAAAAGGCGGAGTTGTCCCCCGGGAGGAGCCGCCGGGGCCTAGACGGAAGGGCACTGCGGGGGAAGGGGGAGGGGAGGGGAGGAGAAGGGAGGGGAGGGGTGCCGAGAGGGCAGGGCCGGGGGTATTTTTAACCGGGGCAGCTGCTCGGGTTGCAGGGCCGGGCGGCCCCACCCCACGCGGCGCCCCCGGAGGGCATTCCCGGCCAGCTCGAGCCACCCCGGGCCAATCCCCCAGCCCCAGTCCCTTCGGGGGGCCGCACCACGCCCCGCCCCGCCCCTGCGCGCCCCCAGCGCGGTGCAGAGATTAC
>NC_043710.1:6554200-6557616 GCF_006229205.1 Suricata suricatta
GCTCCCCGCCCCCGCCCCGCCTCCGCGGCTCGGCGCGTCCCCCACCCCGGGCCCCGGCTCCCCGCGCGACCCTGGGCGAGTCCCTGCCCCTCTCGGCCTTGGTGTCCCGTTTGCGCCGCGAAGGGCGCGGAGGTGAGCCACTGCGGGGACCCCGCTTGCTCTTGCGCTCTGGGGGTCTCTTGAGCCCGACCAGGCGACAGGTGGGCCTCCCTGCCCTCACCCCCCGGCCCGCGGCCCACCCACCTGGGAGCGCCCCGATGCCGCCTCGCCCAGGAGGGGGCGGCAGAGGCCGCGAGCCGGTCGGCAGGCCCACCCCGGCCCCGGAGATCCGGCCTCCCGCCTGCAGGGCTGCGCCCGGGGGAGCGGAAGAACCCCGATGACCGAGGGAGGAGGAGGAGGGCCGCGGCGTTCCCCCAGCTCAGGGCCTTTCACTGCCCCGCCTGCCCCCGCCCTGGTGGCCTCCTTCGTGTGTACCGATCTGAGCAGTCTTCCCCCGCTAGCAGAATACAGGGGAAACTCCGTGGTTCCCCTAGCCCTACCCTACCTCTCCGCCCAAGCAACACTATGCTTATTTATAGTTATAGGGTTTATATTTAGGTGTACCATCCAGTCTGACTTAGATTTTGATACGATGTATCTGTAGTTATCAGATCCACCTACTTCTCTCTTGAACCTACCGTTCCCTCCTTTGAGCCACCAGGCCCCCTGGTTGGTTTTTTTTTTTTTTTATCTGCACCCACTGCTTCCTCTCTTACCCCCTCCAACCCTGACTCCACTCAGGCCATGATCTCACAGTTTAGGGGATGGAGCCTCAGGTGGGGCTCTGCGCTGACAGCACAGACCTGATTCGGATTCTCTCTGCTCCTCTCCCGCTCGTGTGCAGCTGCTCAGGGCTCGCTCTCTCTCTCTCTCTCTCTCTCTCTCTCTCTCTCTCTCTCTCTCTCCCCCCCTCCCTCTCTCCCTCTCTCTCAATGAATAAATAAGCTTTAAATAAAGAAATGCCTATTGCTCAGTAAAAGGACAGGGCAGCTGGGTGGCCCAGTCATCTGAGCGTCTGACTCTGACTCTTAATCTCATGTGTTCCTGAGTTTGAGCCCCACATGTGGTTCTGTGCTGACAGTGCAGAATCTGCTTGGGATTCTCTCTCTCCCCCTCTTTGCACCCCCCCTCCAAAAATAAATAAGTGTTTAAAAAAGAAACCATAAAAAAGCTGTAGTGTATGAATCCAACTATATAACATTCTGTAAAAGGCAAAACTAGAGATAGTTAAAAAAAAAAAAAAATCAGGGGCTCCGGGGTGGCTCAGCCAGTTAAGTGTCCGACTTGGGCTCAGGTCATGATCTCTCTGTTTGAGGGTTCGAACCCCACATCGGGCTCTGTGCTGACAGTTCAGAGCTTGGAGCCTGCTTCGGATTCTGTGTCTCTGTCTCTTTCTCTCTGCCCCTTCCCTGCTCCCACTGTCTCTCTCTCTCTCTCTCTCTCTCAAAAATAAATGCACATTTAAAAAATTAAAAAAAAAAAAGATCAGCAGTTGCCAGGAGTTTGGTGGAGGGGAGGCATAACAGATGAAACACAGGGCATTTTTAGGGCCCTGAATCTTGTGCATGATACTAGAATGGTAGGTACATGACATTATACATTTGTCAAAACCGTAGCATACACAGTCCTAAGGGTAAACCCTAATGTAAACTATGGGCTTCCGTGAATAATAACAATGTCTCGATATTGGTTCATCAACTGCCACAAATATCCCGCACAAATGTGAGATGTTAACAATGAGAGCAACAATGTGAGGAGGAAGAGGGGGTGTATGCCCAGTTCTCTGTACTTAAAAAGCTATTTTTCTAAAACCAAAAACTGCTCTGAAAAATATTCTATTTTAAAAAAAAGAAAAAAGTTAAACACACACTTACCATATATGATCCATTATTCCAGTCATAGGCATTTACCCAAGAGAAATAAAAGCGTAAGTCCATACAAAGACTTGCGTAAGAATATCCATAGCTTTGGGGGGGAAGGGGTCGTCAAGTGATCTTTTCTTGAAATCTTTCCCATTAAAAAAATTTTTTTTATGTTTCTTTTTGAGAGAGAGAGAGAGAGAAACAGCGCAAGTGGGGGAGGAGCAGAGAAAGAGACAGAATCCAAAGCAGGCTCCAGGCTCTGAGCTGTCAGCACAGAGCCCGAGTGGGGCTCAAACCTACCAACTGTAAGATCATGACCTGAGCCGAAGTCAGTCACTTAACAGACTGAGCCACCCAGGTGCCCCGAAATCTTTTCCTTTGTAGGTGGGCACTCCACTGCATCACTGCTGACATCTACGGTGTCCTGAGGGTGACAGCCATCAACGCTGCTGCCCACAGACTGGACAATCCTCATGATCTCTTTAGTGGGGTCCAAGCCCTCTAGTGAAAGATTGGTGCAGGATCTGGCCGTAATGTTGATGATATTATCAAAAGTGACGTTCCCACGGTGCTTGATATTTCTCTCCTCGGTCTCTGGCTGGTTTCTCAAGGGTTTTGGTGATCAGGGCGGAGGCAGAAGGCAGCACCGTGTCCCACCCTATGTGTTCACTGCCATCCTCTGCTCTTGCGATCACCAGTTGCTTTTGCAAAGGTCTTCACCAATCTGCTTGGGGGATAGACCCAATGGGCCAATCCTGGGGGCCCAGGGAGATAGGGCACCCACCTCCCTGCCAGTGCATTTTACGTATACAATTTTGCTCTCCTTGGGGTCAGATGTAAGCAGCACGGAGGAGGGGCTGGCGCCAGATGAAACCAGATTCGCGACTAGCAAAGAAAGTTACTCTGGGGCCTCCTCAGAGCTGAAAGCTACTCATAGAAATGTTAACTGTGGCAGCCCAAACTAGAACCAATCAAAGGTTCATCCGCGTTGTGAATGGATAAGCAAATTGTGGTACATACATATACAATAGGATACTGCTCAGCAGTAAAGCGGAACAAGAGATGAATCTCAGAAGAATTACGACAAACGTAAGAAGCCAGGCAAGGGTACCTCCTCTATAATTCCACGTATATGGAAATTTCAGGTAAAGGATGCCAATGTAGGGCTAAGAGCAGATCAGTGGTTGCCTAGGGGCAAGGGTGGGGGCTGGCAGGTAGGAAAGGGTGGGAGAGAAGGATTGCCAAGGGGCTTGAGGAACCTTCTTGGGGTGGTGGTTATGTTCATTATCTTGATTATGATAATATGGGTGTATACATGTCAAGATAAAATGTACATTTCAAGCATATATGGTTTATTGTACGTCAACTAGACCTCAATAAAACACCAACAGGACTTGGAGCGCCTGGCTGGCTCAATTGGTAGAGCATGTGACTCTTGATCTTGCGGTTGTAAGTTTGAGCCGCACATTGGGTGTAGGGATTACTTAAAAAATAAAAATCTTAAAAAAAAAAAAA
>NC_043710.1:6557716-6580156 GCF_006229205.1 Suricata suricatta
CATTCATTCATTCATTCATTCATTTGGTAAATACTTTTTGAGCACCTACTATGTGCTAAGCACAGTTCTAGAAGATGGAAATAAGGGGCGCCTGGGTGGCTCAGTCGGTTAAGCCTCCGGCTTCGGCTCAGGTCAGATCTCACGTTTGTGGGTTCGAGCCCCGCGTCAGGCTCTGTGCTGACAGCTAGCTCAGAGCCTGGAGCCTGCTTCCAGTTCTGTGTCTCCTTCTCTCTCTGCCCCTCCCCCTCTCATGCTTTGTCTCTCTCTGTATCAAAAATAAATAAAACATTTAAAAAAATTAAAAAAAAAAAAAGACCGTTGGGAACACCCCCTCCAGCAGAGATGGAGGGAACAGCTCTCAGAATAGAGGTACAGACTGGGGAGTCACTGGCCATTGGTGCCATCTGAAAGTAACAGAAATCAGGGGACAGACGCTTTATTCTGGATACGAAGATGCTTCATAAAGATGTCAGTCCTCCTTGAAGTAATCTATAGATTTATCACAATTAATATTCTAACTGGGTTGGGGAGTGGCTAGAAGAGCTGATTTAAAGGTCACAGAGAGGGACACCTAGGTGGCTCAGTTGGTTAAGCCTCGGACTCTTGGTTTCGGCTCAGGTCATGATCTCATAGTTCACATTGGGTTTGAGTCCTGTGTTGGGCTCTGCGCTGCCTGCACAGAGCCTGCTTAGGATTCTCTCCCTCTCTCCGTCATGATCTCACGGTTCATGGGTTCGAGCCCCACATCGGGCTCTGTGCTGACAGCTAGCTCAGAACCTGGAGCCTATTTCAGATTCTGTATCTCCCTCTCTCTGACCCTCCCCAGCTCTGTCTCTCAAAAAATAAGAAAAAAAAATTTTAAAAACCATAAAAAAACAAAAAACACCCACAATAAATCCATAATAATTAAATGTAATAATTAAAGAAGGGGTATTGACACACATAGATCATTGGAAGACAGAAAAATCTAGAAATAGACCCAAATGCACACAGGAATTTAGTATATAAGAAAAGTAGCATTTCAAATCTGTTGAAAAAAGTTAAGTTTTTTAATAAAAAGCATTAGGAATATGGGAAGGAATTTTGTATGTGATAAATTCCAGATGAACTCAAGATTTAAAAGCAAAAAATGAAAACAAAAATGTAGCCAAGAGCTAAGGGAGAAGATTCTTTAGTCACCTCAGTGTGGAAAAGGTCTTATTAACTATGACACAAAACCCAGAGCCACAAAAAATTTTACTATATTAAAAAATCTGCACAACAAAGTCAGTAATAAACTGAAGAAATACTTACAATTCACATCCTGAAGGGCTATTTTTCCTGCAAATCCTTTTATGTCAATCAGAAACCGAAATTGGGAGAAATGGGCAAAAATAGGGTAGTTCACAGAAGACAAACAGCTCTTTAAAAAAATTTTTTTTAATGTTTGTTTATTTTTGAGAGAGAGAGCACAAGCAGGGCAGGGGTGGGGGAAGGCAGAGAGGGAGACACAGAATCGGAAGCAGGCTCCAGGCTCTGAGATGTCAGTACAGAGCCTGACATGGGGCTCGAACCCACGAACCATAAAACCATGACCTGAGCCGAAGTTGGATGCTTAACCGACTGAGCCGCCCAGGTGCCCCTAAAGATATTTTTTCATGTTTATTTATCTTTGAGAAAGAGAGAGAGAGAAAGAGAGAAAGAGACAGAGTGTGGGGAGGGGGAGAGAGAGACGGAGACCCAGAATCCGAAGCAGGCTCCAGGCTTGGAGCTGTCAGCACGGAGCCTGATGCAGGGCTTGAACTCACAAGCTGTGAGATCATGACCTGAGCTGAAGTCGGAAGCTTAACCGACTGAGCCGCCCAGTCACCCAGAAGACAGACAGCTCTTAAATATATGAATTTGAACTCACTCAAAAGAAAGGGGGGGAAGAGGGGGACGGGACATACAGGAATATTTGGTGTGGTATCTTTTTTCTGACACCACATCTCACATCAAATGTATTTCTTCCCAGGTACCAAATACATGTGACTTTTCTACACCAATTTTCCAGCTCCCCAACACCAACTAGGTGCCCATAGTTCAATTCAGTTCTGACAAATTCCGAGTTAGCGCAGATCCCGTAGGTTAAGGGCTCAGTCCCACAAGATGCCAGCCACAAATGGGATGCCCAGGTGACCCACACAGCTGTCTGGCCTACTCCAAGTCTGGGGTGCCCACAACCCCCCACCCAGCTTTGATGGTTTGGTAGGGGACTCACAGACCTCAAGAAAGTGGTTTATTATTATTTACTTTCGAGTTTTATTTTAAAGGATACAACTCTAGGAGCACCTGGGTGGCTCAGTTGGTCAAGCGTCCGACTTTGGCTCAGGTCATGATCTCACAGTTCATGGGTTCGAGCCCCACGTCAGGTTTTGTGCTGACAACACAGAGCCTGGAAGCCTGCTTCAGATTCTGTCTCCCTCTCCCTCTCTGCCCCTCCCTGACTCACACTCTGTGTGTGTGTGTGTGTGTCTCTCTCTCTCTCTCAAAAATAAAATAAACATTAAAAAAATAAATAACAATAAAGGATACAGCTCTGAAGCAGCCAGAGAGGTGTGTAGGGCAAGGTGTGGTGGGGAGGGGGGAAGAGCTTCGGGCCCTCTCTAGCTGGGCCACCCTCCCAGCACATCCCTGCTCACCAACCCAGAATGGCTCCAATTTCCATTCCTCCCTCTCCCCCAGGTCCTCACTCTTGACTGGCCTTTCTGGTGACCAGCCCCCACTAGGAAGCAAAGTAGGGGCCCCGCCCTGAGTTGCCTCATTAACACAAATTCAGGTGTGGCCCAAAGGGGCTCAGTGTGAATAACAAAAATCACTCCTATGACTCAGAACATTGTAAGGTTTTAGTAACTCTGTGCCAGGAACCAGGGACTAAGACCAAATACATATACATATTTTTATTACACCACATTTGGTTATGTGGGTTTATATTCTTTCTCTGGAAGGACATAAACTATTAATTTTATTGCTTCCGGGGAGAGGAGCCAGGGGTAGGAAGTGACTCTTGGTTCAGAACTTAAAAGGTACTTGTGAATATGTTACTTATTTGGAAAACAAATTAAAAATATTTGGCGGCCCTCGTCTTGCCTTCTAATGTCCTCAATCTCCAGGCTATCTTACTTCTGTACTTTTCGGGAGCCACTGGTAGAGCACGCAAGATAGTAAGTGTCCCAGTTCTCCTGTCCAACCCTCGTGGACTTTTCCAGCCTCGGTTCCAGCCACTCCCCAAACATACCCTCCCCTTCGGACATCCCCTGAGCAGCCGTTCCCTCTACTAGTCACACCTGGGCCTTACATCTGAGCTCTGTTCCTTTTTTTTTTTTCAAGTAGGTTTCCGGCCCAGCATGAACCTCAACTCAGGCTTGAACTCACCACCCTGAGAGACCCTGGGATCGAGACCTTAGCCAAGATCAAGTCTGGACGCTTAAGGGACTGAGCCACCCAGGCGCCCCTGAGCTCTGCTCTTGAGACGGCTTGACACCTGCTGGGATTAATCAATTCAAATCTCCCACAATACCCGTTTTAGAGCAATACCCAGTTGGCAGACAGAGTAACATGCCAACGTCACACAGGAACCAGGGGTGTGGAATTAAGCTGTCGGCATCAGAGACCAAGTCTTCATCTTGACTCTAGACTGTCCAAGAATATCCTATACCTCCCAATCTCTGCCCCTTCATGGGCAAACCTGACATTGTTCAAGGTCTAGTTCAAATGCCGCCTTCTCTGGAAAGGCTTCTCTGCTCCCTCATTAACAAGTTTACTTTGGGGGCCTGGGGGACAGGTGTATTATAATCATTACATGATGTCTGACTGCAGCCCAGGGCAGGGACCAGGTCTTCTTCCTAAAATTACCAGGTCCTGCCGCCACGTCTGAGCTATGGAGTGTTTCTCCATTTCAGCTTTCTTTTGTCCTGTGGGGTCCAGGGCCTCCTGTGAGGGCTGAATACACTGTCTTCTCATTCACCCCCATCTACACTGTGTGTAGATCCCATCGTGCATACGTGGCATCGCAGAGGGGAAACCGAGGTTCAGGATGACCACTCATCAATGGGAAGGAAACTTGTTACTACAGAGCCTCCGCTCACGAGTCTCAATCACTGATATCGAAAGTGGGCAGACCCCCCCCCCCCCGCCTCCGATTCTCACCCTACCCCTACCCTGGGTCAAGGAGCCAAGCCAGGGCCTAAGCACAGTCGGTGTCCTGTAGACATGAGTTTATTAGAGGGGCCAGGGTCAGAGTGGGTACAGTTGGGAGGAGGGCACTGGGGGGCCTGGGCAGCACTGCCAGCCTGAGGCCGATAAGACAGAAGGGCAGGGGCGGGGATGGGGCACAGCCAGGAGGGCTCGGGTCAGCAGGCAAGCAGGTGGGCTGCTCTTCACCCCACAAATGTCAGCGCCCAGGGCACGGTGGAGGCTCTGGGAGGACTGGGGAGAAAGTTCAGGGAGAGGCTCAGAGAGCAAATATCGAGTGTGCCCAGCCAGGCGGGGGCAAAGCCGGGACCTGGGCCCCTACTTCCCATTCTGTTGGGCCCCACATCTGCCTCCCAGGCTCCCACGCTCACCCCCAGCTCCTGGCCCCAACTCACTGTGGAGAGTGTAGGTGCCAGGCTGCAGGTGCACTTGGGGGGGCAGGATGATGAGGAAGCTCCCCACCAGGGGCTCTTCAGCCACTGAGAGACAAGTTTGGGAGGGAGGGCAGTGGCACTCAGGGCTTGGGGAAGGGCACTTGGATAAGACAGGCAAGGGGCGGGGCTGGTGGCCGCAGGGGCTGTGGGCTGGGAACCAGCTGCAGAGGGAACAGTGAGGAGGCGAGAGGCCGGGGCCTCTGGGGAGGGGCACCCGGGCCTTTGGGCAGCCCCTCTGAGCCCCACCGTGGTGGGGACGCCGCTCTCGGGTCCAGGCCCAATGGGACGGCTCTTTGGCCATGACCTGGAATGAGGAGAGTGGAATGTCAATGAAGAGGGGGGAGAGGTCGGCCTTGTTCCCCCCACCCCAGGATGGTGAGGCCTTACCTCCTCGCAGCACTGGCGGCTCACCATGGCCCGGAAGCCCATCCGGGCCCACAGCTTATCCCTCTGATGCAGGAAGTCTGTCACCCGACCTCGCCAATGTTTTCCCAGGGCCCACAGAAAAATCACACATTTAGGGTCCTCCACATCTTCCTCCATGTCATTTGCAAGAAACCTGGCCTCGGAGGGGGGGGCAGGGGAGAAAGCAGAAGTAAGCACCAGCCCTGCCCCCTCCTACAACCCCTAGCGAGGACCCCCACCCCCTGCCCTGGCCACTCACAGCGCCAAGAACAAGTTGCTGTGGGTGTACTCGCTGAGCTTCAGGTGGGCGCGCCGGAAGTAGACCAGCACCATGGCCAGGAGATACTGCAGACAGAGAGGGGCAGAGGTGACAGCTAGGCACGGGGAGGAGGGGGCTGTGTGGAGCCCATTTGCACCCAAGGAAGCCGTGGTGCGGGTTAGAGAACCCAGGGGAAGTGGTGGGGTGAAAACAAAGATTTAGGGGCGCCTGGGTGGCTCAGCTGGTTAAGCATCTGAACTCTCTCATGGTTTTCTGGGTTCAAGCCCCACGTCGGGCTCTGGGCTGACAGTATGAAGCCTGCTTGGGATTCTCTCTCTCTCCCTCTCTCTCTCTCTCTGCCCCTCCCCTGCTTACGCTCTCTCTGTCTCTCTCAAAAATAGACTTCAAAAAATGAAAAACACAAACAAGGATTTAAAAGGGAGGTTCTCCCTCCATTAGACCAGAAGACACAATGAAATAGCAGCATTCAAGTCCCTCGTGACCCTCAGCTTCTATTCCCCGTGTCACCTCACCTTATCCGAAATCTGGAAACAGGGATCTCTGGAAAGGAATTCCTGCAGGAAACTGTGCTCTGGACGAGAGAAGGAGTGATGGACTGGGGTTACCACCCGCCCCCCACAAGTCAGGAGTGGCACCAGAAGTTCCAGGGCCCAAGCCTCCAGCCAGCCCACCTGCAACATGGCCCCTCCCTTCCCCCTGGGGTCCCCTGGGAAGGGAAAGGACGGAGGGTTCAGATGCCTGCCCCGAGCAGGTGAGGTCTCGCCCCTCACCCTGGCTCACACTGGGTCCCCAGAACCCCCCCACTGGGGAACTCACCCAGAAGGCTGAGGAAGGCCTGGAGCTCCTGGTGTGGGCACGGGTGGAGAGATGCGCTGCCCCCGCCCTGACTGCTCCAGCCCCCCGGCTTCACCTGGGCAGCAACCACGGGGAACGTGGCAAAGTCTTGCGTGTGGCTCATCTCATGGCGGTGGGGGCGAGTGGGGCTGAGTGGGGCAGGCCGGCCTGTAGAGAAGGTAGCCTGGGGACTCAGCATTGCACTGACCCCCTTGCCCCTCACCAGTGGAGGGGGTCGAGGCTGGTCTGACAGGGGCCCTCCAGAAGGTGGAGAGTCGGGGGACTGAGATGGGGGTGGGGTGGCGCTCGGATAGGACAGAAACTGGGGTCCGCGTGGGCTGGGGAGGCCAGAAAAGCAGCCGACTGGCTGCAGCTCTCGCACGGCGACCCTGCGCCCCAGGCCAGGCCGGAGAGCAAGAATGGCAGCGACAGGCACCGCTGGAGCTGCTAAATGCTAAACCCCGGAAGGTGGGTACACCCCAATACTCATTCTTGCAAACACAGGAGGCAAAGCGGGCACGACTGGCTGCCACTTAACGGCGGGGCCTGTCTGACCCCCAAAGCCGGAAGAGTTTAATTCCTCCCCAACACCCAAGCACCCCTTCACCCCAGCCCAAAGTGGCACACCTGTAAGGACCACCAACCCTTTTCTTCGCGGAGAGGAAACTGAGGCCCGGGGTGATGGGGGGACGGGGATGTTATTAGACAAATACTTGCCTTTAGAGCAAGTTGAGGGGGGGCCACCTCAAACGTTTCAAACCACAGGGAAAGACGTCAACTACGGAGCTCAGAAGGTGCCGCCCAGCACCCCGTGGCCAGCCTGGGGGCCTCCACCTAGGCTCCCGCGAGCAGCCCAGCCTCCTCCAAGAAGCCTTACCTGAGCTAGGGGATTACCTACAGCATTAACCCCGGGAGCCAGATGGGCTGTATTTATAGAGCCCCGGCTCTGCCCCGCCCTCGCAGCCCTCCACCAGTCAGGCCCCTTCCTGGAGAGGGGGCGGGCCTTTGGGCCATCACTACTCGCCTCTACCTGGCGTGAACTTGGTCTCCACCTTCGCCTCCCAGCTGCGGCTCCCCAAGGTAAGACCTTCTCCAAAGCTTCACCACCTTCAAGAGGGGTAAAGGCAGGCCAGCGGGACCCCAGGGCCTGAATAAGCGGCATGGCCCCCTCCCCACCTCTTTATGAAGGTGGAGCCAAGATGCAGGGACCGGAAATGAGGCCCGGGCACCATTCACCCATTGAGCCTTGCGCCGCAGGATCGCTGGGCTGTACCTGTGTTTGTTTCACATCCGGGAATCTCAAAACCTAGGAAGCAGAGAAGAACGTGACCTGGCGTGAGAATTCCCAGAGTCCACAAACCCTTCCCAAGATCCGTTAGTCGCTGGGGAAGCCTGGCCAGTGGCTCCAAGCCTGGAGAGGAGGCCTTTGCCAAAGACGGTCAAGCCCTCTCCCTGCCTCGAGCTGCCCCTTAAGACTTTCGTGTTCACTGGTTCATTTACTCCCTCTCCAACCCTGTGGGACAGTCAGCACCTGCACTTCTTTCCACAGGTGACAGGTGACACTTTTTTCCCCAAATTTTTTTATTGTGGTAAAATACACATAATGTAAAATTTACTACCTTTGCCATTTTTGAGTTCAGTAGTTTGAAGCACATTCATATCGGTGTGCGACCATCACCACCATCCATTTGCACAACTGGACGCCTTTAACAGGCGTTTAACACAGTGACTCCCCGTGTCCCTTCCCTTAGTCCTTGGCGACCGCCATTTTACTTTCTGTGTCTGTAACTTCAGCCACTCATGCAAGTGGAATCATACAGGAGTTGTCTTTTCTGTGACGGGCTTATGTCACTTAGCATGTCTGCGAGGTTCATCCCTGGCCTAGCATGTGTCATGATGTCCTTCCTTTTTAAGGCTGAATAATATTCCATTCTGTGTATAGACCACAGTTTGCTTATCCCTTTATCTATCCATGGATACTGAGGCTGTTTCCATATCTTGGCTATTGTGAGGAAGGCCACTGTGAACATAGGTGCACAAATATCTCAAGACCCTGCTTTCCGTTCTCTGAGGTATACGCCCAGGAATGGAATTGCTGTGTCATAGGGTAATTCTATTTTTGATCTTTTGAAGAAACATCAACCTGTTCTTCACAGCGATCGCACCATTTTAATTCCCACAAACAGAGCACAAGGGTTCCAACTTCTCCGCATTCTTGCCAACACTTGTTACTTTCTGTTTTGTTGATAGTGACCATCCTAATGAATGTGAGGTAGTGACAGGTGACTTCTAAAATACAGATTTTAGGGGCGCCTGGGTGGCTGAGTCAGTTAAGTGTCTGGCTCTGGATTTCAGCTCACGGTCCGTGAGATCAAGGCCCGCATCAGGCTCTGTGCTGACAGCACGTAGCCCGCTTGGGATTCTCTCTTTCCCTCTCTCTTTCTGCCCCTCCCCTGCTTCTCTCTCAAAATAGATAAACTTAAAACCATAAATAAAAAATAAAACACATATTTTAATAGAAACGGAGGCCAGAAAGAAGTTGAATCATTTATGCTCAGAGTCCTACCACTGGTGACAACAGAAGTGGGCTCAAGTCACGTGACCAACACACCTGCCCTTGGGAAGTAGATTTTGTGGTTCTCATTGCCATTTTTCAGATGGTCAACTGAGGCTCAGGGCCTCGACCTCTGACGTTTGAACAAAAGATGAAGGAAATGTGACTGGGCCACGTGGGTGGGGAGCGCAGGACCAGGTTTGGAGCCCAGGTCCCCAGACCCCAGACGCAGGCTCCTTCCTGTGACTGAGCCGCTTGTCACTGGTTGGACATGCAGTAGCCATCTCTGCTTTTGCTCCCAGGCTCAGGCTTTGACTCTGGCTGTTAGTGTGAACTTCTAGTCCTAGGGACAACCCTCCTGTTCTGTGTCCTCCAGTCTCTGTTGGTTTCTGAGTCGCTTAATCTCTTGATCTCTCTGCTGTTTCCCAGTCTCTCCCAGTTTCTGGGTACCTGGATGTTTTTGGGTCTCTTGGTCTCTCTGTGCCTCAAAGCTTCTTGGTAGATCTCTCCCGGTCTCTCTGGGTCTCTGGATCTCTGTCAGGTCTCTGATACCTCTGAGTCCTTTGGCCTCTCTGCATCTGCGGGTCTCTTTGATGCTCTGGGTGTTTTGGGCTCTCTCTAGCTGTCTTTGTCTCTCTGGGTCACTAGTTCTCTCTCAGTCTCTAGGTCTCTATATGCATCTCTGAATCTCTTGGTCACTCTGGGTCTCAGGACATCTCTTTGTTTCTGGGTGGCTTAGAATCTCTGGGTTTCTGAGTCTCTATGAGTGTTTCTGAATTTCTCTGTTTCTTGGTCTCTTAGTCTCTCTGGTCTGAGTCCTTTTCTTGGGTCTTGGGTCTCTGTGTCTCTGGTTTCTGTGGGTTTCATGCTCTTCCTGTGGCTACCTCGCATGCTCCCTTGAGGCTGCTCAGGCTTTTCCTGAGTACTGGGTCTCCATCAGGCTACCCTGTGTGTGCGTGTGCGTGTGTGTGTGTGTGTGTCAGTGTGTGTGTGTGTGTGTGCATGCGCATGCCTATTTCCCCTCATATATTTGTCATTAGTCTCCCCAGAAAGGAAGCTGTAAACCCATGATCTCCATACCAAGCCCCCTAAACATGTCACTAGAGAGCCCATAGTTGAATCAGCTCATGCGTTCCTCACAACCACCCCATGAAGCGGATTAAAAAGAATTTTTTTTGATGTTTATTTATTATTGAGACAGAGAGAAATAGAGCATGAGTGGGGGAGAGTCACAGAGAGAGGGAGACACAGAATCTGAAGCAGGCTACAGGCCCCGAGCTGTCAGCACAGAGCCCGACATGGGGCTCGAACCGGCAAACCATGAGATCATGACCTGAGCCGAAGTTGGACAGTTAACCTACTGAGCCACCCGGGCGCCCCTTGAAGCAGATACTAATATCCTCATTTTACAAACGGCAACTACAACAACTAAACCACAGTTTGGGTTGTTTGTTTCACTGAAAGGTTAAGTAACTCACCACAGGCCACACTGCTAGTGAGCGAGGGGCCACATTTCAACCTGGCTGTCTGGCTCAGGCCCCACCTTGAAGCATAAGGCAGGGAGCCCGGCTGTCTGGTCTGGTGCTGTTTCAGGACAGAGCCCGACACCAAGGAGGTGTTCAGAATGAATGAATGAAGGAATGAGTGAATGAATCCTCCAAAGCAGCTGTATTTTTTACCTCTCCCCACCCCCCTTGGTATAAAACAGCTTGTAGGTGGGCTTCAGGCCCATTCCCTTCTGTGGCAGCCTTGGGCATCTGACACTCCACACTGCAGAGAATTTGGTTTTTCATTTTGTATTTTGAAAGAACTTAGACTCACATGGATCTTGCTTAAGAAGTATGGAAAGTGGCTCTTTGTCTGGTTTGTCTGGTGGATCAAGGTAATGCTGGCCTCAGAGAATGAGTCTGGAAGTTTTCCTTCCATTTCTAGTTTTTGGAACAGCTTCAAAAGAATGGGTGTTAACTCTTCTTTAAATATTTGGTAGATTTCCCCTGGAGGGCCATCCGGTCCTGGACTCTTGCTCGTTGGGAGGCTTTTGGTTACTGATTCAATGTCTTTACTGGTGAGGGGTCTGTTCAAATTTTCTGTTTCTTCCTGTTTCAGTTTTGGTAACTTATTTGTTTCGAGGAATTGGTCCATTTCTTCCAGATTGCCCAATTTGTTGGCATATAATTGCTCGTGATATTCTCTTATTCTTGTTTGGATTTCTGTGGGGTTGCTTGTGATCTCTCCTCTTTCATTTGTTTTTGTGCCCCCTTCCCCCAGCTTCTCCCAAGGGTAACATCTTAGAAAACCAGAGACCAGTTAGAACCAGGAAATTGATGTCAAGCAGGACAAAACCATACACGTTATTTGGATTTCATCAGTTTTTACAATCACTCACTTTTTTTTAATGTTTTAATTTATTTTAGAGAAAAAGACACACAGCATGAGCAGGGGAGGGTCAGAGAGAGAGGGAGAAACAAAATCTGAAGACAGGCTCCAGGCTCTGAGCTAGCCATCAGCACAGAGCCTGATGTGGGGCTCGAACTCACGAACCGTGAGATCATGACCTGAGCCAAAGCTGGACGCCCAACTGACTGAGCCACCCAGGCACCCCAAGCACTCACTTTTTGATTTTCTACTTTTTGGTGTCCAGTTCTATAAATGTTATTACATGCATGGAACGGTGTATCTCCCACCTCCCAACAGGATACAGAACAATTCCATCCCCCAAAGGAACCCCCTCCTGACTCCCTTAGAGTCACACCCTCCTTCCCACCCCCTTCCTCTGGCAACCAGTAATCTGGGCTCCATTTCTGTGACTAATCACATTAAGAACATTACATAATCGGGGGCGCCTGGGTGGCTCTGTCAGTTGAGTGTCCAACTTCGGCTCAGGTCATGATCTTGCAACTTGTGGGTTCGAGCCCCACGTCAGGCTCTGTGTTGACAGCTCAGAGCCTGGAGCCTGCTTCAGATTCTGTGTCTCCCTCTCTCTGCCCCTGCCCTGCTTGCACTCTGTCTCTTTCTCTCTCTCAAAAACAAATAAACATTAAAAAAAGTTTTTAAAAAGAATATTACATAATTGGAATCGTACTGCATGTGACCTTCTGAAACTGGCTTTTTCCCTCAACACAATGCCCTTGAGACCCATCCAGGTGTTGTGTGTATCAACGCGTCCTTCCTTTTTATTCCCAAGAGTTTTTATTCCCATCTAGTATTCGACTGTATGGACCGGGTTATTTCCAGTATGGACCATTACAAATGAAGATGCTATGAATTTTGTGAACGGGATTTTACATGGACACAGGTTTTTATCTCTCCAGGGTCAACACTGGGCAGGGGTCATACGGTAAATGTATAACTTTATGAGAGACCACCACACTGTTCTTCAGAGTGGCTGCTTTTCCAAGACAGTTTTGGAATTATCGATATTCTTTCTTGTAGTCCTGTGGGTTTCCACCTGCAAATGAATATGTACCTTCTTTGCCATTTTTTAGTAACATCTGACGTCATCTACGTATAAACTTTTGATAATTGGGTTTCTAAGCAACACATGTTAATGAAACAATCTTCACTGGAATCCTGTGTGTAACGCGTTATACACCTTCTGTGTCTAACCATGCTTCCTTCTTATTTGGTTCCCTTAGTCGTGTGGTTTCAATTTCCATTTCCTTAATGGCTAATGATATTGAACATCTTTTCATGTGCTTATTTTCTGTTGCGGACTGAGTTGCTGCCCCCAAAAGATGTATTGAAGTCACCTCCCCCATCATTTCCTGTGAATGTGATGTGTTTTGGAAATAGGGTCTCTGCAGATATCATCAAGCTAAGATGAGGTCATTGTTGATCAGGGTACGTCCCAGTCCAGTATGACTGGTGTCCTTAGAAGAAGAGAAGAGACACAGACGGACACACAGAGCAGGTAAAGACAGACATTCAGAGAAAGACAGCCATGTCACAACAGAAGCGGAGATTGGAGTGTTGTGGCGGCCAGCCAAAGAACACCAGAGATGACCAACACCCACCAGAGAGACAGCATGGCCCCTTAACACCTTGAGTTTGGACTTCTAGCCTCCAGCACGGTCAGAGATGGTAACTGTGTCTTCGAAGACCCCCGGTTTGTGGTACTTTGTCATACGGCAGCCCCAGGACACTTGTGTCCATGCGTCTTCTCTGGCAAAGTGTCTGTTCCAGTCTGTTGCCTGTTTGTTAACTGGATTGTTTGTTTTCTTAGTGTCGAGTTTATTTTTATTTAATGTTTATTTATTTATTGGGGGGTGCACAAGTGTGGGAGAGGCAAAGAGAGAGAGGGAGAGAGAATACCAAACAGGCTCCATGCTGTCAGCTCAGAGCCCAACATGGGGCTTGAACCCATGAACCGTGAGATCATGACCCAAGCCAAAATCAAGAGTTGGATGCTTAACCGACTGAGCCACCGAGGCTCCCCTCTTACTGTCGAGTTTAGAGAGTTCTTTACATATTCTAGATACAAGCCTTTGTCAGATACATGATTTGGAAATATTCTCTCCCAAACTATAGCTCATCTTTTCCCCTCCCTTGAATTGTCTTTCACAGAGCAACCTTTTCATTATAATGATGTTCAATTATCAATTTTTTAAAATATAGGATTTCAAAGGTAGAGATTCTTCCGTCTAACGGTCTCAAGAAGCCCAAGAGAGAGACAAAATCCAGAGAGGAGAGAGGCAGCCAGAGGCTCAGGGTTGAAGCCGCCCTGGGTCGGTGTGTAGGAGGCCGGCTGGGGCAGAGACGCAGGCCTGGGGGCAGGGGAGGGGAGGGATGGCAGGACGGAGGAGCTGGCGGCCAGCCCTGAGTGTGCATGCCCAGAGGGTTACCATGGAACACGGATCCAGGAGGCAGAGGACAGCCAAACGTCCAGGCCTGGTCCTGGGCCCCTTTCCTTGGCACCTGCTCCCCGGTTTGCTCCCTGAATTGCTTTATTTATTCCACCAGCTATAAATCCTTCCAGAGGTTCCAAAGATTCTTCCCAGCCCTGACGCTCCTCCAAATCCACACTTGTACCCCCAGCTGCCTCTCGGACAGCTCCGCTGGTTTTCTCCCCTTGGTTTCTAATCATCTGCCCCCATGAACCCGTCCCTTCCTCCATTTCCCCATCTTACCGATAGTTAACACAGCAACAGGGACGCCCGGATGGCTCAGGTTGAGCATCTGACTCCTGATTTCAGCTCAGGTCATGATCTCGCTGTTTGGTTTGTGAGTTCAAGCCCTGCGTCACCCACATCAGGCTCCACACTGATAGCACAGAGCCTGCCTGGGATTCTCTCTCCCTCTCTCTGTGCCTCCCTGCTTGTGCTCTCTCCCTCTCTCTCAAAATAAATAAATAAAACTTTAAAAAATTTTAATAATAAAATAAACATAGCAACAAGGGCGCTTGGGTGGCTCAGTTGGTAAAGCATCTGACTCTTGCTCTCCATGGGTAATGATCTCACAGTTGATGAGTTCGAGCCCCACGTTGGGCTCAGCCCTGACCGTGCGGAGCCTGCTTGGGATTCTGTCTCCCTCTCTCCGCCCTTCCCTTGCTTGTGCGTACTCTCCCTCTCCCTCAGAGTAAATAAATAAACTTTAATATTAAATTAAATAAACATAGCAACAACAAAAAAACTAGAAATCATTTATTTTTATATTTTTAGGTTTTATTTTATTTATGTAATACTTTATTGCAGCACAGCAGCTGCGTAGAAAAGGGCACGAACAGAAACGAGTAACTGGATGAATTTTTCAGAACACACTTGTGTAGCCAGCAGCGGCCCCACGTGCCCTGCTTGGTCTCTGGCGTCCCCTCTCTCCGTTTCCCCCCTCTCTCCGTTTCCCCCCTTTCTCCGTTTTTCCCCTCTCTCCGTTTCCCCCAGTGCTAATCACTATTCTGGACTCTGTCCTCATAGGCTAGGGGTTTTTTTGTTTTTTGTTTTTAATTTTCTTTAATGTTTTATTTATTTTTGATATAGAGAGAGACAGAATATGAGAGGGGGAGGGGCAGAGCGAGAAGGAGACACAGAACCGGAAGCGGGCTCCAGGCTCTGAGCTGTCAGCACAGAACCCGACAGGGGGCTCGAACCCACGAACCTGAGATCTGACCTGAGCCGAAGTCGGAGGCTCAACCAACTGAGCCACCCAGGTGCCTCTCATAGGCTAGTTTTTAACTTTGCCTGTTCGAACCTTATGTCAGTGGAAGCGCACAGTAGTCCTGCTTTGGGGTAAGAGTCCCTCAAGTTGCTTCTTCGTGCCCCTTGCTGGGCAGTGTTCTCCAGGGCAAGAATTTGGAAGGACTTCTACTTTCTTTGTCACCCCCAACATCCAATACATCACTACATCCTGTGTATTCTAGCTCAAAACTCTCTCCCGAATCCATGCCCACCTCTCCTCCCACTGCCTCCCCGGGCATCACCTCCGGCCTGACTACCCCAGGGGTCTGCTGGGCAGTCTCTGACTTCCTGTGCTCTTGACCCTCTCTAGAACTGAAATGATCTTTTAAAAATAGTCCTTTTAGGGGCGCCTGGGTGGCTCAATCAGTTAGACGTGTGACTTCAGCTCAGGTCATGATCTTGCAGTTTGTGGGTTCAAGTCCCGCAATAGGCTCTGTGCTGACAGCTCAGAGCCTGGAGCTGCTTCGGATTCTGTGTCTCCCTCTCTCTCTGCCCCTCCCCCACTTGCACACCATCTCTCCATCTCTCAAAAATAAACAAACATTTAAAAAATTAAAAAGAAAATAGTCCTTTTAACAAAGGACCTTGTCGGCCTCGTCTGTCCCCGAACGTCCAGCGCTGACTCCGAGCCTCCTGTGTAAGCGCTCTGTTCATGTTCACTGGACGACTGGACGGCTCGCCAGGCCCCGCACCGTCTGGCTTGCTCCTCTCTCCAGCGCGTCCCTGGCCCTGCCACCCTCTGGGGACCCCAGCTTCTTTCAATTCTTCTGTCACTCTGTCCCTCCACTCCCTGCCCGGGGCCTTTCTACATGCTGGTCCCTCCCAATAAGACAGGCGCCCTTCCTCTGGGACAGTTTCACTCCCCCGCCCCCATTTTGTACCTACCCAGGTGGCTTGCTTCAGTTCCTGGAATTTGAGCTGAAATGGGTGATGGACGTCTTAGCAGAAGCTGTGAGCTCCCAGGATGCTTCTGGCCTTGCTCTTTTCCATCGGCCATGGGCAGCCTCGCCAGCCTGGAGTCTGGAATAAAGAAGACACGAAATGGATCCAAAGCCCAACTTATCAAGGGCATGTCACTTACGTAAGGGATCGACTTTGATTTTTGAAAGCCACTGAGATATTTGAAGTTACTTACCGTTTTGGATCTCTATTTGCTGCTGTGACAAATTGCCACAAACTGAGCAGTTTAAAGCAATACAAATCTCTTATCTTACAGGTCTGGGGGTCAGAAGTCCAAAGTGCTTCTCAACCTGCTAAAATCAAAGTGTTAGGAAGGTCACATTGCTCGTGGAGGTGGCTCATGTTCCTTGATTCATGGCCTCCCTCTTCGGTCTTCAAAGACCGCAGCAGAGGGAGCGTCTCTAACTCGGACCCACTCCCACTTTCAAGGACCCTCATGATGACATTGGGCCTGCCTAGAGAATCCAAGATAGTCTCTCTCTCCAGCCCAAGATCCTAGACGTAATCACTTCTGCAAAGTTTTTTGTATTTTTTTTTTTAAGTTTTGATTTATGGGGCACCTGGGTGGCCCTGTCGGTTAAACATTTGACTTTGGCTCAGGTCATGATCTTGTGGTTTATGAGTTCAAGCCCTGTATCCAGCTGTCTGCTGTCAGCCCGGACCGTGCCTTGGATCTTCCCTCTCCCCCTCTCTCTGCCCCTCCCTAGCTTGTGCACACGCATGCTCTCTCTCAAAAATAAATATTTTAAAAAATGAAAAGAAAGCAGCTTTTATTTATTTGTAGAGAGATAGAAAGTGGGGGAGGAGCAGAGAGAGAGAGGGAGTGAGAATCCAAAGCAGGCTTTGCACACTGTTGGCACAGAGCCTGACTGGGCTTCAGACTCGAACTGTGAGATCATGACCTGAGCCAAAGTCAGACACTTAACTGACTGAGCCACCAGGTGCCCCTGTAAAGTACCTTCTGTCATGTGTGGACAATGTTCACAGTTGCCAGGAACCGGGATGTGGGCGTCGTTGAGGGGGCATTTTTCTGCCAACCACATTCATCACTGGGTCACTTACACTATGCTAACTAATCTACTGTTTATAAAATAGCATATTAGCACTGCATGCTATTTTTAATAGATATACATAAAACAGAAGAATATAAAGAATTTGGAACCACAAGGCCAGAGAAAAAATCAGGCAAATGCTAAAAGAAAGTTAGAATAGCTATATTAGTTTCAGAAAAAAAAAAATTTCAGGTTAAAAGCATTACTTGACAGAAAGAGGGTGCTTACATAATGATTTTTAAAATATACAGCAATTTTAGGGACACCTGGGTGGTTCAGTCAGTTAAGCATCTGACTTCCACTCAGGTCATGAGCTCACGGTGTGTGAGTTCAAGCCCCACCTCAGGCTCTGTGCTGACAGCTAGCTCAGAGCCTGGAGCCTGCTTCAGATTCTGTGTCTCCTTCTCTCTCTGCCCTTCCCCTGCTCATGCTCTGTCTGTCTGTTTCTCTCTCAAAATAAAATAAAAAATGAAATGAGATAAATAAATAGGGGGTGCCTGGGTGGCTCAATCAGTCAAGCTCCGACCTTGGCTCAGGTCATGATCTCACAGCTCTTGAGTTCGAGCCCCATGCTGGGCTCTGTGCTGACAGCTCAGAGCCTGGAGCCTGCTTCGGATTCTGTCTCCCTCTCTCTACCTCACCCCCGCTTGTGCTCTGTTTCTGTCTCTCAAAAATGAATAAATGTTTAAAAAAATTAAAAAGTATAATAAAATAGAATAAAATGAATAGGTTCTGAGAGAAGGAAAAAAAAGGCCCAAATGAGCAAGAGGTATCCTTGAGCAACCGGGTGGTGAAGGGGGTAAAAAAACACAAGGGGAAAGTTTAGGTCTTACACTGCCAAAGAGAAAACAGTTGGAGGCCATGAGGCCCTCCCCCCACCAAACAAATGAAAATCCACTCACCTGTGGACTTTGCTATATTGACACGAGAATGCTGTTGAGCTAGGCATCTTGTAACACTCAACACCACAAAAATGGAAAAGAAGATTATTAACAGGTCTGTGTGGAGCTCTTATTAAAAGCCAGAACAACATGGGGGCACCTGGCTGACTCAGTTGGTGGAGCCTGGGACCCTGGATCTCAGGGCCAGGCGTTCAGGCCCCACACGGGGCGCAGAGCTACTTAAATAGGGGGCATGTAGGTGGCTCAGTTGGTTAAGCCTCAGACTTCGGCTCAGTCATGATCTCACCACTCATGAGTTCAAGCCCCACGTTGGGCTCGCTGCTATCAGCACAGAGCCTACTTCTGATCCTCTGTACCTACCCCCTCTCTCTGCTGCCCGCCTTCCCATTCTCTCTCTCTCTCTCTCTCTCTCAAAATAAACTTTTAAAAATAACAATTAATTAATTAATTAATTGACAAAGAAACCAAAAATCAAGGTGGCTCCATAGCACAATGGATAGGGCATTGGACTTCTAAAAAACCCCCAAAATCAGAAAAGTAAGCACATCAACAGAGGAAGATCCCCCCACGAAGAAACAACCATGAATCCAAAGAAACGAAACAAGGACAGCAGATCCTAATCACGCTTCCGCCACAAAGAAATCACCCGTAAGTTCAATAAAGTAGAAAGGTGGACACTATGCTCAGACCCCAATGTAATAAAATGAGAGATGATTCTTCATAAACACAAAACCAAAAGTAATTTGGGGGAAACAAACTGGAGTACTAAGTTCTAAAAAATAGTGACAACGAAAATACTACCGAGCAGGTGTGAGGCGGACGGTGGAAAGGCCACCATGGGGTAAAGACCGCCAAGGGCGCGTGGGTGGCTCAGTTGGTTGCGCCTTGGCCTCTTGATTTCGGTTGGGTTCTGTGCTAAGTATGGAACCTGTTTGAAATTCTCTCTCTCTCTCTCTCTCTCCCCCTCGGCCCCACTCTCCCATTTACTATTTCTCTCTCTAAAATAAACCATAAATAGGGGCGCCTGAGTGGCTGTGTCGGTTAAGCATCCGACCTCGGCTCAGCTGTTGATCCCAGCAGCAACAACTAAAATGCCAGAGCAACTGGAAATCTCACAGCGAATCAGGGAAAGAGACAGCCAGGACGAGCCCTCCGTACTCCCAGGGTCCGTGCTGGGAGTTGGGGAGGCTGCACACCTGTACTAGGCCACACCCACGAAGGGGCAATCATTAGGCAGGACAGGGCAGATTGGAAAACATGCCCCAGGCCACTTACAGACGCAATAACACGGGGCAGAAGCGTCACCGTCACCGACACGGGGTCTCCGGGTCTCCAGCACAGCCTCTGGCTAAATGCTGAACAGTCGCCTCCCCTGACCCAGGAGTGACTGCTGGGAAGCCACGCTTCAAAATAAAGTCACACGTAGGGGCGACCGGGTGGCTCAGTAGGTTAAGCTTCTGACTTCAGCTCATGATCTCATGGTTCAGGGTTCGAGCCCCGCGTCAGGCTCTGTACTGACAGTTGGAAGCCTGGAGCCTGCTTCGGATTCTGTGTCTCCCTCTCTGTCTGTCCCTCCCCTGCTCTCACTCTGTCTCTCCCTCCCTCTCAAAAATAAAATGAACATTAAAAATTTTTTAAATAAATAAAATAAAATCATATGTAGATACAGAAAAAGCATTTGACAAAACCCAACACCCATTCATGATAAAAACTCTCAGTAAACTAGGCATAGTGAGAAACTTCCCTAACTTCATACAGAGTATCTACAAAAATGCTACAGATAACATCACACTTAATGGTGAGACACTCAAAACTTTGCAAATAAGATCAGGAACAAGGCAAGGATGCACCCCCTCACCACCGTTTTTCAACATTCCGCCGGAAGTATCAGCTAATGCAATCAGACAGGAAAAGGAAATAAAAGGGGTTCAGACTGAGAAGGAAGAAGTACAGCTGCTCTTGTTCACAGAGGATATGATCATCAACGTAGAAAATCTGGAGGATCAACAATACATTCCTAAAACTAATAAGTGATTATAGCAAGTTTTCAGAATACAAGGCTAATATACAAAAGTTAATTTCTTTCTAGGGAGCCTGGCTGGCTTAGTTGGCAGAGCATGTGACTCTTGGTCCCAGGGTTGTGAGTTCAAGCCCCATGTTAGGTTTAGAGATTACTTAAAAATAAAGTCTTGTTTAAAAAAAAAAAAGTCAATCTCTTTCCTATACACAAGCAATGGATAAGTAGAATTTGAAATTAAAAACACAAAACCATTTCCATAGCATCCTCCCCAACATGATATACTTAGGTATAAATCTAACACAACGTATATAAAATCTACATGAGGAAAACTATAAAACTCTGATGAAAGAAATCAAAGAAAGACTAAATAAGTGGAAAGATATTCCATGTTCATAGATAGGAAGGCTCAATATTGCCAAGATGTCAATTCTTCCCAACTTGATCTATAGATTCAGTACAATCCTAACAAAAATTCCAGCAAGTAATTTTGTGGATATCAACAAATGGATTCTATTTAAAAAAACATTTTTTTTAATTCTTATTTTTGAGACAGAGATGGAGCATGAGTGGGGGAGGGGCAGAGAGAGAGGGAGACACAGAATCTGAAACAGGCTCCAGGCTCTGAGCTGTCAGCACAGAGCCTGATGTGGGGCTCGAACCCACAAACCATGAGATCATGACCTGAGCTAAAGCCGGACGCTTAACCGACTGAGCCACCCAGGCGCCCCAATGGACCTCAATGTAAAATATAAAACTAGAACTCCTAGAATATAACACTGGAGAAAACCTAGACCACCTTGGGTCTGGCCATGACTCCTCTGTCCCCAGTCCTTTTGAGGTATAATTGGTGTATAGCATGATACTATTGCAGGTGTAAGATCATGACTTCCTAGATACAACACCAAAGGCATGATTCACGAGAGAAAGAAGTGATAAGCTGGACTTCCTTAAAAATTTCTGCTCTCTAAAAGATAATGTCAAGAAGAAAAAAATAGATAACGTCAAGAGAATGGGAAGACAGGCCACAGACTGGGAAAAAGTATTTACACAAGACCCATCAGGTGGGGGACTGTGGTCCAAAATATGCAAAGAGCCCTTAAAACTCAGCAATAAGAAAACAAATAAACCAATTTAAAAATGTGCCAAAGACCTTACCAGACACCTCACTGAAGATATCCACATGGCTGCTAAGCATATGAAAAGATGCTCCGGGTCATAGGTCACCGGGGAAATGCAAATTAAAGCACCAATGAGATACCACTCGCTGCCTATGAGGATGGCTAAAATCCCAAACATTGACAACTGGTGGGAACACAAAATGGTGCAGCTGGTTTGAAAGACAGTTTGGCAATTTCTTACCAAAAAAAAAAAAAAAAAAAAAAACCCCACAATCTCACCGTACAATCAGTAATTGTGCTCCCTGGTATTTCTCAAAGGAGCTGAAAACTATGTCCACATAGAAACCTGCACATGAATATAAATATCAATTAGCCAGAATCTTTTTTTTTTATGTCTTTTATTTATTTTTGAGAGACAGACAGAGACAGCACGAGCAGGGGAGGGTCAGAGAGAAAGAGAGAGACACACAGAATCCGAAGCAGGGTCAGGTTCTGAGTTGGCTGTCAGCACAGAGCCTAACGCGGGGCTCAAACCCACAAACCGTGAGATCATGACCTGAGCCAAAGCCGGACGCTTAATTGACTGAGCCACCCAGGCGCCCCTCAGCCAGAATCCTAAAAGTTTATATAAAGACCTTAAGTGAGTTCAGTCACATCTACTGTCCAGATGGTCCCAACAGCACGTCACTCTCATAAGGCTGTTCTTGGACAGCTTCCCGTGCTGGGAAGCCAAGCAGAACACACATCCCCAGGATCGGGGAGAGGGTGAGGAGCCCCCAGCTGCCGGGGCGACTGGCAATCTTGGCCTCTTGATGACCTCCTCAACACTTGACCAAATGGGCTTTATTCCAGAAATTCAAGATTGGCTCAAGGTGAGGAGATGCATGAATATCATGCACCGTATTAATAGATATAAGGAGGGAAATTGTATGATTTTATTCTTTTAAAAAATGTTCTAATGTTTACTTATTTTTGAGAGAAAGACAGTGTGGGTGGGGGAGGGGCAGAGAGAGAGGGAGACACAGAATCGATACAGGCTCCAGGCTCTGAGCTGTCAGCCCAGAGCCCGACACGAGGCTCGAACCCACCAACTGTAAGAGCCAAAGTCAGACGCCCAACCGACTGAGCCACCCAGACATCCCACCCTGTAGGATTTTATTCTTAATGATGAAAAAAACCCTCCACAAAATTCAACACCCTGTTGTATAAAAACATTGAAGAATATAGAAATTGAAAGATATGCATGTATATATGTATGGTATGTACATAATACATCACATATTATTAAGCGTAACAGCGATCATATAATCTTAAAATATGATACATTAATATTACATCCCTTATTTACTTATTCTGTGAGAGAGAAGGAGAGAGAGAGAGAAAGAGCATGTGTGTGAACAGGGGAAGGGCAGAGAGGGAGACAGAGAATCCCAAGCAGACTCCTTGCTCTCAGTGAGTCCAAGCGAGCCTTGATCTCACGAACCTCAAGATCATGACCT
>NC_043710.1:6580256-6629380 GCF_006229205.1 Suricata suricatta
ATGCCCACTCTTGGGGCGCCTGGGTGGCTCAGTCGGTTAAGCCTCCGGCTTTGGCTCAGGTCAGATCTCACGTCCGTGGGTTCGAGCCCCGTGTCAGGCTCTGTGCTGACAGCTAGCTCAGAGCCTGGAGCCTGCTTCCGGTTCTGTGTCTCCCTCTCTCTCTGCCCCTCCCCCTCTCATGCTCTGTCTCTCTCTGTATCAAAAATAAAATAAAACATTAAAAAAAAAAAGAATGCCCACTCTCTCTGCTACTCAACGTTTTACTACAGGTATTAACCATTTGTGGGAGTTAAAAATAATTTAAAGCATAAGAAATGATAAAGAAGGCATAAAACTATCCCTATTTGGAGATATTAATGACAACGCACCTATAAAACCCAAGAAAATCAATGATTAAACTAACTCAAACAATAAAATGTTTCAGTAAGTTGAGTGGATAGAAAATTAACATATAGAAATCAGTAGTCTTTATATACAATAAACCATAATCAGAAGATGCAATGGCAGAGAAATTTATTTACAACAGCACAAAGAAGATTGATTTCCTGGGAAGAAACTTAACAAGAAATCTGTAAAGACTAAATGAGGAAAACTTTAAAATATTGCTAAAAAAACAAATAATAAAAATAAAATATTGCTGAAAGACACAACAGTAGGTGTAGAAAGTAGAAAGTAGAAAGACGTCTCTGTTCTTGGAATGGGAGTTCCATCAACTTTGTAAAGATGTCAGTGATTCTGAAGTTAATTTTTTTATTTGAGAGTGAGAGAGAGAAAATGCAAGAGGAAGAGAGAGAGAAAATCCCAAGAAGGCTCCACACTCAGCACGGAGTCCAACATGGGGCTCCATCCACAACTCCAGGATCTCAACCTGAGCCGAAACCAAGAGGCAGACGCTCAACCGACTGAGCCACCCAGGTGCCCCCAGTTAATTTATTATTTTAATGAACCCCAATAAAAATAGCAACAACTTAGACAAGCTAATGCTAAAGTTCATGCTGCAAAAGTAGTCAGGAAAGTACTGGGCACAACGACTAGGAAGGAAGATTTGGGAGCCATCCTCCAAGGGGCCCCCACTGACGCCTTCTTCCAGTGGCCACTCCCTTTCATAATCCCCTCCTACACTGTTCCTGGGTTGAACGAATAAAACACAGCAGATGTGATAATATGTCAGTTCTGAGACGAGGTTATAGAACCTGAGGTTTCTGTCTTGGATCTCTCTTCCTTTCTCTCTCAGATCAGTTATTCTGAGGGAAACTGCTGGGAGCCACATCGGCCTTGCTGGGTGACACAGTCACAGCAAGGAAATGGCAGACGTTTTCACGGCTCCTGCCATGAGAGGGGAGACTGGCATCTCCTTCTGCTACTACTGCTCATGTGAAATTAGGCCTGTTGCTATTGATTAGGCCTTACAGTGTTCCAAGTCAGACCGATATTCCCCACACGGTTACCCCATAAGGAGAGGCATTTTCCTGTCCCTGCATAAGAGATTTTGGATCAAAACATTATGAATATTTGACAAAACTCTTCTAATGAGCCTTGCAGACCCAAAAGATAAGGCGGGGGCGGGGGGGGGGCGCTAAAAATACAAGAGTTATGATGAACTCTGGCCCAGAGAAGAAGAGCCTAACTCAGAGATAAGAAACAGACAAGGACCAGACATAAGTGGCTACATACACCTTTACTAATTGGAGTCACAAATACCCTCCCTTGTACTGACTTCAGCTATGAGGATGGATAAAAAACTAGAAACCCAGGTGCAGGGTCAACACACACAGGGCCCCCATTATGCTTACATCAGAGAAAGGGCTTTCTCTAGCAACTTGTTAACAAACATTCTTTCTCTTGTGGTTGTTGAGCTAGATAAAATATTCCCAGCCTATCTATATACAATTTAACCTATGTTTTAATTTTAGCATTACTAACTTAAATAATATGTATATTATCCTGTTTTTACTAAAAACATCTTGTTATTCTCTTGGCTGTAAAATTTACTTAACCTTACTGTAAGTGCATTACATGACTTGGTTATAACTTGTTAATTAAAAACAAAGTCATAATTATTGGCCAAAAACCAACCCGTACAAAATAGGATAGGTTTGTTACTTTCTTAATCTTGGGGAATGACGCCAAGAATAAACTGGAATGGTTCTACAAAAATACTTCTGTAAAACTTGTGTCTGTACACCTTTGATGATTAAAGCACCTTATCACTAAGAGTTAGAAACTGTAAACAGTTTCTATTTTCTCATGTCATGTTATTGCTTAACCAGTAAAAAAAAAAAAAAAAAAAGGCACCAAAGCAGACTGAACAGAGATGCCTGACTGGTGACCAAGGGAGAAACTTGTGGCTCTCTCATTACTCTCTTGTGCTGACACTGTCCATCCTTTCAGGGACCCCAGGACCTGCTGGAGCTAGACTCTGGCAGGAAACCATGTTGTAAGCAGTCCCATGGAGAGGCTCATGCCGCAAGGAACTGAAGTCTCCAGACAGGAAGGAACAGAGGTCAGCCCACAACCTCATGAGAGAGCTTAGAAGGTGACTCTGCAGGCTTCAGCCTCCATGGAGCCTTGAGTTGACTGTAGACTTGCCCAACAGCTAGAGTAGCCCATGAGACCCTCAAGCCAGAGTCCTCAACTACGCTGCTCCCAGATTCCTGGTACAGAAAGAAGGTGCTAAAACCCAATAGATAGAGAGCTATCGCAAGGATAGATCACGATACAGAGGACTAGTGGGCACTAAAACATGCTATAAAGCCTCTGTAATTAACACAGATGGTAGTGGTAGATGGATGGACAGACTAATGGAACAGAATAGAAAACCTAAGCAAAGAACAGTAGAAATTGGTACAGGAAAGGAGACACGGAACTCATCTCAACTCACTAGAGAGAAGATGACCTTTATAATAAATGGTGTGGGGCAACTGACTAACCATTTGGACAAAGAAAAAAAATAGACCCATTCCATAACTAACTGTGAGTTGTTGGATGAGGAATCTAAATGTAAAATACAAAACCACGGAAGCACTAGAAGAAAATATGGGTGACTTCCTCTTTAACCTCTGAGTAGAAAAGGGCTTTTTATTCTGATTCAATATCCAGAGATGATAAAAGAGGAGTTTAATAAATGTGACTGCCTTCCATGAAGAAATTTTGCATGGTATTTTGCATGGCAAAAATGCCATAAACAAGGGGCGTGCGGGTGGCTCAGTCGGTTAAACATTCGACTTCAGCTCGGGTCATGATCTTACGGTTTGAATTCAAGCCCCAAGTCAGCCTCTCTGCTGTCAGCGCCTAGCCCACTCCAGATCCTCTGTCTCTCTCTCTTTCTTTCTCTCAATCTCTCTCTCTCTGCTCCTCCCCCTCTTGCACGCTCATGCAATCTCTCTAAATAAGTAAATAAATAAAACATTATTAAAATGCTGTAAACAAGCTGTGACAGCCATCTGAGGACCACTAGAGGACACATCAGGAGACAAAAATCAAGACACTGAGAATGTCGGAATAGAAACATAAGAAAATGCTAGATTATCTGATGACATCATTGAACCACTTAATTATCAGAGGAATTTACCACCTACCCAAACTTCTTGTTATATGAAATAATAAATGTCCTTTATTTTAAAGCCTTAAGAGAGGAGCCTTTTATTTGCTGTTGAAATTACCTCATGTTACTACTTGATCCCCATAAAACATTCTAGCAATAGGAACATCATATATAAAATAGAAAACAAAAGCTCCTCATAGTTTCCAAAGACACCTGACAAATTAAGAGAAAAAATTTTATTTATATCCTTAATATATAAAGAACTATTACAAAATGGGAGACAAAAGACATAAATCCCAATTTTATTTTTTCATTAAAAAATTTTTTAACCCTAATTTTTTAAAATGGAAAAAGAGGGGCGCCTGGGTGGCTCAGTCGGTTAAGCCTCCGGCTTCGGCTCAGGTCAGATCTCACGTTTGTGGGTTCGAGCCCCTCATCAGGCTCTGTGCTGACAGCTAGCTCAGAGCCTGGAGCCTGCTTCTGGTCTGTGTCTCCTTCTCTCTCTGCATCTCCCCCTCTAATGCTCTGTCTCTGTCTCTCTCTGTATCAAAATAAATAAATAAATAAAATATTAAAATGGAAAAAGATCTGAACAGAAAATTCCCAGAATAAAAGACATAAAAATCTTTTTCAGGGGCACCTGGGTGACTCAGTGGGTTGAGTGTCCCACCCTTGATTTTGGCTCAGGCCATGATCCCAGGGTCGTGGGATCAAGTCCCGGGCTCTGCACTGAGCAGGGAGCCTGCTTGAGATTCTCTCTCTCCCCCCGCCCTTCTCACCCATTCTCAATCTCTCTCTTTAAAATAAAAATAAAGTAATAAAAATAAAAATAAGAATCTTTTTCAAACATACGAAAATATGTTCAAACTCAAATAAATCAAATTAAATCAACATCGAAACACCCATTGTAAGAGTTGCCATGGGAAGGCAACTGAGCGGCCACTTTGCTGTGGAGAGCTGTGAGCACTGACAACCCCCACTTGCAAACCTGGGATGACCCAAGCCATTTGAAAAGCACCAGCGGCCATTTTATTGCAGGCCAGATAACAGATCCAGGCGCCACCAGGACTGACGACCCCCACTCTCAAGCTGGACTGTCTCAAACTGGAATGCCTCACCATGGAATTCCAGCATCCCCCTTCCCACCGAAGCGAACAGCCAATTGAATCCTGCCACCGTCCAAAGATGTCCCTACTTGGCTATTGGCCCCCCTGAGCTCAAACCCGGAACTCCTGCACCCATAAAACACCTTGCTCTCCCATATCAGGCACGACTTCCCTGACTCCCTGCTCCAGAGTCACGGAACCTCGCCCGGGAATCGCAGATCCCAATAAAGGCCTTCTTGGCTCCATAACGTGGTTTCTTTGTCCTCCCATCTCTGCCTCCATCTATTAAACCTTACACCCATCAGATTGGTAAAGAGTAAATAATACCACAATGTATTTTGTTGGTGAGGCTGTGGGGAAACAGACCTCGTATGTCACCAATGGAAACGGGAACCAGTACAACAACCTTTCCACAGGAAAATCTGGCAACTTCTAGCAAAGCTACATATGGACTTACTTTTTGGCCCAGCAATGCCGCCTCTAGGAATTTCCCCCTGAGAATGCATCTCCATCAATATGAAAGCTGGGCTAGAATTTCTGAAACTATCGGGGCGCCTGGGGGGCTCAGTCAGATGAACTTCCGACTTCAGCTCAGGTCATGATCTCATGGTTCGTGGGTTCGAGTCCCGTGTGGGGTCTGTGCAGACAGACTGCTTTGGATTCTGTGTCTCCCTCTCTCTCTGCCTCTCCCTCATTTGCTCTCTGTCTCTCTTGGTCTCTCAAAAATAAATAAATGTTTAAAAAAATTTAATTTAAAAAAAAAGGAAATCAGGAGGTGCCTGGGTGGCTTATTCTTGATTTCAGTTCAGGTTATGATCTCATGGTTCGTGAGTTCGAGCCCCACATCAGGCTCGGCGCTGACAGCAAGAAACAGTTTTGGGATTCTCTTTCTCCCTCTCTTTATGCCCTTCCCCTGCTCTTGTGTACACATGCAAGCTCGCTCTCTCTGTCTCAAACTAAATAAACATTAAAAAAATAAAAAGAAATAGAAAATCATCATTAGGCAAACCTCACAGTAATAATTGTTGCAGGCATGCATCATTGATGGATGTTAAAAATTAGTAAGTAAAAGTATGATAAGAAACAAGATATTTACATAAATCCAAAGTCTCTCCCCATAGATGGTTACTAATCACAAAGAGAAAAGGAGTAACTTCACAGGGAAGAAATCTGGAAGGCACCACCTTGGGATCTACCCAAGGGATACAGGAGTGCTGATACAGAGGGGCACATGTACCCCAATGTTCATAGCGGCACTGTCAACAATAGCCAAATCATGGAAAGAGCCTGAATGCCCATCACCTGATGAGTGGATCAAGAAGATGTGGTGTATCTATACAATGGAGTACTACATGGCAATGAGAACGAATGAAATCTGACCATTCGTAGCAACGTGGATGGACCTCGAGGGTGTCATGCTAAGCGAAATAAGTCAGGCGGAGAAGGACAGATACCATATGTTGTCACTCATATGTGGAACAGGAGAAACCTAACAGGGGACCATGGGAAGGGGAAGGGGAAAGTGGGGGAAAGAGTTAGGGAGAGGGAGGGAGGCAAATCATGAGACTCTTGAATACTGAAAACAAACTGAGGGCTGAAGAGGGAGGGGGGAAGCGGAGGGGGGTGATGGGCATGGAGGAGGGCACTTGTGGGGAAGAGCCCTGGGTGTTATATGGAAACCAACTTGGTAAAGATTATTTAAAAAAAAAAAAAAAAGAGATATACCAACATCCCGTACCATCTAAGATGGAGGATTTCACTGCTGGAGCATTCGTACCCAAAACGAATAATCTCAAAGTAATCGTTACAGAACATCAGATAAATCCAAATCGAGGGATATTCTAGAAAATAGCTGGCCAGTATGCTTTAAAAAATAAAAAGTGTCAGGTTCCTGGAACAAAGATAAATCTGACAAAGCGTTCCAGATTGGAGGAGACCAAAGAGGCATGACAAGTGTGGTCACCAGCCTCCAAAATGGCCTGAGGGACGCTGCTATTCAGGACTCTGCCAACAGGATATTGTGAAAATGACACGTGTGATATCTGAAGCTAGGTCATAAAGGGCTTTGCAGCTTCAGCCGCCCTTTCCCTGGGCGGAGCCAGCTGCCATATTAAACACTCAACACCGTGGAGAGACCCGCTCGGCGATGGACTGATGAACTGGCACCTCCTGCAGTTACGTGAACAGGCCACCTTGAACTCGGGCCCCCCCCGTCCTAATCAAGGCGTCAGAGGACCACAGTCCAGGCTGACATCATGGATGCAGCGCCCTCCGAGACCCTGACCAAGACCTACCCACCTACGCAGCTCCCAAATTCCTGACCCACAGAAACCGTGAGATAACAAATATCTGTTGTGTTAAGCTACGACGTGTTAGGATAATGATTACGTAACAACAAATAATACAGCAATGACACGCAACTTGGAGTCCTGGATTGGACTCTAGACCAGGCAAAAGACATCAGTGGGACCACTGGCACAAATAAAACAAGGCTACAGTTTAGCTAACAGTATTATAGCATCGTTCATTTCCTGGTTTTAATAACTCTCCTGTGGTTGTGTAAGACGTTAGCATTTAGAAAAGTTTAGTGAAGGGTATACAGGAACTCCTGGCACTGTTTTTGCAATTTCCAGCGAGCCTAAAATGATTTCGAAATAAAGAGCTTGAAAAAAAAAAAGAAGAGAGGGGCACCTGGGTGATTCTGTCAGTGACGTGTCCGACTTCAGCTCAGGTCATGATCTCATGATCGGTTTGCGGGTTCGAGCCTCGTGTCGGGCCCTGGGCTGACAGCTCAGCGCCTGGAGCCCACGTCAGATTCTGGGACTCCCTCTCTCTCCACCCCTCCCCCGCTCCCTCTCTGTCTGTCTCTCTCAAAAATAAATCAACATTAAAAAAAAGAGAGAAAACATATGCCTAATGGAAGTAGAAGGAATAAACTCACAAATATAAGAGCAGAAATTAATAACATAGAAAAAGAATTTTAAAGTCAAAATTGGGTTTTTTGATAATACCAAGAGTATCGACAAACCTGGCAAGCTTGAGGCAGGCTAAATTTTTTATTATTATTATTTTTTAAAATATTTATTTATTTTGAGAAAGAGAGAATGTGTGCAAGCAGGAGAGGGGCAGAGATAGTTACCATTTATTATAAATAAGTGTCATTTATCAGGTCCCGTGCTAGACACTAAAAAATGTGGAATCTGCCCAATGTGTCACTGCAAATGTCAAATGGCGGGGCGCTTGCGGGGGCTCCATCGGTTGAGCCTCTCACTCTTGATTTCTGCTCAGGTCATGATCTCACAGTTGCTGGGATCGAGCCCCGTATTGGGCTCTGCGCTGACAAGTAGGAGCCTGCGTGGAATTCTCTCTCTACCTCTCTCTCTCTGCCCCTCTCCCCCGCAACGTGTGTGCGCTCTTTCTCTCTCTCTCTCTCTCAAATAAATAAACTTAAAAAAATAAAATAATATAGAGGTGTGGAAGTCAGGGAGATGAGTTGGAAGGAGGAAAAGGCGAAACACCAGTGTGGCTAATGTGTTGTTTTTCACATTAGGTGTTTATATTCTTTCACTCCATGGCTTATGTATATTTGACAACAATTATTTTGTACATATCAAATATTTCATAATTTTAATTTTTTTAATGTTTATTTATTTTTGAGAGAGAGAGGCAGAGAGTGAGCAGGGGAGGAGCAGAGAGAGAGGGAGACACAGAATCTGAAGCAGGCTCCAGGCTCTGAGCTGTCAACACAGAGCCTGACGTGGGCCTCGAACTCACGGACTGTGAGATCACGACCTGAGCTGAAGTCCGGCCCTTAACCGACCGTGCCACCCAGGCGCCCCCAAATATTATATAATTTTAGAAATGGAACTCAACAGGCTGCCTCTAGACCTGGTCTCTGGGATTCCCCACCTTAGAGAATAATTCTGTCTTCCTCACCGAAGCCTGGGGCTACCCCGCTTCTCCCTTGGCCCCTCCCCCACGCTACTCCAACACCTCAGCCTGGCCCTCCATCCCGTCCGTGTGTCTGTCTGCCCTGCCCAGCTGTCTTTATCTCTGCCTGAGTGGCTGCTTCCTGACCACTCTTCCTGCTCCAGCTGGTGCCCCCTCCCTCCTCCTGTCCCTCCCTGTACTGGGCCCACACCCCCCCCCCAACCTCCCCCGCAGACCTGCTCTGTCCTCTGTGGCAGGGACCCTCCTGTAAAGCTGGCTGTTTACAAGGCCAGGGGCGCTGGGGCTCCGCCCACCTCCTCAGACTCATTTTCGGTTATTCTCAGTCTCCCCCCACCCCCCAGGCTCATCACTCAGGGATTCTCCTTGTTTCCTAAAATACACCCACACTTCCAGGCCAGAGGGACTATCTAGGCATCCTGGTTCCGTTCTCCCTTCCCCCACCCTACGCCCTAGTCATCTTTCGCTTCCATCTTAAATGTCACTTCCCCATCCCACGTTTCATCATATTTTATTATTCATTACCAGGGGTGGCCTTCATTTCTCTTAATGTTCACTTATTTATTTAAAAAAATTTTAATGTTTATTTATTCTTGAGAAAGAAAGAGAGAGACAGAAAGAGAGCGTGCACACCAGAGGGATAGGGGCAGAGAGAGGGAGACACAGAATCTGAAGCAGGCTCCAGGCTCTGAGCTGTCAGCACAGAGCCCAACGCGGGGCTCAAACTCCTGAACTATGAGATCATGAGTCTGACGTCCAACCGACTGAACCACCTGGGCGCCCCTAATGTTTATTTATTTTTGAGAGAGAGACACACACACAGAGCCTGAGTAGGGGAAGAATGGAGAAAGAGGGAGACACAGAATCCAAAGCAGGCTCCAGGCTCTGAGCTGCCAGCACAGAGCCGGACATGGGGATTGAACCCATGAACCCTAAGATCATGACCAGAGCCAAAGTCTGGGCTTAACCAACTGAGCCACCGAGGCACATACCACGAGTGGCCTTTAAAAAGCTCCCTAACGATCCTCCTCACTTCCTATATCCCTGACTTCCAGCCAAATACAGACGACTCCAGGGCACACAGAGGACTCCAGGGCACGCAGAGGGCCCCTGGGGGGAGGCGGAGCCACAAGTGGAAGGAGCTGGGTTCTTGCATAACCAGATGGGAGCCTGTCCTCCGACTGCCCCCCTCTCTCTATCAAATAGACACCTGGCATATTAGTTATCTGTTGTTGCAGAAAAATTATCCCAGAACTTTGTGGTTTGAATCAAAAAGCAATTTACCACCTCGCGGTTCCGCGGGTCAGGAATTCAGGAGCAAAGGAGCTAGGAAGTCGTGACCCGCCGTCTCTCATGAGGTTTGCAGTCAAGATGTGGCCAGAGCTGCCATCATCTGAAGGCTTCAGCGGAGCCGGGGGCTTGCAGGGTCCCCTGCCCTGGGGACTCACTGTCATGGCCGAGGGCCGCAGGGCCTCAGGACCGCACCCTGTGGTCCTGCCCCTTAGGGCGGCCTGCGTGTCTGCACGACCTGGCAACCGGCTTCCCCCAGGGTGAGCGACTGAGACAGAGGGCAAGCAGGAAGCCAGAGTACCTTTTGTGACCGGATGTCACAAGCCTCGGCCATCACTTACTCATTAGAAGTGAATTGCCCAGCCCAGCTCACACTCAAGGAGAGGAGAATTAGGGGTCGCCTCGGATCAGGAGCACATCCAGAAACATCCAGGAGCACCTCGGATGGGCCCATCACCGGCCTACGTGGTATCTGCACCTGAGGAGAAGCAAGTAGATACTCAGAAGGCTGTTTGACTATGAACTTGGGCCACAGGATTCCCCGGGCACGCGCCTCCCTGCATTCTCCTGTGTTTCTCTGCACGGACCCCGGTCCCTCTTTCTGAGAGAACCGGCGGTGACTCCTCTAGCCCCCAGCCTCCCACATTCATCCCCTTGTCCTCCTGGGGCCACCGAGCCCAAGCCCACGT
The DNA here is from genome assembly GCF_006229205.1 of Suricata suricatta. NCBI lineage: Eukaryota > Metazoa > Chordata > Mammalia > Carnivora > Herpestidae > Suricata > Suricata suricatta. Next base: position 6,590,834 of record NC_043710.1, read on the forward strand.
CGGCCTTCTGCAGAGGTAGAAGGACGGCATCTCCTCCTTTCGGACACCCTGAGTCCTCCCACCTGCTCCCCGCCCCTCCCCTCTTCATTTCCCAAAGTCAACACTTCTCTGTGTGTTTCCTTGTTTGTTTGTTGCCCATTGACTGGAACCTCCATGAGGTGGGACTTCTATCTGTTTTGCTCATGAATGCCTTCTGTCCACTTAGAACCTGGCTCATGCTGAGCACTCAGTAAATACTTGTTGGATAAAGAAATGACTGCATTGGGGCGCCTGGGTGGCTCAGTCAGTTAAGCGTCCAACTTCAGCTCAGGTCATGATCTCGCGGTTCATGGGTTCAGGCCCCGCATCGGGCACTGTGCTGACAGCTAGCTCAGAGCCTGGAGCCTGTCTTTGGATTCTGTGTCTCCCTCTCTCTCTGCCCCTCTTCTGCTCACACTTTGTCTCTCACTCCTTCAAAAATAAACACTAAAAAATTTTAAAAAAAGAAAAGAAAAGAAAAGAAACGACTGAATCAAGGGCAGGAGGGAATCCCTGTGCATTCTTATGGGAAAGAGGCAGAAGGAAAAGTGTGTGTCCCACATTCCCTGCACTGCGCAGGAAGGCTCAGGAAGGCAGGAAGTGTCTTTGGGTTCTCTACCGAGCCTCCAGCAACAGAGCCCTGTCCCCGGCACATGCGGGCCCGATAAACACCTGCAAACTGGCTGAGTGCGAGCTGATGGCCCAAGCAGGCACCTTATTGCCCCAATACTTTTTTTTTTTAATGTTTATTTATTTTTGAGAGAGGAAGAGAAAGAACACAAATGGGGGAGGGGCAGAGAAGAGCCCCGACACGGGGCTCAAACCTGTGAACCATGAGATCATGACCTGAGCCGAAGTCAGATTTAACGGACTGAGCCACCCAGGTGCCCCTATTTATTTATTTTTGAGAGAGAGAGAGAGAGAGAGAATCCCAAGCAGGCTCCCATGCTGTCAGCACAGAGCCCGACTCGGGGCTCAAACTCAGAAACCATGAGATCATGACCTGAGCCGGACACCTAACTGACTGAGCCACCTAGATGCCCCACCCCTAACACCTTTCTTTGTACACGTGGGTAAGAGGTGCTGTCCCTGGACCTGTCCTTAGCCCACCCCTGTATTCTCTGGCCTTACACGTGCCCTCCGGGCCCGCGTTCAGGGTTCTGACGTGGCTCCCTGTCTCGGCTCTGCCCTCTGACGACACTCAGGCTGTCTAGCCTGGTGGTGATTCTTCCCTGGCTTTCCCCCGACACCGTGGGGTGGCTTAGCCCCAGACACTGCTTGGGTTAGGGGTGCACCTCACCACAGGCCCTGGGGGAACTGGTCCCCACGGCGGGGCCTACTGGCTCACAGAAGTGCTACAGCGTGTTGGGGAAGCTCGGCCAGTCCCCAGCAGGGTGACTCTGGCGAAGTTCCCTAGCTTCTCGGAGCTTTTGCTTTCTCATCAATAAAATGGCAACTTGCAGGGCACCGGGGTGGCTCAGTCGGTTAAGCATCCAACTTTGGCTCAGGTCACGATCTCCCAGTTTGTGAGTTCGAGCCCTGTGTCGGGCTTTCTGCTGTCAGCACAGAGCCTGCTTCAGATCTCTGTCCCCATCTCTCTGCCCCTCCCCTGCTTGTTCTCTCTCTCTCTGTCTCTCTCTCTCTCAAAATAAATAAATAAAACTTAAAAATAAATATATAAAAAAAATAAAATGGCAACTTGGGGCACCTGGCTGGCTCAGTCAGTAGAGCAGGCGACTCTTGATCTTGGGGTCACGAGTTCAAACCCCACATTGAGCTGAGACCTTACTTTAAAAAAAAACAAAAACCCAGCAGCAAGTCCCAGGACAGGGATTGGGAAAATGGCCAGGGTCAAAGTAAAAGGGGAGACGATGGGGCTGTGGGGCCACCGGCCTGGGCTGCGGTCCTGACTCGGTCTTTCCCTAGTGGCTCTGCGAACCTCAGGCAAGTTACTCAAACTTCGTGCACCTCGGTTCCCTCATCCGTGAAACAAGCATGATCACAGGACCTGGCTCACAGGATTGTTACCAGAATTCAAACCGTGCCTGGCATCCGCTCAGAGCCCAACACACACGGGCTGTGTGATAATCCCTACGATTTACAGCACACACGGAGGAGTCATTTTTATTATTCCAAACTCTGCCCCGACGGAGGCCACAGCCACGGAGCGATGACAAGATAGGGGCTCGTGGGACTGTGTTCGCAGTGGCTCCGTGCCACGGGCACCGAGAGGAGGGAGACAGTCGTTTGGGTTTCCAGCCCGTGCTTGGAAGTGACTTTGGGGGTGCGCTGGGGATCTCCTGGGCAAACGGGAGAAGCAAGACATCTTCCACCCAGAGGAACAAGAGAGAAGAATCCTTTTCCCAAGAGACCAGCGGAGTTGGGGGGGGGGGAGGGGAACGTGAGGACGAATGACGTTTGGCCACAGGACAAAGTGCATGAGGGAGGGTCGGGGGAGGCAGTCTGAAGCCCACCATGGGGGAGTCCCAGTGTCCCATTAGGACGGCCTTTGTCAGTGCAGTGAGTGGAAACGGGCGTGGCCATCAGGCTCCTTCCAGCTGCCTCCTTGGACCGCAGAGGTTGGAAGGATAAAACAAAACTAAACTAAACTAAAAAAAAAACAAAACAAAACAAAAAAAAAAAACCACACCTACCCTCCAGGTGTTCAGTTGCAATCATGCGAGACTTAACTGGGACTGAGTGACATAGAGGCCACCCCAGGCCTTCCTTCTGCGCATGCGGCTCCCAAACCGCCACCCTGCGGAGGCTCTGGGCCCCGGATGGGAGTATTATCTCGCTGCAACAGCCGCGTCCCCACTGCCTGTGGTAAGCCACCTCGAGCGGCTCTGATTGGAACCCTGCTCAGGAAATGAGTCCAAACAGTCCCAATGTCCCCTCGCTTCTCCACCAAGCTGCTACCCTCTGTGTCCCTGACTCTGCCAGAACCCCCCACTCCAGGGCCGTCACGTGTCCACCCATCTATTCATCTATCTAAACGTTTGTGATTTACTCCTTCGATATTCACTGAGCTCTAATTTTGTCCCAGGTGCTGGCCCTGGGGCTGGGAACAGGGACACAAACCGGACACAGTGCCCACTGTCCACGGCTGTGAAACTAACCACCCTAACACTGAAAGGTTTGCACCAAGAACCGTTTATTTCCTTACAATGTTGTGATCTGGGCAGCTTATTAAGTGCACAACTCTTTTCTCCTCCGTGTGGCATCATCTGGCACAGCCAGCTGCTTTACCAGCAGGAGATGGGTTTACTGGGGAACCGCTGAGGACTACCGTGTGGGACAAGCAAGCTACTACGGGGAAAAACCCCAGCCAAGTCCCGGAACCAGGGAGAGGACCATTGTTTGACAGAGGCGAGTGGGCAGTTGGGAGTTGTAAACTGGGAACTTGAAGGCTTGTCAGTGGCTGAGCTGTGACTGTCTGTCATTGGCTGGGCTGTTGCCGGAGGAAGAGGACAGTTGCCTTCCTCCTGCTCAGACCGTAAAGTAGAATCTATCCACTAGCAAGTTCCCTCTCTTCCTGTTGGATCCGCGGTTGACCGCTAAATGCTCGGTGTGAGAGCGCCCCCTGCTGGCCTCCTGGCTCCATTCTAAATGAGGTTTCCTTTCATTGATTCATTCATTCAACCCACCAGCATGGGTTCCGGATAGAGAAGAAACAGAATGTAATCAATGTGTGTCAGATAAATGATGGGAAGAATTCCTGATGTGTGCCCCCTGGAACCAACACCCGCTGAGTTGAGGAGTGAGCCTCGCTAGTCAAGGAGTGCCAAAAACCGTCTCCATTTCCAGGCCTGCCGCAGGTAACGCAGGTAACGAGGCCAATGCCCACAGAGCTGGGACAGATAATGAGCAAGAGTGAACTTGGCCGCTGGGAACTGGAAAGTACTGGCCGCATCCCTAACTGGGAAGTGGGCCCAGTGAGTCCAGGTAGTCTGTGTCCTGGAGAACCCCAAAATCCTTCTTGTGTGAAATCATATATTGTAGCAAGGACAACTAATTTATAAAAATTGTCAGTGCTGCCCTCCTACACTGGTGGTGGGAATGTAAACTGGTGCAGCCCCTCTGGAAAACAGTGTGGAAGTTCCTCAAAAAACTATCCATAGAACTCCCCTATGACCCAGCAATAGCACTGCTAGGGATTTACCCAAGGGATACAGGAGTGCTGATGCATAGGAGCACATGTACCCCAATGTTCATAGCGGCACTTTCCACAATAGCCAAATCATGGAAAGAGTCCACATGTCCATCATCTGATGAATGGATCAAGATGTGGTTTATCTGTACAACGGAATACTACATGGCAATGAGAAAGAATGAAATCTGGCCATTTGTGGCAACGTGGATGGACCTCGAGGGTGTCATGCTAAGTGAAATAAGTGAGGCGGAGAAGGACAGATACCATGTGTTTTCATTTATAAGTGGAACAGGAGAAACTTAACAGAGGACCATGGGGCAGGGGACGGGGGAAAATAGTTGGGGAGAGGGAGGGAAGCAAACCGTGAGAGACTCTTGAATACTGAGAACAAACTGAGGGCTGATGGGGGAGGGGGAGAGGGGAAGGGGGGTGATGGAGGAGGGCACTTGTGGGGATGAGCCCTGGGTGTTATATGCAAACCAACTTGACAATAAACTATAAAAGGACAAAACGGTCAGTGCTGTGCAGGCCAAACAAAACTCAAGCCAGGGCCGGTGGTGCCTAAGGGCAGGCACTCAAGTCTCAGACCCGACGGCTGCTCATCCTCCGGAATGCCGCTGGCGCCCTGGCGCCCTCCTCCACGGAGCTTCGGGCTCACCTTGCCACCCTGCTCCCAGCGACCCAGAATGGCTACTGCCTTTGTTTTTAAATCTTTATTTATTTTTCTGTTTATGAAAGGAATCCCCTTTCTGAGTGAAAAATTCAAACCTTTCGGAAATTTCTATCCCATACACATAGACCTAACCCTATCACTACCTTCCACCCACATCAGCACCAGTAAGAGTTGGTGAATATTCCTCCAGATATTTCAAGAGTTCCCCCCCTCAGGTCACAAAATTGAAATCTTACTGTATAACCATTTTACAATCTCTCTTTTCCATAATAATATAGCACGGACAGCTTTTTAAGGCAGTTGACATTGAACTCAATTTATCCTTCTTAATGCCAGTAGGGGGCACAGTGGTCAAGATGAATGACGAATCAAATAGACTGGGATTCAAGTCCTCTGTCTGCCATATCGATTCTAAGTGACTTTAGCCAAATGGCTCAATCTCCCTGAGCCTCAGTTTCCTCCTCTATAAAATGAGGGAAATGATGATGTCAACCTTGCAGGGATTAAAGGAAAACATGAACGTAGGGATTTGATAAACTACAGTTTATCTGCCGCACGGTTATATAAATTTCACAATTTGCCTATTTCGTGCACATGTTGGTTTAAATTTTCTCTATTACAAACTGTCCTTCAGTGATTCTTTGTCAAGATGAATTCCTAGAATTGAAATTGCTGGATCGTGGAGTATCTGCATTTTTCTTGACTCATTGAAATCCTCAAAATCATTTAAAATTATTACACATACGATTTTAAGCTGCTTACAAGTGCACGGGGTAAAACACATCCTCTCCGTTCACGAGACCTCTCCGCACCTCACTGCCTCCTATTTTCCCTAAAGATGTCCCTCTAAAAGGGTATGTAATACATAACATGTATATAAATACACACACAGCTTGGTTTTTTTTTATATCAAAGAGATCATACTTCCAACTTGTTTTAACTTAACACATCTTGGAAATGTTTCTATGTCAGGCTATGTGGACTTACCTCATTCTAATCACTTAAAGAAATATTCCAGACTATAAAAAGAGAAAAAGGTAAGGGCACCTGGCTGGCTCAGTCGACAGAGCTAGAGACTTTTAATCTTGGGGTTGTGAGTCTGTTTCTAGTTGGGTGTAGAGGTTGCTATTGAAAAAAAAAACACCTCTTAGGGGCACTGGGTGGTTCAGTCGGTTAAGTGTCTGACTCTTGGTTTTGGCTCAGGTCATAATCTTGCGATTCCTGAGTTCGAGCCCCACCTTGGGTTATGCGCTGGCAGCACTGAGCCTGTTGGGATTCTCTCTCTCTCTCTCTCTCTCTCTCTCTCTCTCTCTCTCTCTCTCTGTCCCACCCCCATTTGTACTGTCTCTGTCTCTCTCAAAATAAACTTAAAAAATTTTTTTAATCTTAAAAAAGAAATGTAGATACACCTATGTACCTTCCAGCAGCTTAGGAAAGGAAGCGTTTTCAATATGGCCAAATCCCTCCTCGCATCTCTGATCTGTGTCTCCCTCTCTCTCTGACCCTCCCCTGCTCGCGCTGTCTCTCTCTGTCTTTCAAAAATAACTAAAAGACATAAAAAAATTAAAAAAGAAAATAAAGGTAGTCAAATGTATTCATATTACGGTTTCTGGTTTATGCTTTCTGCAAACCTTTTTAAAGAAATCCTCTCCTACCTCATATTCTCCTATGTTTTCTTCTGAAAGTTTAATGGGTTTTTTTGTTTTTTATTTTTGATACAAAAAGAGACAGAGCATGAGAGGGGGAGGGGCAGAGAGAGAAGGAGTCACAGAACCAGAAGCAGGCTCCAGGCTCTGAGCTAGCTGTCAGCACAGAGCCTGATGCGGGGCTCGAACCCACAAACATGAGATCTGACCTGAGCTGAAGCCAGAGGCTTAACCGACTGAGCCACCCAGGCGCCCCTCTTCTGAAGGTTTAAAATGTTTCCCTTTTAACATTGAAGTCATTCAGTCCTTCCCAGAATTGATTCGCCTGTGGGGTGGGAAGGAGGAACCGGTTATTTTCCAGATAGACAACTGAGCCTCCCTCCACCATTTATTGTCTGGCCCACCTTCCTCCCAGGGATCTGCATGCCTATCTCTCTCATGTACTGCTTCCCACGCCAGCCTGGGTCAGTTTCTGAGTCTCTATGTTGTTCCGTTGATTTAATTATATGTCATCTGGACAATATTACAATGTCTTAGACACAATTATACCTGCTACGGAGGAGAGGTCCCCCATCCTGCGTTTCTTCTTAAAAACTGTCTAAATTGTCTTAATCCTTTGATCGTATATATACATTTTTTTAACATTTATTTATTTAGAGAGAGAGAGACAGATCATGAGCAAGGGAGGGGCAAAGAGAGAGGGACACACAGAATCGGCAGCAGGCTCCAGGCTCTGAGTTGCCAGCACAGAGCCCGACACGGGGCTCGAACCCATGAACCGTGAGATCATGACCTGAGCCGAAGCTGGATGCTCAACCGACTGAGTCACCCAGGCGCCCCTACATTTTAAAATAAACCCTTCAATTCCATCAAAAACCCTTTGGCTCTAGATTGAAATGTTAGGTCCATTTGGGGGAGAATTAAGAGTTTTACCGCCCTGAGTTGTTAGCCCTCGGGGCCTGATAAAGCCTTGTGTTGTCTGTACCCCAGGGGGAGGAATGGAGATGGTTAACTGCTGACTCATCTTAAAAATATTTATTGGTCTATTTTTGTTCTCAGTTTTAGCACATCTTTTATTTTCCAGGAAATTGTCCATGTCACCTAAGTTTTCAAATGTACTGCTGTAAAATTCCACCTACTGTAGTTATATTATTAAGAAACCTCTGCCGTGTCTGTGGTTATTTCTGATTTCCATTCTTTGTAATTCAACTCTTTTTAAATTTTTTTTTAACGTTTATTTATTTGGAAGAGACAGAACAGAGTGTGAGCGGGGGAGGGGCAGAGGGAGAGGGAGACACAGAATCCAAAGCGAGCTCTGGGCTCCGAGCTGTCAGCACAGAGCCCGACACGGGGCTTGAACTCATGAGCCTTGAGATCATGACCTGAGCTGAAGTCGGACGCTTAACCAACTGAGCCACCCAGGGGCCCCGTCTCAATTCTTTTTTTTGATAGTCTTGACAGAAGTCTGTCTTGTGGGGTGTCCCAACCTTGTGGGGTGTCCCGATCTTGTGGGGTGGAGGCTGGTGTCTCAGAGATGATAGAATTCACCCAAGGCAGAACAAAGGAGATAGAAGTTTATGGAATACGCTGCAAGGGAGGAAGGGCTGGACAGCAACGAAGAGACTGTCTGCCCGGGGGTAGGGGTGGGGGGCTGCAGTTAATGGCGGGGGGTGGGGGGGTGAGGAAGTAGGAGTACGTATGAAATTTTCCTGTTTTGGTGCCTACACCTAGCCAGCTAGGGCTTATGGGTATTTTGAGGTGGGTCGTTCTGGGTCCTTCTGCCTTTTTCTCAGGTTCCCACTGCTCACGCCTGTTGCCGAAAAGCAGCCTCTACATATCTTTTTATTAGTTTATTCAAAGTACCAGCTTTCACCTTTGTTAATCTCTAGTTCAGCTTTACTTCTTTTATTAGTTTCTACTTTGTTGTTTCCTTGACTTTTCTTTTTATATATTCACATACTATAGTATCTACCATCTTAAAGTGTACAATTCAGCGATTTTAAGTATAGTCACCAAGTTGGGCAACCATTACTAGTATCTGTTCCAGAACATTGCTGTCCCCAAAGGAAATCCCATATCCATCAGCACTCACTCCCCATTTCCCTGTCCAGCCCCTGGCCACCACTAAATTTCTCTGTGGATTTTGCTATTCCAGATACTTAACATAAATGGGATGATACAATGTGTGGTCTTTTATGTCTGGCTTCTTTTTTTTAACTTTTGTTTTTGGATGTTTTATTTCTTTTTGAGAGAGCGAGTCTGAACACGAGTGAGGAGGGGCAGAGAGAGAGAGGGAGACACAGAATCCAAAGCAGACTCCAGGCTCTGAGCTGTCAGCACAGAGCCTGATGTGGGGCTCGAACTCACAAACCATGAGATCATGACCTGAGCTTAAGTCTGATGCTCAACCAACTGAGCCACCTAGGCGCCCCTATGTCTGGCTTCTTTCACTTAGCATAATGTTTTCATGACTCATCAATGTTATAGCATGAATCAGCACTTCACTCCTGTTTATAGCTGATAACACTCCGTCATATACGTATGTTACATTTTGCTTCTCCATTCACAGATATTTGGGTTTCCACTTATTGGCTATGTTGAATAGTACTGCTATGAACACTCGTGTACAAGAGTTTGTGTGAACGGACATCTTCACTTCTCTCGGCTGCGTACCCAGGAGTGGAATTTCGGAGCCCTAGGGTAACCCACCATTTATTTTCTTGAGGAACTGCCAGGCCATTTTCCAAAGGATCTGTACTATTTTCCATCCCTGCTCGAAATGCATGAAAGTGGCAATATCTCCACATCCTGGCTGACACTTGTTATTGTGGGACTTGTGGTATCTTTTTTTTTTTTTTTTAATATAACCATCTGGGTGTGAAATGGTCTCATTGTGGTTTGGGGTCACATTTCCTTCATGTGCCTATTGACCATTTCTTCTCTGAAAGAAATTTATGCTCAACTCCTTTGCCATTTTGAATTGGGTTAGCTGTCTTTTTATTATTGCGTTGGAAGAATTCTTTTTATATTCTAGATACAAGTCCTCCATGAGATATACAGTGTGCGAATCTTTTCTGTTAGTCTGTGGGTTGTCTTGTCAATGTCTTGATGCTGTCATTGGAAGCACAAAAGTTTGAAGTTTTGATGAAGTCCAGTTTAGCTAGTTTTTCTTTCATTCCTGTGCTTTTGATGTCATGTCTAAGAAACAATTATCTAATCCAAGGTCATGTAGATGTATGCCTGTTTTTTTCCTAAAACTGTTACAGGTTTAGGTCTGACATCTAGGTCTTTGATCCATTTTGAGCTAACGTTTTGTGTATGGTGTGAGGTAGGGTTTGTTGACAAGACTACTTTTCCCCCACGGCATCGTGTTGTTGGTAATCAACTGACTATAAAAGCATATGCTTATTTCTGGACTTTTAATCCTACCCCACAGCTTTGTCTATCCTTTTGCCATTACTACACAATCTTGATTATTGCAGCTTTGTAGTAAGTTTTTAAAATCAGGAGGTATGAGTACTCCAACTTTCTTCTTCCTTTTCAAGAATGTTTTCTCCATTCGGGGTCTCATGCATTTCTACATGAATTTGAAGATCATCTTGTCAATTTTTGCAATGAAGGCAGCAGGGATTTTGACAGAGACTGCTTAAGTTTTAGATCAATTTTGGGGACTACGCCATCTAACAATATTAAGTCCTATAACCCATAGATATATCTTTCCATTTATTTAATGTTTATTTATTTTTGAGAGAGACAGACAGAGAGAAGATCCAAAGCAGGTTCTGTGCTGACAGCAGAGAGATTGATGTGGGGCTCAAACTCATGAACTGTGAGATCATGACCGGAGGACTGGAGCCAAAGTCAGATGCTTAACTGAGCACGCCACCCAAGCATCCCTCTATGTGTCTATTTTTGTGCCAGTACCATACTGTTTTGATTACTACAGCTCACAGTAAAACTCAAAATCTAGGGGCGCCTGGGTGGCTCCGTCGGTTAAGCCTCCAACTTTGGCTCAGGTCATGATCTCACATTGGTGGGTTCGAGCCCCACGTCGGGCTCCTTCCGATTCTGTGTCTCCCTTCCTCTCTCTGCCCCTCCCCACTCATACTGTGTCTCTCTCTCTGTCTCAAAAATAAATAAAAACATTTTAAAAAATTAAATTAAAAAAACTTAAAATCTAGAATTGTGATTCCTCCAGCTTTGTTTTTCTTTACCAAGATTGATTTGGCTATTTGGGGTCTTTTGTGGTTCCATACAAATTTTAGGATTATGTGTTCTAGTTCTGCGAAGAATGCTATCAGTATTTTGATAGGGATTGCATTAAGTCTGTAGATTGCTTTGGGTAGTATGGACATTTTAACAGTATTTGTTCTTCCAATCCCTGAGCATGAAATATCTTTCCATTAGTATCGTCTTCAATTTCTTCCATCAACATTTCATAGTTTTCAGAGTACAGGTCTTTCACTTCCTTGGTTAAGGTTTTTCCTAGGTATTTTATTATTTTTGGTGCAGTTAAAAATCAGATTGCTTTTCTAATTTCTTTCTGTTGCTTCATTATCGGTGTATAGAAATGCAGTGGATTTCTGTACATTGATTTTCTATCCTGTAACTTTACTAAATTCACTTATCGGATCAGGAACAGGACAAGGATATCCAACCTCACCACCTTTTCAGTGTAATACGAGAAGTCCTAGCCACAGGGTTAAGAAAAAGGAATACAAGGCATCCAAATTGATAAGGAAGAAGTAAAACTTTCACTGTGGGCAGATGATGACATGATGCTATGTGCAGTTTGGTTTGGTTACTGTCGATCATGAAAGTGTCTGATATTCCTTTAAATCTGCCTTTTTAATGGATTAAACATTATCGGATAAGATAGATCTAACCACTCTCTGCTTAATGGACATGTGAGGATTTTTTTCTCTTCCTCATTTGACATACTATTGTATCCAGTATTTTAATTTTCTTAACCTCATGAATCATATACTATTTTTTAATTTTTTAATGTTTATTTGTTTTTGAGAAAGACAGAGAGTAAGGAGGGGAGGGGCAGAGAGAGAGGGAGATCCAGAATCCGAAACAGGCTCCAGGCTCTGAGCTGTCAGCACAGAGCAAGACGCAGGGCTCAAACTCACCAACTGTGAGATCATGACCTGAGCTGAAGTTGGATGCTTAACCGACTGTGCCACCCAGGCGCCCCATGAATCAAATACTATTATTTGTTGTCCCGCTTATTAAAAATCTTTTTTCTTTTTTTTTTAAACTTTTTTTAATGTTTTATTTATTTTTAATACAGAGAGAGACAGAGCATGAGAGGGGGAGGGGCAGAGAGAGAAGGAGACACAGAACCGGAAGCAGGCTCCAGGCTCTGAGCTAGCTGTCAGCACAGAGCCTGACGCGGGGCTCGAACCCACGAGCATGAGATCTGACCTGAGCCGAAGTCGGAGGCTTCTCCGACTGAGCCACCCAGGCGCCCCTTATAAATCTAATTTGTGATGAGTTTACTTAATTTTGGAAGAAATATGATAACATGGCAAAAATACATCTCTTACTTTTTTTTCGTATATGTGACGCATCTGGGGTCCCCACAAATGGGGCATATGCCTGATGGGCAGAGCGTGGGGAGGGAAGGTAAGATATGAGCTGAGCTGTCAGAAGATCTTTCTGGCCATTGTGGGGACAATAAACAGAGAGTAGAGAACAGGAAAGGAAACCGGTGGGTGGCTGTTACACTGGGCCAGGCATAAGCTGGTGATGGTCTGGACTGAGAAGTCCAGGAGATCAAGATGGAGGCACTTTGGAGGTAGACTGAATAGGACTTCGTCTCTTGAGTAATACACTGTAAGAGCCTCCTGTTTCCCGGCTCTCGCCTTTGCCCGCAAGCCCACTCCATTCACTAGCACGGGTGCTAGAGTGATCCTTCTGGACCTAAGTCGAGCAAGTCACACCTCTGCTCGGTGCCCTCCGATGGCTCCTCATGTCACTCAGAGTAGAAGCCAAAGGCCTTGTAATGCCATCTGGCTCTGCCTCCTCCTCCTCCTCACCCTTTTGCTCTTTCCACTCGAGCCACAGTCACGTTCTCCCACAAACCAGGACAGGTCGACTCTTACCTAGCCGCAACTCTTTACCCAGAAGATAACCACTTGGCTCACACCCCTACCTCCTTCAAGTCTTTGTATGGCTTCTCCCTGATACGGCAACCTGCTTCAAGCTCCCTACCACACTCCTGAACCCCTTTGGTTCTGATCTTTGTGCCTATAGCACTTATTACCTCCCAACCTAGTAGAGAATTCACTTACATCATGCATATTGCTTATCATCTAGCATATCTACTAGGATAAAACATCCCAAAGGAATAGATCTGTTTTGTTCACACACATCGTAAGTTCCTAGAGCAGGCTGCGTCTGACACGTACCTGTAGACAGAGGAAGAAATGACTTAGTTACCAGGTGGGATGTGGGGACAGACGGAGCGGGACAGGGGAACAAGATGCCCATGTTTCCGGGGCTGGGGTGGGAGAGGAGGACCAGGGACACTGAAGGGTTTTAAAAACAGGAGAGATTCCAGCTGAGGACCAGACATGGGAGTCATCAGTTCTTGGGTGGGGGGTTATGGAAGCCACAGGAGCAGAGGACATTATGTACACAAAACAAACAGAAGGGGCCACCGTGGACACCAACATTTAAATAAAAGGACAGAAGGAGGAAAGGGGTAGATGTACTGCCAGAGAGAAATGCAGAGGCCTGTGGGATCACAGAAGCTGAAGGAGGAGACTCTTCAGAAGAGGAATGAGATCCAGTCAGGCAAGAACTCAAAGCTGACCATTGGTTTTAGTCACTAGAAAGTAATAGATGGCCCGGTAGGGGAGCCAACTAGGTGACAGCTAAACTGCTTAGGCCAATTTAGGAGGTGGTGAGGGTGATGAGGCCAACAGCACGGGGAATCTAGAGTCAGATCCGATGCCAATCACAGGACAGGTCTTGTTAAATCTCTGCACCTCAACTGTCCCACGCCCAAAATGAGTATAGCACCTCCTCGCTCATAAACTTTAGTGACTGAGTGTTAAATGAGACGGAGGACCAAGGCAAGGCATGAATTGGGTGTACCGGCCTCATTCTGTCAACGAGCTGACTGCGTTGGCTGTGACTGCGACACAAACTAAAAGACTGCGCAGTCCAAGATCAGCTGTGGCTTCGATGACGGCCCGGGGCTGAACACAAGGGGAACAACGCTGTAGGCACCGGGATGCTGAAGTCAATCCCTTTGCACTGAACACTATCCCAAGATCAGCCGGAATTAAAGGTCTGCCTTCTTAGCCCCGGACACGCCAGGCTGCCCCTCCCTTTAGTGGCGCAGCTAAAGTTCCCGCTGGGCAGACGCAGATCACCCGCCCACGGACTGCGCTCCCCCCGTCGCCAACCCCGCCAGCTGTCCGCCCACTGCAGTTGGACCCAGACCTAGGCAACGCTGCCATCCGTCCCTAGCAACCGCTCACCTGCTTTTCTCTCTCCCCAGGCCCGCAAATGTCCTTCCTTTTCTTATTGGTCCGCGTAACTCTATCTAGGCCAATTACTAGCGGCCACGGGGACCCAACTCACTCCCGCACAAGTTGGGGGTGATCGCGGAGAAGCAAATTTTTCTTTTCTGAGCTCAGTTCTCCAAGGAAGCATCTTATTTGTGAACTTGTTGTGAAATCTTCTGGAATGAGACTCTAAAACATTCTCTTTCTCTTACGCCCGTAGTGCTTGTCCCCTGCACACTCCCCCGTCCAAGTGGTACGGCCCGCACTAAGCTCCACCTTCCAGCCGCTAAGAGCGCCCGAGCCCTCGGCTCCCTGGAGTGCACTTGGCAGCGCGGGCGATACCACTTTTGACGAATAGGTGGGGGGACTCCAGCCACCTCCCCGGCTGTCCTCTTCCCCTCCGACCACCTCTTGCGTCTCTCGCTCCGGCCGTGGGCACGAAGCCTAGATACACCAGTGGGACTACCGCTGGCCGCACCACGGACGGCGCGCGGTGCGGCCAAAGGGAGGACGCACTTGGTACGACCCACGCCGCGCCCCGCCGGAAGTGAGGTGTCTCTCCCCCGAAGTTCCGGCTCGCAGGGGGTGGGGAGTGTTGTTAACCGGAGCCGCCTCCGCAGTCGGGGGGATTGAGCGGGCTCGCGGCGCTGGGCTCCGGGTGAGTCGGCCGGGGTGGGGCCCGGGTTGTGGTTGGAGTCGGGACCTGGGCCCTCCCCTTGCGGTGTCCGGGGTCGGCGCGACCCCTCAGCCCCGCTTGCGGCTTGTCAGCTGGCGGTAGACCACAGGCGCGCGCGGCCGCTCTCTCGAGCTGGGCCCCACCTGCGACGTTCGCGGCTCCGGCGCTCACAGGTGCGGGGGTGACCCGGGTCCCTGGCCGTGCCGCCACTTGATCCCTCCGGTCGGGATTCTCCGCCGCCCCGAGTGGACATTGCCCCGGGGGTTGGGGGACGCCAGGGTTCCAGACTGACGTATCCCGCCCGCTCCCCGCGGGGCGCGCGTCGGGGTTGCGCACCCCGGACGAGCTGTCACCGGCGCTGTCGCCTGCCCGGCTGCGCCCCCCAGCGCCTGGCTTCTCCCAGGCCAGGCGGCACGCAACTGCTTCTGGAGATTTCTGCGTTTGCATCCTCCCCATCACCTTCGCAGTAGAGCCTGGGGTAGCGGTTCTCACTCCTGCAACACGTTTGCTTTTACCCGTGTCTCCCTGGAGGCGGCGGCTTGGCAGGCGGCGTGGAAACAGCCCTAGATTTGAAACAAAACTGACCCAAGCTCCATGCCTTGCGTCAGTCTGATGGCCTAACCTCCTTTGAGCCTCCATTTTCTTGTTTGTAAAATGGGGAGGGGGGGGCGCGTGTGCTGTGCTTGACGTCATGATTGTCAGGGAGAGGTGGGGGGGGTTCTCGCGCGCGGGTTCAGAGACAGCGCTCATGAGGCGCTGTGCTGGGTTTGCGCAGTGTGCGCATCACGCAGGTTGTTCCCTCCCTGTCCCCACGCAGGTCCTCCAGGCCGGAGCGATGTTCCGCACCGCAGTGATGATGGCGGCCAGCCTGGCGCTGACCGGGGCCGTCGTGGCTCACGCCTACTACCTCAAGCACCAATTCTACCCCACCGTGGTGTACCTGACCAAGTCCAGCCCGAGCATGGCAGTGAGTTCAGGGCTCAGGGTGGGAGGAGCTCCCTGGGAGGGAAGGAGGAGGCTGCTGGAGACAGGGGCGGAGCTAGAGGGCAGGTAGGCGGGAGAGGCGCCAAGCGGCCCCCAGCCGCCTAACTTTGGGACGGGGGTCATAGGGCGGTTCCGGAATCATGAGCCCCAGACATAGCAGAGCAGAAAGTGACCTCAAACCATAGCCTCTTCTCACTCCTAGGTCCTCTACATCCAGGCCTTTGTCCTTGTCTTTCTCTTGGGCAAAGTGATGGGCAAGGTGTTCTTTGGACAGCTGAGGGCGGCAGAGATGGAGGTAAGATGGTTGTAGAAGCGGGGGGCAGGGAGCTGGGCAAGCAGAACGTCTTGAGTTCCTCGTCCTCCTTTGCCCAACCGCCAGCACCTTCTGGAACGTTCCTGGTACGCTGTCACTGAGACTTGTCTGGCCTTCACTGTCTTTCGGGACGACTTCAGCCCCCGCTTCGTCGCACTCTTCACGCTCCTCCTCTTCCTGAAGTGTTTTCACTGGCTGGCCGAGGACCGCGTGGACTTCGTGAGTTGGGTCGGGGGGTTCTCCGAGGCAGGTGGGAGCCAGGGAGCGGCATGGTAGGCGGGCTCGTGAAGTGAAGGCTGGGCTGGGCGTGCGCGGTGAGCGCAGGCCTTCCCGACGGCCCCCTTTCTGCTCTGCCTCAGATGGAGCGCAGCCCCAACATCTCGTGGCTGTTCCACTGCCGCATCATCTGTGAGTGAGACCCTTGGGAAGGGAGAGGAGGGAGCTGGAGGGGGAAGAGGCACGGGGGAGGATGGACCCTAATAAGTCACTGACTGTGGACCTGTGCTCTGGGGCACGGGCTTCCCCCTCGACTCGCAGCTGTACAGGAAAGATAATTCGGGAAGTTAATTTGCATGCTCTGTGCCCTGTTCCACTCCAGGGCTTCTCAACTGTCCAGCCCCCCAGCTTGGGGCCTCCTCACCTGGAGCTTGGCTGCTCTCGTGCCCTCTGAGGCACAACTGGGGTTCCCAGGGGGCCGGGTTCAAGCCACCTGACTAGATGGCTAGGGCCATGCTGGGCTTGAGGGTGGGAAGTGTCTCGAAGGGGTAAGCGGCTGTTGGGCCCTGCCCTGACCCCCACCCCCTCCCCCTTCTGGGGGGTCCCCACAGCCCTCATGTTCCTCCTGGGTATCCTGGACTTCCTCTTCGTCAGCCATGCCTATCACAGCATCCTGACCCGCGGGGCCTCTGTGCAGCTGGTGTTCGGCTTTGAGGTAAAACTGGCTTGGGAGGCTGGGAGGACAAGCCTGAGGGGGCACTGAGTGTGCCCTCAATAACCCGGCAGACCCTCACTGAGCACATACTCTGTGGCCGGCCCGTGCAGGCCACCAAGGAACAGCCACCCGTCGGTCTCAGCTCCTGCCTGGGCCCCTCCCACACACACACCTGGCGGGGGGGGGGGGGGGGGGAGCCCTGGCCTGGCCTGGCCTGGCACTCGGGGAGGGCCTCCTGGAAGGTGAGGCCAGAGGAGCTGGCTGCTGACGGACGGGAGGATGTGGCTTGGTGGACGGCTGGGGGGTGTTCAGTGACGGCCGCTCGCGTCCCCACCACCCGCTAGACCCCGTGCTGAGCGCTGGAGCTGCTCTTTTAACCAGCCAAGCAGTGTAGTCGTTAGGGAACAGTTCATTCTGTCGCCCGGCAGACAAGCCCACCCTGCCGTTCAGAGGGGTCTGCCGAGCTGCCAGAAGTCCCGCCAGCTGCCTCGCAGAGGCGCCCGGAAGACCCCAGGCGTGTCCGGCCCCACGCTGGTGTTATTGCACTCTGCCGTGCAGAGGCCTGGGCGTGGCAGGGGTGCCGGGGGCGAGGAGGTGCTGTGTGCTCACGGCCCCCACCCCCTCCTCCCGCCAGTACGCCATCCTGATGACCATGGTGCTCACCATCTTCATCAAGTACGTGCTGCACTCGGTGGACCTCCAGAGCGAGAACCCCTGGGACAACAAGGCCGTGTACATGCTCTACACAGAGCTGTTTACAGGTGAGAAGAGCCCGGGCCTCCCCTGTGCCGGACCAGCGTCCCCGGCCCTGCCTCCCAGGCCCCGTGACTGCTCCTCTCTGCACCTCCCCTTGCCCCCCAGGCTTCATCAAGGTCTTGCTGTACATGGCTTTCATGACTATCATGATCAAGGTGCACACCTTCCCTCTCTTTGCCATCCGGCCTATGTACCTGGCCATGAGGTAAGCCCAGCTCCGCCCAGCCTGTCCTGTGCCTGCACCTGCCCCACACCTGCGTCTCCTCCCTCACCCAGCTTCCACTGAAACTGTCCCTTCAGGCAGTTCAAGAAGGCCGTGACGGATGCCATCATGTCCCGCCGAGCCATCCGCAACATGAACACGCTGTAAGTGGGCCGGGCCGGCTGTTCTTCCTGGCTCCTCCCCAGGCTCCTCTGTCCCCGCCTCTGGTCTGGACCTCTCCCTGGCCTTGTCCTGCCCAGGTATCCCGATGCCACCCCGGAGGAGCTCCAGGCAATGGACAACGTCTGCATCATCTGCCGGGAAGAGATGGTGACCGGTGCCAAGAGACTGCCCTGCAACCACATTTTCCATACCAGGTGGGCGGGGCCCAGGGAGCCCGGCAGCAGGGTGTGGGCACTGGAAGGCAGGCCCCTAGGGACCCTGACCATCACCTGGTCTTGACCTCCAGCTGCCTGCGCTCCTGGTTCCAGCGGCAGCAGACCTGCCCTACCTGCCGAATGGACGTCCTTCGGGCATCCCTGCCAACCCAGTCACCACCGCCCCCTGAGCCTGCGGATCAGGGGCCACCACCTGCCCCTCACCCCCCACCACTCCTGCCCCAGCCCCCCAACTGTGAGTGGCCCCCTCATTTGGCCATCCAGCACACTAGAGTACTTGCCTGGAACTGGGGATGGGAAACACGGGGGTGAATCAGAGCCCCTGTCCTCTAGCAGCTCCGTCCAGGGATGGGGGTGGGGGGTCGTAGAAAGAGACATCAATGCACTGTAGTCCTGTGTCATCAGTGCTGAGCTCAGAGAAGCTTGTGGGTGCAGGACAGCATTCCTAGCAACTGGCCTCTCACATGTGATTTGGAGCCGTCTTACTCTGGCCCTCTCCTCACTGCCTCGTCCTCCCTGCAGTTCCCCAGGGCCTCCTGCCTCCCTTTCCTCCGGGCATGTTCCCGCTCTGGCCTCCCATGGGCCCCTTTCCACCTGTCCCGCCTCCCCCCAGCTCAGGAGAGGCTGGGGCCCCTCCATCCACCAGTGCAGGTGAGTCTTTCGGCCACGGGGGCAGGCAGAGGGTGGGAGGAGCGGAAACGAGAGGCCTCGGCACTCACCGACTTCCTGGTCTCGCACTGTGCCAGCCCTTCCTCGGCCCAGCGGAGCAGCCGCGACCACAGCTGCCGCTGCCTCAGCACCTGGCTCTGCCCCTGGCCCGGAGGCCGGCCCCACTCCTGGCTTCCCCTTCCCTCCACCCTGGATGGGCATGCCGCTGCCTCCGCCTTTTGGTAACCTGAGCCACCCTTGGGGTCTGGTCTGGAGGGTAGAGGGTGTTGGGCCGGGCAACCCCCCCCCGCTGAGCATCCGCCTCCCTCCAGCCTTCCCCCCCATGCCCGTGCCCCCTGCCGGCTTCGCCGGGCTGACTCCGGAGGAGCTGCGGGCTCTGGAAGGCCACGAGCGGCAGCACCTGGAGGCCCGGCTGCAGAGCCTGCGCAACATCCACACGCTGCTGGACGCCGCCATGCTGCAGATCAACCAGTACCTCACCGTGCTGGCCTCCCTGGGGTGCGTGCGCCTGGGGCCCAGGGCAGGGGTGGCGGCGGGGAGCTGGGCCCCCTTTTGCTGCCCTGTGATACTTGCCGATGCGGGTCACCTGTCTGTAGGCAGAGCAGGATCTCTGGGTTTGTTGAAGGCTCTCTTCCTTGCTCCAGGGGCCCTGCCTGGGTCTCAGGAGGGCTGATTATTAGAGAGCTGACTTTGAGTGCTCCTCCTCTGAATTTTTCTGTAGTCAAAGGACTCCTAATTGTCAGTGTTTTGGTTCACCTCGTGCACCTTTCTTCTGTATGGTGACCCCGTGCCTGGAAAGCACTGACCCCATTCTGAGACTGCAAGTAAGTCACCCAGGGACATCTGTTAAACATCTGACTTCTGCTCAGGTCATGATCTCACGGATCGTGAGTTCGAGCTCAGCATTGGGCTTGCTGCTGTCAGCACGGAGGCCGCTTTGATTTCCCCTTCCTCTGCCCATGCCCTCCTCACATTCTCTTTCTCCCTTTTTCTTAAAACTAAATTAAAAAAAAAAAAGTC
Source organism: Suricata suricatta (assembly GCF_006229205.1). Classification (NCBI taxonomy): domain Eukaryota; kingdom Metazoa; phylum Chordata; class Mammalia; order Carnivora; family Herpestidae; genus Suricata; species Suricata suricatta. Next base: position 6,610,796 of record NC_043710.1, read on the forward strand.
ACCCAGAAGCAGCCTAGCCTAAACTCAAGTTGTGGTCCCCACCACTCATTTGCTTGGTGACCAATGTCACTTTAATAGAAGGGTTCTAACGCCTGTTCACAGGTCACCTGCAGAGTGCCTGGCACACAGCAGTCAGAGCACAGGCTTGGAGGGGAGTTGGAGTCTGAGCGACCTGAATGCAGTTTTCTTCGGTGGAAAGTTGGGCGGGAACTGTGTGAGGAGCTTGGCACCCCGCTAGGGGCTGCGGCTTACTAGTGAGCAAGGCCAGCAGCGCTTGCCCACACGGAGTGTAGTCAGCCTGTAGTCTGGAATCCCGAGAACTCACACACGCTCACTTGTGTCTGCTGCAGACTGAGGCCGCGGAGCGCGTGTGCGCGGACCCTACCTTGCAAGGCTCACCAAGGGCAGAACCTTCCCAATCTCACCAGAATGTCCAGGCCTCACCTCCCCCATCTTGTCTCTTCTCTAGGCCTCCCCGGCCTGCCACCTCAGTCAGCCCCACTGAGGAGACTCCTGGAGTTGTCACTGCCACCACCCCCACCACCGTCCCCAGCTCTGAGGCCACCACCCCATCCCCAGGAGCCTCCTCACCAGCCCCTGAAGCGGACAAGCCTCCAGGTAGGCTCAGTGAGCCTGGGGAGGGGCGCGGGGGTTGGGAGGGAACTTCTGTGGGTTCCACTTCCGAACTCTGTCCCCAGCTCCCGAGTCTGTGGGTGCAGAGGAGCTGCCTGAAGACGGGGAGCCTGACGCAGCAGAGCTCCGCCGCCGCCGCCTGCAGAAGCTGGAGTCCCCCGTCACCCACTGACACACCCCAGTCCCACCCCTGCCTCCACTCTTCTTGAGCAGCCCTCGCTGTAACGTGTCCAGCCACCAAGTGCCAGCTCCCTCTCTCTGCGCGCCAGGGAGTAAGAACCCCCAGCTCTGAGACAAAAGGAGGTGGCATCACCTAGGCCGAGTGGGAGGAAGCCTGAGGCCCCAGCTGACTCCAGCCCGTCCAGTCCCAGGCGAGCATGGGGATCTCGGGTCGGTCCCCGCCTTTCTTTCCAACTCTTCACCCTTTTCCGCTGGGGCCGTGAAGGCAGAAAGGCAGTCTCTGAGAAGCCCTCTAACCGCCCAGTGCCCTCTGGGAGAAGGGGCAGCCCTTCCAAGCCCACTTGTGTGTGCGTGTGCGTGTGTGTGAAGTCGCTTCAGTGCTGAGCAGTATTAGCTCCCCAATCCCATGTGTGAGCTTCGGGGACTGGAGGCAGGCCAGGAACTTGCTCCCTGGACCACCCACCACAACTGGTACCGATCTCCCTTTTCTTACCCTCAACTCCCTAGAAGCTCTTTGTGATGGCGGCTGTGTCACTCATGCCCTATGGTGTTTTTGCGTCCTAGTGGCAGCCGCATGGCTCTGGGACAGGAGTGCCTGGGGGCCGAGGAGCAGGTGGGTGGCACTGAGGTGCCCACGCCCTCCCCCCCTGCAGTATGTCTCAAGTGATACTTAGTGGTCTCACCCAGCAACCACTGCCCGGCCTCATCCAGGCGGGGGGCTCGTGTGTGCGCCCCTGACACTGCAAGCCCCAGAGTCTGCGGAAGGCCGCTTCTCAACTTCTAGACCTTTTCTTGAGTTTAGGAGAATTGGAATTACTTCCTCACTGTTGTCTTTTGGCTTAAATTTTGTCTTTGGACCTGAATGCTTGACCCTAGGAAAGAGGAGCAGGAGTGTCAGACTTCTGGTCTTTCCAGTTTAGAAAAGGCACTGGGCCAGGCAGGGACCACAGGAGCCGAGGCCTGCCCGCCCTTGTCTTTTTTCCCCTCGGTTTTGTGTTACAAGAGTTGCTGGAGACAGTTTCAGATGATTATTTAATTTGTAAATATTGTACAAATTTTAATAGCTTAAATTGTATATACCGCCAAATAAAGACTTGCATTAATGATGGTGGAGCTGGTGTCACCGCATCAGTGCGCCGGGAGTCGTCATCTTGCTCAGGCTACAGACTTGAGACTCCCCAGGGGGGATGGTTTATTTAGACAAGCCATTAAACCATTAATGACAATACCCCATTTTCCAAATGAAGAAACTGAGCCCTGGGGAGGTTACGCTTTTATAACTCCCAAGAACGAGGCAAGTTTGCCGATTCAGGGGCCCAGGGTGGGATGGGATGGCAGGGGCAAAAGGCCAGCGTCTTCCTTCCTGCGGAGCCCTTGGCCACCTGGTACCAGGTCAGGAAGCTGGAAAGGATGGCTTGCTCTGTGCTGGACCGCCGGAATCTCCCCAGCACCCCCGCACAGACAGACCAGCTGAAGCTAATTCCTTAGCTTCCTGGAGCTAGAAACCCAGTCAGGTCCGGCCCTGGCCTAGAATGACGCAAAGGCGACTAGGCCGCCTACTTCTCCAAGGGTAAAAAGAATGAGCCCGGGGCGGACGTGGGTGCTCTATGCTGCTGCCCAGTCCTGCACTTGGAACTGAAGACCTCCAGGACCCATGCCTGCGTTATCCAAGTTCTCCATAGCCTCCACCAAGCCGGGTCTGGCCTGGGGCGACGGCCGTAGTGAGGGTCTGAGGACCAAGGAAGGAATGTACTCAGTGGGTTTGCCCTGTGCTGCCCTCCCCTAAACTGGGTTGGGCTACTCCACCAGAGGGGCAGTCAACAACCTCCAGAAGTTGAAGAGCTGAGCCCAGCAAGCTCCAATGAAGGCAGAGTCCAATGTCAGACAGCCCTCCCCCAAGCTGGCACCTGTGTACAAGGTCCCGTTCCCCCCTGATGTGAGCAAGGCCTGCTCTGAAGTCCTTAGCCCTCACTTTAACCTGTCTATGCACTTAGCCCTGCCATTTATACCCGCGGCCCTCAGCCATCTCCCTCCCACACCCACCCCGGACTCTTGTTTTCGGGGGCTGCTGTCAGGCAGGCTGCTCAGGAGGGCCTCAGAAGCCCTTTTCCAGGAGCCAGGCTTTAAGCTGCTGGTCAAAGTAGCCCTTGACCCGCAGGGTACCTGTCACCTCATTGATCTGGGTGACAGGGGTCTTCCCCAGCAGTGGACTCAGAAAATCTTCCACATCCTTCTGCAGGGCCTGCGTGGGAAGAGGACAAACCAAGCCTGGTCAGACCATCCCCTCTAGTGGACTCCCATCCCTTCAGCCCTGAAAGGGTCAGAGTCAGACCCTGACCCACCCCTCACTTACCCAAATGTCCCCCTCCACCTTTCGGATCACAGTCATCTGGCGGTTGCCATGTGTGATGTCCTTGTAGACGGGGATATTGTGCATACGAGAGCGCCGCACAAAGTAGGGGAGGTTGGGCGGGGGGTCTGTGGAGGGAGGAACAGCCACAGGTCAAACCTCCACAAGCTTTATGCCACCTTCGCCAACACTCACCCCCTCACAGTATACACAGAATTGGTGTACCCAATGGCAAAGCCACCTCTAGATCTCAGAGCAGAAGACCTGCTCTTTCCCTAAGTCTAGAGCCAGGACCGGACTGTTCACCCTGGTAGTCTCGCAGGTCCAGTACAGGGCCTGGCACGAGAAGGTGGTCAAGAAGAAATGAAGTTAGGGCCATGCCTCCCCGGGTCCCCACCTGGGGCCAATCCTGGCACTTCTCTGCGTGGTAGGGAGGCTACAATCAATCTCTGGCACAAAGAAACAGGGATTTACAAGCAGCACTGAACACCTACCTACCACACGCGGGGCTGTGTGCTAAGTGCTTCAGGTACTGAGTGATTACCTCCATTTTGAGAATCTAAGTGACTAACGATCACACTGGCAATGAATAGCGGAGCCAAATTTGAACCCAGAACTGCCCAGCTCCCAAGCTATGCATTCAATTACGGTACGAGGCTTATTGGAGTCGGAGGGGGGGGGGGTGGAGGCTCCAGCTGTTGGGTCTCCTCTCCATGGGCCACTGTTCCTGAATGGGAAGACCTCATCCCAAGAGTGTGGGTGGACGGGTAAAACAGAGCTGCATTCCCAGGCCCTTCCTTGAACATGAGACAGGTGCTAAGCCCTGAGTGACCTCAACACAAGTCTGAACCCACTGGGGAATCCAGAGCCTCACCCAGAGAAGTACATCACTAGGGGAGGTTTCCTGGTAGCTTCCAAGTCATCCCCATCACCCAGCTCACCTCTGGGTGGCTGCCAGCCACTAGGAGTGGGATAATGTTCATGCTTTGGGGGCTTTGGGATGCTGGTAGGGGGTAATAGGCGCTCCACAAACTGGTATTCATCCGTAGACTCCACAAAGCTCGGGTAATCGGGAGGCCCCTGTGTGTGGCTCTGCAGCCCAAATCAAAAGCAAACAACCATTGCTCCATCGCCGAGCCAGCACCCCCACCCCCACAGGAGAGGCAGAACTTTGGTAGGTAGAACAGGGAAACACTAAATCAAAGTCTGGAGGTAAGAAAGCACTGGACTTCAGTTTGCCGGGGTAGACATGGGACCGGAAGAGAAGTTCAGGCACTCTGAAGAACCTGCCTCCCTTGGGTTTCTGTGGGACTCAAAACCAAAGCCAAATGACTGTAAATATGATCAATACGGCATTTTTCTGTATTTAAAAAATTTTTTTAACGTTCATTCATTTTTTGAGAGAGAACAACGTGAACGGGGCCAAGAGGGAGACAGAATCCAAAGCGGGCTCCAGGCTCCAAGCTGTCAACACAGAGTGCGACCGTGCTCTCACTGACCGTGAGATCATGACCTGAGCCGAGGTCAGACACTCAACCTACTGAGTCACCCAGGCACCCCACCATTTTTCAGTATTTTAAAGTTTCCTCTAGGGGTGCCTGGGTGGCTCAATCTGTTGGGCCTCAAACTTAGGTTCAGGTCATGATCTCACAGTTCGTGAGTTCGAGCCCCCAAGTCAGGTTCTGTGCTGACAGCTCAGAGCCTGGAACCTGCTTTGGATTCTGTGTGTGTCTCTCTCTCCCCTTGCCTGCTCACAGTCTCTCTCCCCCCCCCTCTCAAAAATAAACATTAAAAAAATTTTTTTAAATAAACTTTCCTCTAAACATTCTGCTGAAATATTCTAGTTCTGGATGAGGCACTTTCAGCAATCTTGATAATGCCACTCACAATCATCCGATGTGACCCTCGCTTACCTGGAAGGTTTTGGCCTCATATAAACACCACCAGGCACTGGGCTAAATGTATTACGGGTATTGTTTTGGGGTTAATTCCTACAATGACACAGTTATTTTATTACCCCCTTTTTCCATCTAAGAAAAATTAAGACATTAATAATCTGCCTATGGTAACTCTCCGCAGTCTGTCCTCCCATCTTCCAATAGATATCCTGGAGTCCTGATTAGACCCAGGGTTACAAGCAGAATGAAGTGGGCTGTATATCATGAACCTCGAGTTCCCTTAAGTGTCCCCAAAGATCTGGGGCCGACCCCTACCCTGTGAGACGGTATCCCTTTTTAAAATTATGCACATCGCTCTTCGGTCTTTTGGCTAAGATCAAGTGTAAAATGATGCACAAGCATGGATGTGTAGCCCCGGCCAGGTCTGACTAAACCGAGCTGTCCACCAATCAGGTTCCAAGCCCCACACCGTGGCGCGATACAGGCCCTGCACCTTGCCTCTGAATCTTGTATCTGAGCTCCAGGGTTACAGGAATAACAACGAGACCCGCCCGCAGCCCTCTTCCCCCACCTCCAGGCTCAGAGCTCTCACCAGCCGCCGTAGCCCGCAGCCCGGCTGGACGCCGGTTCTCCAGCCCCTCAGCGAAGCCCGGAACACGGCGGCTGCCATCTTGAGCCGCTCCCGTACGCCGGCGTTCTGCGCGCGCAACCGGCCTGGTCCCGCCCCTTCCTGGGCGCTCCGCCCCGCGCTGAAAGAACGCCTGCGCAAAGCGTAAAGAGGCGGAGCTAGGACTGCCGTGGGCGGTACAAAAACCAGAGGCCTTCGCGGTCGCTCAGCAGTGACGTAGCACGCAGCAAGCGGTGAGGACGTGTGCGCCCTTCCTCCTTCCTCTTTCTCGACTCCATCTTCGTGGTCGCGGCTGCGGTGGCCGTAGTTCAGGTAAGATTTTGGGCCCTCGCTGAATCTGGAGAGCTTAGCAGCAGGTTGGCCGCGAAGTCAGAGGGCGCGGGAAAAGTGGAGGGAGAGGGGCTCCTCTGAGGGTCAGGTTCTGGTCCCCACCCGACCTCCCCGGCAGGCTTGGCATTACCCACGTGAGATCCCGCGACCACCGATCCCAGAGCGATCGGTCCTGGCCCGCCACCTTTCCCCTGATCCCTCTCTTCCAGAGCTTTTATCTCACACAAGCCTTTCTTTTTTCAGTCGCCGACATGCAGCTCTTTGTCCGCGCCCAGGAGCTACACACCCTCGAGGTGACCGGCCAGGAGACGGTCGCCCAGATCAAGGTGAGGCTGCTTGATGGTTCCTGGACTCCGTCCTCTTTGGTTTCAATATCATCCTCCCGCAGGAACGCTGATGAGTTTTATTTTTCCCCATAGGCCCATGTAGCTCTTCTGGAGGGCATCGCCCCCGAAGATCAAGTCGTGCTCCTGGCAGGCACGCCCCTGGAGGATGAGGCTACCCTGGGGCAGTGTGGAGTGGAGGCTCTGACCACCCTGGAAGTAGCCGGGCGCATGCTTGGAGGTGAGTTGGGGAGGATTGTCCTTTGAACGATTTGTAAGTTCATAACGAGTGTGGGCTGTGGAGTTCATGCTCCTGAGTCCAGGGTGGATCTTGTTTACCTCCCTTAGAAGGAACGCCTAAGAGGGCCATGGGAGCCTGAGCCAGAGCCTAGTTCTGTTTTCAGTCACTTAGCAGACTCCCTAAAGGCTTGAATTCAGAAAGGATTCTGCTGGGTGGGGCCTTCTTGCTCTCCTAACTGTTTCTTGTCCTTTCCCACCGCAGGTAAAGTCCATGGTTCTCTGGCCCGCGCTGGGAAAGTAAGAGGGCAGACCCCTAAGGTGAGTGAGTGTTAGTGGTGGTGTTAGGACTTTGTTTTGCTTTGTTTCCTTATATTAAAGCTCAGCCAAGACGCTTGGTCTTTTCTCTGTCTGCCTTCTCCCTGGAGTTAAGACTAAGGGAAGGCATGGAAGAGGTCAACCAGGATCTTAACCATTTTTCCCTTTTCCCAGGTGGCCAAACAGGAGAAGAAGAAGAAGAAGACAGGCCGAGCCAAGCGGCGGATGCAGTACAACCGGCGCTTTGTCAACGTCGTGCCCACCTTCGGAAAGAAGAAGGGCCCCAATGCCAACTCTTAAGTCTGTTGTGATCTTGGCCTGCCCCCAATAAAGCCACTTAGTCCAGTCATCCCACGGTCTCATGACTCCTGGGGCTGGTTGTGTGTTCATTAGTTTCTTGGTACTGTGCAGTCGGAAGAGGCAGGGACCCTTGCTGGCGTGGGGGAAAGTGATAAGCTCCTGGAAGAGGCTTACCAGGAACATTAGTAACTGCAGGTGCCAGCTCTTCGGATGTCGAGTTGGGGAAGTTTCCATCCCAGATACTTGATAATGCCCCCAAATCCTTGTTTGTTCTTGTGCTTTAAGCAGAAGGTGGTAAGAACTGAGGGAAGATTACGAGGCGGAAGAGGAGTTTGAGTAGATCTATCAGGGAAGCCATTCTCACCTTCCCTTGAAGTTGAGACCAGCTGTGGCCCTAGTGGAGGCCTTGGCAAGGATCTGGTTTGTCCCCACTTCAGAAAGTGTGGGGTGACCCGATTGGGTGGAGGCCAGTGACGGGCAGACAATGTCAAGAATGCAGCCACCGCAGAACAAAGGAGATCGAAGTTTATTGAACACATTGCAAGGGAGGGCGGGCAGGACGGCAAAGAAGAGACTGCGGGCCAGGAGGCATGCACAGGAGGTGGGGGGACGGATGGAATGTTCCTGTTTTGCAGCCTGTGCCTGACTCCAAGTAGCCTGTTGGTCCACCCTGACTGAATGTTTTGAGGTGGGTCCTCTGATGGGCTCATTTGCATTCATCCTGGTGGTTGCTGTGGGCTTTTTCCTGAGGTTTCCATTTGCCCAAGTTTGTTCCCCAAAAGTGGCCTCTGCAGAAAGCATTGTCTGAGGACATTGGCACTGTGTGACTTCACTAACCCCATACAGGTCAGGTTGGTGGTTTCAGTGTTCCCAGAAGTGGAATTCTCTGGGACCGATTTCAAGGTTCCCCCAGCTACGTGGGTACCACTTGCTTTGTCAAGGTTTTTCAATCTGCTCATCCTTGGAATATAGTGTAACGTGAAGTCAAGGCCTCAGGATCTCCGTTTGGACTGCCTTGAGTCTGAATCCTTGCTTTATTCTCTGCCTGCCTGACCTTCAACTATGTATTTAATCTCTGCCGTCATCTCGAGCGTTGCTGTGGAGATGAATAAAGGATGTGTGTGAAGGGCTGAGATCAAGTATATGGGCTACTTTTATCCCTAGTAACCTTTTAGAAAAAAGACCTGGTCCCCTCCCGTCTAGGAGTTTGGATTCTTGTGAGTTAAGTGCAGAAGCTAGTTAGTTACAAGAGCTAGAACCTCAAAGAAAGTAAGCAGGGTGTTGTAATGAAAGAGGGCCAGCGGGGGTGGGACAGACACGATATCCTAGGGAAGGTCACCGAAGACGGGATGTGTGACACAACCTGTCAAGTGAGATGCCCAGAGTTCCAGCCAGGAGAACTGTGTGCAAAGCTGTGTGATTTCGTCAATGTGGACAAGAGTTTGGATTTGAGCCCAAGTGCCAATGGAACTCATCAGGTACAGAGAAGGGTCTCCGGCGAGGGCCTGATGTAATCTGACTTGTGATGCAGTACTTTATCTGCCTGATTTTTCTGGACAGCTGGCAAGAGAAAATCAGTTAAGGGACCAGTGGCTTAGACCAGTGGTAGTGGGGATGCAGAGAATGAGCAGATTTGAAGGTCATCACATCCATCCAGATCTTGATTGGGAGACAAAAGATCCATATTGAGATACATAAAACTTACTGGGGCTGGGACTAGATGTGAGCTGAGGAACGAAAGAACCAGAGCTCACTTTGATGGGTGCAATGGGTCAAGTCTTCAGGGCGTTTGCCATGGCTTGTGTGGGCTATCACCCCCCACCCTACCACAAATTAAGCTCCATTAGGACAGGGACCACATCTCTGTCCCAGATGTGATTTTGGCACTAGCATGGATTCTCTCCTTTAAATAGTTGGATGAGCCAGGGGCGCTTGGGTGGCTGTCTGTTAAGCGTCCGACTTCAGCTCAGGTCATGATCTCCCGGTCCTTGGGTTCAAGCCCCCCGCTCAGTCTCTGTGCTGACAGCTAGCTCAGAGTCTGGAGCCTGTCTTCAGATTCTGGATCTCCCTCTCCTGCTCACGCTGTCTCTCTCACTTGCTCTCAAAAATAAATAAAACGTTAAAAGAATTTTTTTTGAAGTTGGATAAACCATAGGTTTGGAAGGTAAATCAAATTCAGATACCTGAAAAGTTGCTTTCGAGGGGAAATGCCTCCAATACACGCGCGCGCGCAATCTAGGCCAAGTAGTCCATCTTTCATCTTTTTTCTACTCTCTCCTTTATTTGTCTGTGTCCCCTGGTTAGAATGGCTGCCCTTCCAGCGCGGGGACACATCTCATTCCCCAAGAGCCTGGCGCAATTAGCCGCCTAGAGCAGATGCCGCGCAAAAATGAATTTCCGCCCCCGCGCTTTTTAGTGCCCAAAGGGCAACCACTAGGGGGCGAGCGGGTACCAGCGGAGCACCGGCCTAGTGCGCTTGCCCTTAGTCTCTCGCCGCTGGGGGCGGGGCTTGTGCGTCAGGACCCGCCCCTGCGCCTGCCTGGGCGCTACTTGACAGAGGGGTGGGGCTTGGCTTCCGAGTGTGGGCGGAAGTTGCAGAGAGTCCCGGGTGCTTTGACGACTCCCCGTTGGCCTCTCTTGGAGGCGGAAGCAACCGGTGAGCGCCGGAAGTTGCCCCGCGCTGCCTTTGCGTGTTCTCTAGCCGCACGGGGCGCCGGTTGCCATGGAGCCGGCTGGGCCGTGTGGGTTTTGCCCAGCCGGGGAGGCCCGGCCAGCGCGCTACACCTGCCCGCGCTGCAATGTGCCCTACTGTTCGCTGCGCTGCTACCGTGCGCATGGCACCTGCGCCGAAGACTTCTACCGGGACCAGGTGCTGGGAGAGCTCCGCGGCCGCAGCGCCTCGCCCAGCCGCCTGGCCAGCGCCCTACGGCGGCTGCGTGAGCAACGCGAGACCGAGGACGACCCCGAGGAGGCAGGCCTCAGACCTGGCCCGGCGCCCGGAGGCCTCTCCGGGCTCTGGGAGCTCCTGGCACCGGCTGAGAAGGCGGCCTTCGAGCGGCTGCTGAGCCGGGGCGAGGCCGGGCGGCTGCTGCCCCCATGGCGGCCCTGGTGGTGGGGACACGGGGCCGGGCCGCCGCTCCTGGAGGAGGTGGACAACGCCGCTGGCGGTGACTCTGTGGGGCAGGAGCCCACCCCCGCGAGGACGCCACCGGCACCCGTGAACGAGGCCGCCGCCGAGCCATCGCTCGGAGACGCCCCCGAGGCCTGCGCGCCCCCGGTGCCCACCCGGATCCCCACGCTGGCCAGCCTGAGCCGTGGTCCAACCTCGCCGCTCGTGCGTTTCCAGCTGCCCAACGTGCTGTTCGCCTACGCACACACTCTGGCCTTGTATCACGGCGGCGACGACGGCGCTCTTCTCTCTGACTTCTGTGCCACGCTGCTCGGCGTTTCCGGGGCCCTGGGCGCCCAGCAGGTCTTCGCCTCGGCCGAGGAAGCCCTGCAGGCTGCAGCCCAGGTGCTCGAAGCAGGCGAGCATCCTCCCGGCCCCCTGGGCACACGGGGTGCCATGCGCGAGGCCGCCCGCATCCTGATGGGCCATGGCCGGGCCACCCAGAAACACTACACGCTGGCAGCCCTGGGCCACCTGGCGCGGACCCTGGGCCAGGCCCGGAGGCAAGCGGTGGCTGCCGAGGAGCGAGATCGCCTCTACCGGGCGCGGAAGAAGTGCCAGTTCCTGCTGGCCTGGACCAATGAAAACGAGGCGGCGCTCACACCCCTGGCCCTAGACTGTGCCAGGGCCCACCAAGCCCACGCTGTGGCCGCCGAGGAGGTGGCAGCCCTCACTGGGGAGTTGGAGCGCCTTTGGGGAGGCCCCCTGCCACCCGCTCCCAGAATTCTCATTGAGGAACTCCCCGGCTGACTTGGGATCTCTTTGTCGGAAATAAAGCTGTGACCAGGCTGCCCTGCTGGCAGCGCCCATTTCTGAGTAACACCTGTTGTCCCGCCCTGCCCCCACCCCTACCCTCACCCCGTTTCTGGGACCCACAAACCACCTCCTGGCTTCTCCCGGATCAAAGGTGACCCAGCCAGTTTTTCAACACCCCAGTCCCAGGAAGGAAGAGAAGTGGTACGAAGGGTTCCAGATGTTTATCCTACGAGGAGCAGCCCCGTTCGCTCCCGTATTGGGGCACTGGCTTCCTATCTCCCGGCTCCAGAGCACCTGCCTGAGGCTGTTCATTCTGCCTGGTTGGAGCTCAGGGCAGGGGAGGGTCCAGGTCCCCGGTGCGCTGACAGGCAGGCGGGCAGGCACTTGCCCAGCCCGGGGCGCATGGAGCTGCTTCAGTAGACGTAGGGCAGGATCCGGTAAGGCACCCGCCGGCAGTACTCGTGCCAGGCCCGGCCGTATTTCTGCAGGCACTGCTGCTCGTCGCGGGCCTCCCGGTGCACCAGCAGCGCCGTGAAGTAGAGGAGGTAGAAGTAGGGCAGCAGGTGAGACACGCCTGTGGGGAAGGGGAGGCTGTGATCCCTCAGCAGCCCGCGCGCCCCCCCACCCCCACCCCGGCCCTTGCCGCCCAGTTCAAGGTTTCCACACCTGCTGGCTCACAGGGACATCAGGGCTCCAGGGGGAAAGGTCCAGACCCCCCAGCAAGTCCCCAGCACAGCTTAGGTTGGGTAGAGGGAGGTCTGCCCACCCCCCACCTGCTCCCTGACTGCTCCCTCCACCAGGGTGCATCCCTGCTCTCCCTTCCACACCCAGCCTGGTCATCCTATGTTCACCGACTCTGCCCCTCCCATGCGCGGCCTCCATCCCGTGCCCACGCAAGCCACTCACCACAGGGAAGGGACCACGCCAGAGCCATGATGAGGTCTCCAAGGTAGTTGGGGTGGCGGACCAGACCCCACCACCCAGACACCAGTAGCTGTCGCCCCGTGGCTGTGGGGATGGTCTCAAGGCCTGGGGGAAAGACAGGTCATGGGAGTTGGGGGACTGCAGGAAGCCTGGCTGTACCCACTTCACTCCCAGCACCCTGGAAACTCAGCTCACCGGCCACTCTGGGGTCAGAAGGATTCTTGCGGAAGGTGTTTTTCTGGGAATTGGCTCCTCGGAAGATGTAGTAACCAACAGCTAGGGAGTAAGCATGAGCAAGTGGCCAGGGTCAAGGGCTTATAGCCTTCTACCTGACCCTGACCATCCCCCCACAGCCCAGACCCAGTTGGCCTGGAGACCTAGGACCCAGTCCTCCCCACCCTGCAGCTTTAGAGAAGCACCTACCAGGTGCTGGATAAATGTAACAGGAATGAATGTTAGGGGGAGGAGCCCTTCCAGACCGACCTTTGATGAGGCAGATGACCGAGGCCATGGGCAGCCCCAGGGGCTGTGGGTGGTGCAGCAGGAACTGGGCCTGCAGGCTGTAAGTGAAGGGCACCCACGCTAGGTCCCCAAAGGCCAGCATGAAGCCAAACCCATCGTGTGTGATGTCCATGGTGGTGAGAACAGCCTCCTGCATGGATGAGACCCAGACGCACCGGCTTAGTCCCCGTGAGGTCCTCAAATGCCCCCGGCCCCCCTCGCCCAGTCCAGCCTCACCTCGTGCCAGAGAGCATCACCCACGTAGAGTAGCTGGAAGCCGTTGACCAGCCACATGGCCAGTGAGGGACTTCCCCGAAGTTCTGCTTCCTGCATCAGCAGGGCCAGGTTGATGAGGACCTGGGGTTGTGGGGGGAGAACAGGGCCGTGTGTCCCCAGCCTGTCTCTGCAGAGGCCGCAGCACCGACGTGGGCCAGAAGTCAGCCTCTGCCCGTCTAGCTCTCGGCTCTGTCACCAAGTCTGAGCTCAGCCCTTTGTTGAGTGGATCCAGGCCCTGGACCCGGGAGCAAAGACTGCGATAGACGAGTCCTGGTGACTGACTCTTGCCTTGTCCTATAATATTCCTTTTGGGAGAAAGATTAAAACAGACCCGGTTTGAGGCACCTGGCTGGCTCCATCGGTTAAGCGTCCAACTCTTGATTTTGGCTCAGGTCATGATCTCACAGTTCGCGCTCAAGCCCCATGTCAGGCTCTGCGCTGACAGCTCAGGGCTTGCTTGGGATTCTCTCATTCTCCCTCTCTCATTCTCTCTCTCTCTCTGTCCCCCAACTCACTCTCTCAAAAATACACATTTAAAAAACACAAAATCTTTAAAACAGACCTGGTTTTGAATCTCAGCTTTGCTACTTGGGCAAGCTGCTTACCCTCTCCCCCACCCCAGGTGGGAAACGGAGATAATCACGGACCTGCCTTACGGAGCTGAGGACCAGTGGACCTAACACTTGGATGCACAAAGCACGAGTCTGGCACATAGTAAGCCACAACGGCTAGTCGGCAGCCAGCCTGGGCTGAGCACCCCATTCTGGTGGCACCAGGTTTGGGGTCGTCATCCACATTCCCACTTCTAATCCTCACAAGAACCTTAGTAGGAAGTTCTCTGACTTTATTCCATTTCACACAGGAGGAAATGGCCTCAGAGGCCAGGGTCCGGGTCCATGATAGACACCTGGCTCTCCTCTCACCTCTGGTTTCCAGGGGACCTTGCCTGAGAGACCCTTTGGGAAATTTTTTTTAACATTTATTTTTGAGAGAGACACACACAGTGTGAGCGGGAGAGGGTCAGAGAGAGAGGGAGACACAGAATCAGAAGCAGGCTTCGGGCTCTCAGCTGTCAGCACAGAGCCCGAAGCAGGGCTCGAACCCACGAACTGTGAGATCATGACCTGAACCAAAGTCGGCTGCTTAACTGACTGAGCCCCCCAGGCACCCCAGCCCTTTGGGAAATCTTGACCACAGTCCAGCATGGGGGATTATAACCAAAAACCACAGATGGAATGTCCTCAAGGCCACTAGTGAGGAATAGATTGCTGCCCCCCATGACCAAGCTGGGCACCGCCTGGACCTGCCAGGCAGCATAGCGTCACCCTCTCCTGTCCTCAAAATAGATTTTGAACTTGACCGCTTTATTTAAAGTTGCAGCTGCTCACCTAACCCCCTCCATGTCTCTTCTCCCTAGCCATGCTATATATTTTTTACTTCTGTCTTGTCTGACTTTCCCAATAGAATGTAGGCTCACGAGGACAGAGATTTTTGTTTTTCTTGCTTTCCTGTACCTTTTTCTCCTTTGTCTCCTTGTACCTAGAGCAGTGCCCAGGGCACACACAGAGTAGCCTCAACAAATATTTGTGGAATGAATGGCTCCCATCTGCGCGATATTGGCCTGGCCTTGCCTAGCACAGCTTCCCCATCCCGCCCCTGCTCTTAGCGGTGCCCAGCATACCCAACCGATGAGGCCAGGCCGAAGTTCACAGAAATATTTGAAGTCAAAGGAACAGATGCGCGGGTTGAGCTCCCGTCCCAGGAAAAAGTCGTAGATGGGATTGCCTGGAAAATAGTGGGGGATGAAGATGAAAGCAGAAGCACCCCGTACCTGGCCCCATCCACTCCCTGGCGGGCCCCCTCTCACCTGAGTTCCCCCCGGGTGCCAGGGCGGAGGCAGGGGCTACCAGAGCCTTCAGATAGAGAAGGAGGCTGAAGATGAAGGCGGTCAGGGTGGCCGCAAATGCCAAGGGCAGGAGCACTTCCGGGAGCGCCCCCAGAGGCAGCCCCGCAGACACTGCCAAGCCCACCAAGAGGGCTGTCAGCACCAGGGCCTGGAAGCCTGAACCGTAGTACATAGTGAGTCTTGGGGGCTGCGCCCCTACCCTTCTGCTCTCCCCCTCCATGCCACCCCCCAGCCCAGCACACATACACAGTCCAAAGCCCACGGAGGTCAAGGACCTTGCCCTTGGCTTTCAGGGTGTCACTCCAACCACTGCTCTGGTGCACAGAGTAGCAGCAAATGCTGCGGGGTAGCGGTGGAGGGACGAGGGACATGGGAGGAACAGGGACAGCCCCCAGGTCTGCCTGGGCACATAGCATAAAATAGGCATCTATCGGAGCTTGGGGTCGGGGGCTAATCTCCGCGGGGCCTCGGGCCCCACCCCCACCGGCACAACTCCAGTGCAAGGATCCCCCAGGCACCGTTAATGGGGTAGCGCAGGCGACTCTTGTCCTTCAGTTCCAGCCCCTCGGCCACCTGCAGGCACAAAGAGGCTCTGATAAGGGGTGGGCGTGCCTCCTCTCTAGTGGCGCCCCCTCCCTCCGCCCGCCTCCCGGCAGCCGAGTCCACACCTTGCGCGCCGGCAGTAGGTAGAGAGCCGCCTGAAGGCCGAGCCAGGTGAGCCACAGCAGCAGCAGCCGCGGGCTCCACAGCACTTCGGGGCCCGGCAGGTAGGGGGGTGGGCCCAGGAGGCGCGCCGGGCCCGAGCGGGCCACCAGGAGCAGGTGGAACATGGTGGCAGGGAGCAGCAGCATCAGCGCCGCAGCGCCTGTGGAAGGGGGCGGGGGGCTGCGGGGGTCCGCTCCATAACTCGCCCACGACCACCCGCGGGTGCCTTGTTGCCCCCAGGGCCCCTCAGAATCCCCACTGCCTCCTTCCATATCCCGCCCGCAGCCCTCAGTCCCTTCCCCGACTTCCATCTTGGTCCCCGCCCCGATGCGCCCCCAGAGCTCCTCCTTCAGCTCCCGGTACTCCGTCCAACCCTCCACCCCGTAGACCGCACTCGGCAGCCCCCTCCCCTAACAACCCCCCTCCCCCGGCAAGCCCCCAGATCCCTTCCAAGCCTTCCATTCTCAGATCCTGCATCCTCCCCCATACCGAAGTTCAGCCCGTCCTCCTCAAGCCTCAGACCCCTGCGCCGCCTGCCCTATTACCCAGGGGTCCCCCGAATTCCAGCGGGGCCCGGGAGCCCTGAGGCGAGGCCATGATCTCCACTCCACCAGGGGCTGGGGGCACACAGGAGTCCGTCAAAGGAACACAGTCCACCCCATCCCCCAGGAGATGAGCTTGGTGACGCAGAGGATCAGCCTCGCAAGCACCTGCTTGGTCCCGGAGCTCGGACTACAACCGCCCGAGTCCTGATGTCTTTAAATGGACCCGCCCCCCGGCCCATTCTGGGCCCAGCAATCCAGCCAATCGGCTCTCGGGAGCGGGCCTGACGCCTCCGAGGCCACCTCGGTGGCCCCCGCCTCACAACTCCACCCCAGGCAAGCCCCGCCCCCGCAAGTGAGAAGGAGGAGGAGGCGGCACGTCTTTATTTGGCAGGTCTTGAGGCTGGAGAGGGGAAGGGCCACTGGGGCCAGGAGGGCAGGAGGGCAGGAGACTGACAACTGGGGCAACTGGGCGAGCCTGCGCCTGGCGGCGGCGCAGCCTAGCCACGCTCGCAGATGACCTCGACGACGCTGGGTTCCATGGGCACTGGGTCCGGGCAGCGCAGGGCGGCCGAGGCCACCACTTCATCCAGCAGCAGGTGCACAAGCTCTTCGTCGGCCACGAAGCGCCACAGGTAGAGCTGCAGGAAGTGACAGTCCACCTGCACCTGCTGCAAGCCGAAGCGCCCAAAGGTGCGCAGCCGCACACACTCCAGCAGCGTCTTGAGGCTGATCTTGATGATGCCGGTCAGCACCGATACCTGCAGGCAAGGGTACGAGGCTGCTCTGGCACGGCAGGTGGTGGGGAGGGGCAGCGGGTCCCTGAGGGCGCCCATGTTCTGGGCAGGGGCCAGTAGCTGGGGTGGGGTGTAAAAGTCCCAGGACCCATCTAAGAGGGAGGGATGATACACACAAAGTTGGCACCATCATCTGGAGGGAGGGGACAGGGAAAGCCCAACAAGCAGAAGCAGAGACGGGAGGGGCGCTTGGGCTGGCTCAGGCGGTTAAGCGACTGACCCTTGGTTTTCGGCTCAGGTCATGATCTCATGGTTCGTGAGTTCCAGCCCCGCATCGGGCTTTGTGCTGACAGTGCAGAACCTGCTTGGGATTCTCTCTCCCCTTCTCTGTGCCCCTCCCCCACTAACTTTCTCAAAATAATAATAATAATAATAATAAAGTAAAAAGCAAGCAGAGATGGGAGTCAGCACTGACACTGGGAGCCGGGAGGCTTGCTGAGTTAGAGGCAAGAACACCAGGTCCCTGAGTGTGGGCTGGTTTGGGACAGAGACCATCCTGTGGACAGGAATCCCTATGAGGACCCAGAACTACTGTGGCCACAAGGGTAAGAGGTGTTCTAGAACGGCATCCAGCCTAGAGGCACCAAGGTCCCTTCCAGGGGATATGGTGATGGCGGGGCTCGATGACCCTACACTCCTAGAAACAGCCCCGAGACAGAGCCTGGTGGCGGGGAGAGGCGGGGCAGAGGAATCCTGGACCTCTTCGTCAGATGCCTGAGCCAGCCTTCCCAAGGGCCCCCGGAAGGTGGGATCGCTGGGACTTCACACCTTGTTGAACTCCACAGGGCTGAACACGTCAATACGCTCAGAGAACAGCTTCTGGATGTTGCTCAAGAGATTAGTGTCCATTGGGGCACTGAATGGGCGGAGACAAGCAATCAGAGCCCACCTGCACCACACCCTCCTTTGTCCACGCCCCCCACCCGCACCCCCCGGGGTCAGCCTGGCTGGCCAGACCTGGGCGTGTAGCTGGGTGCGTAGCGGCCCTGCTGTCGAGAGCTGCTGTACACAGAGAAGGTCCGTTTGCTGGAGTCACTGCTCTGGGCCTTGCGGACACCCTCTTCGTACAGAAGACCCACCTGGCGGCGGAAGGAGGTATGGAGGCCAGAGCAAGGGGGCCTCTAGCCCACCAGGTGCCCAGGGTGAGGGCCAAGGACACTCAAAGTTACAAACTCAGGGGTGCCCGGGTGACTCAGCCAGTTAAACATCCAACTTGAGGCTCGGGTCGTGATCCCACAGTTTGTGGGTTCAGGCCCCACATCAGGCTCTCTGCTTTGGACACAGAACCCGCTTCTGGTTCTGTCTCCCTCTCTCTCTATGCACTTCCTCCACTTGCGCTCTCTCTGTCTCTCTCAAAAATAAATAAGCATTAAATAGAATATTAATAAAAATAAATTACAAACTCATTTGTTACAAGCACCACAGGGTAGTGGGGACCTGGTATCTAGTTGGTACCTGGTCGCTATTTATAGAACTGGGGGAGCGGGACAAAGGTGGGACATTAGACTTGGTACTGAGGCTCAATCTTCAGCGCTAACCCTTCCCTGATTCCCTGGGTGACTCTAGACTGCAGCCTCCCATAGGTGACATGCGTGCAATGATGCCACAATCCAGGACTGAGGAGAAACGAGCCCCTAGACGCAAGCGCTGCTAGGCCCCGCTGTCCTGATCCTCCAAGGGGAGTCTATCTTCCCCCACCCAGAGTCTGCCTCAGGACCCCGGAGCCCGCATCAGGACCCCGGAGCCCGCATCGGGACCCCAGAGCCCGCATCGGGACCCCCGGAGCCCGCATCGGGACCCCCGGAGCCCGCA